>NC_056747.1:791807587-792129343 GCF_019279795.1 Protopterus annectens
GGGGCTTACCTGTAAGAACTAAAGCATGCTTTTCCTCCATCTTAAGAAACTCTTCTGCTTTTGTGCCCAACAAACGTTCCTGGTTTAATGGAGCATCTAGTAATTTTGCTTTGACATGGTCTGGCAAGATTTGTTCCTTCAGCTAGGCATGCCTTTTCAGTACAGACACAGTGACAGCAGCCCTGCAAGATGCTTCTAAGGCATTAAAACCACACTGCAAAGTATGTTTACTGACTTGGTTTGCAGAATGCATTAACTTTTTGTAAATCTTTATTTTCTGCAAAATCTGGAAGGATCAACATTTTTTGTTTAATTAGTTCCATAATATGCTGCTGGTACTTAAACTTGTAAAACTGTCAATTTAAAGCCCTGATGGCAAGAGTTGCAGAGGTATAAACCTTCTTGCCCAATCTGTCTAAATCCCTCGAATCCCTGTCCGAAGGGGTACGATTTTTGGCTGTGTAGCCTTAATACCTTTAGGACCCTGAGAAATGGTCTCTGGATCCCCAGTAGGATTCTTAAAGAGAAATTTGTGAGAGTCAGGTACCTTGTAGTTCCTGTCAGCTTTCCAGGAGCTGGTGGTAAAGTATCAGGAGTAACACTGGATTCCATGAAAACATCATCTATAATGTCCAGGGCAGAGGGGGTATAGCTAGAGGCCTGTGCTGAGGCAAGTCTAAAAATTGTCTAAGTCGCTTTTTGGACTGTGGGTAGCCCTGGTATTCCCAGCGGAAATTTTCTCTTAAGGTATGCAAGGTTTCAGCAAATGAAAAGTCCTCTGGAGGGGAGGCAGAGGGAATGGAATCCTCTGCATCTGACTCCTCACAGGTAGATAAAGGTATGTCCTGGCAATCAGAGGGATCAGAGTCATACTCATGGTCTGTTGTATCAGAAGGGAAATCAATTATTTGTCTTTTAGAGGGGGAAGGCTGGCTTCCCCTAATTAGAGTTATAAGATCTTCTGCCATTCTAAGCATTTGTTTCTCCGGCATGGGAGCTTGAGCGTGCACTTTGGTCGTCGGTTTTCTAGGCGTAGCGCAAACTCTGAGCCTCAGAAACTGGGTCGTTTTACTCTGAAATGAAGTAGTCCGTTTAATACGAACATCGGAAGGTCGGAATACACCCTCAGAAGCTGGTGCCTGCACAGCGGCTCCAGACCCATCCAAGGTAGAGACATTCGCAAGTTCCATAATCTAAGAAGCATCTCGTGGCATAACGGACTCTGAATGGGTCTCAGCAGAGGCCTGCTAATCTGTAGAAGCGGGTATCAGGGGCTGCTAAGGTGCCTCACTAAGTACCGGTGGACTGGCGACTAGCTTAACGTAAGCATTGGTGGCAGTTTAGGACCTATGCGGTCTGTCTCTGTCTTTATCCTTAAGTTTCTTAGGAAGATCGGTAGTCAGCTGGCTTACTGAAGCCATTTCGGAATACGGAGAACGAGCGTGAAAGAATTAAGCAACAAAGATAGCCCGACGATGAATAGTTTGGGCGTTAAACAAGGCACAAAACAGACAGCTAGGAACGTAGTGGCCTGGGCCTAAACAGGTGATGCAGTAAGAATGAAAATCTCTGTGAGGTATTTGCCTTCCACAGGCAAGACAACTGTTAGCTTTTTCTGACATCGGTTAGAGAAAGAAAAAGAATACCTAATGGGGTACTTAGCTTTAGAAAACTTCAGGTTTGAAACTCGAAAAAAGAAAATTTCAGGTAGCGGCCGACCGGCACTTGCAAACTACTGCTTTGGGCTTCCGCATGACAAGTAAAGCGTTGGCTACATATTTTATACCCCTGACGACTTGATGTCATGGAAGAGGCGACAGCATCGGACGCAAAAATCCCAAGAATCTGGTATTTGGGCCGACTGAGGGCTACCTACAGGCAGGTAACCCAAGTGTGATGACTGCAACAGTGAAACATGAAGAACATCTTGCCGAGCTGATGGTTGGTGTGGGAGGCAAAGAGGTCAACCTTCTGGGCACCCCATTTCTGAGTTATTAGGGTGAAGGTTCTTTTGTCTAGCTGCCACTCATGTTGGTCCAGAATATTTCTGCTTAAGAGATCTTCCATAGCGTTTAGAAAAAGTGCAGCTGTGTACGCTTACCATGAATGTAGATGTTAAGAGTGTATTCACTGTTGCAGTCATTACATTTGGGTAATTTGCTTCCAGGTTGACCTCAGTCAGCCTGATTAACAAAGTCTTGGGTCCTGCATCGGTTGCTGTCCCTTCTTCCATGAAGTCAGGTCGTCAGGGGTATAAAACATGCAGCCGACATCATTACTTCAGTTTTTCTTGCCCCAGATGTCAGGTGCCCCCCAAATGGAGAGCAAAATAAAATTTTAAAAATATACCTCCAACGAAAAGCAAATACACCAAAAAGGTTTTTAAGCATAGTAACAGAAAGTAGAGGTATAGTCAGAGAAAAACAGGGGGCTGGAAGGAGGTTAACCAGGACTGCAACAGTGAACAGACTTCAAACATCTACATGTATGGTAAGTGTACACAAAGTACAGTTTTGTACCTACCATAAATGTAGATGTCCGATAGGTATGCATCTGCAGTCATAACATATGCGTTTGTCCTGCCTCAGGCAGCCCTTCAGTCGGCCGGATTCCAAAGTCTGGGTCTGGCGTCGGCTGATGTCGCCCCTTCTCTGACGTCAGAGCGACTGGGGTATAAAAGCGTCAGCCGACGCCATCTTCCTCAGTTTTTCTTGCCCCAGATGCCAGGTGCCCTCTAAAGAATGATAAATTTGGAGAAATGCAATAGATTCCAAACATGCACAAAAAAAAAAATATATATATATATATATATATATACATATATATATACATACATAAAAACAAATACACCATAATAGATAACCCCAGCTAGCTATGAGAGGGAAAAGTACCCAAGAAATACCACAGAGGGGAAGGAGGGAGGGAAAACCTGACTGCAGATGCATACCTATCGGACATCTACATTTATGGTAGGTACAAAACTGTACTATGTCCTTCAAGGATGCATCTGTAGTCATAACATATGGGTAGAATACCATAGCCAATCTGGGGGTGGAGGATCTATGTAAAGGATGGTGTAGCTAAAATGCCCTGCAGGACTGCCGTAGCAAAGCCTGCTCTGGATCTGGAATATAGAGGTAAGTTGTAATTCTTGGAAAATGTATGCACGAAGCTCCACGTAGCAGCTTCTAAAATGTCCTTGGTAGCCACCCCTCTTAAAAAGGCTGTGGAGGTGGTTGTGGCTCTGGTCGAATGAGGTCTAATGTTAGCTGAAACTGTTTTTCCATGAAAGGAGTAGCAAAAACTAATGCAATTCCCTATCCATTTTGAAATAGTCTGTTTTGAAATTGATTTTCCTTGTGCACCCGCAGCATATGCTACAAACAGCTGGTCAGTTTTTCTGTAACTTTTAGTTCTGTCCAAGTAATAGCGCAACTGTCTGTGTATGTCCAGGGTGTGCAGAAGCTTTTCCCCTTTGTTTTGTGGATTTGGAAAGAAGGTGGGCAGGTGAATAGCTTGGTTTAATGAGATCCTGGATACCACCTTTGGCATAAATGAAGGGTTGGTTCTCAATGAGACTCTGTCTTGATGAAAAATAAGAAATGGCTGAACTTTCATGAGGGCCTGTAACTCAGATACTCTTCTTGCTGAGGTTATGGCCAGAAGGAAGGCAGTCTTCCAAGACAGGAACTGTAGTTCTGCAGATGCTGCTGGTTCAAAGGGAGGCAGTGTTAGTTTTTCCAACACGAAGTTATGGTCCCAAGTAGGCACTGGTGGTTTCCTTGGAGGACTGATGTTTTTAATTCCTCTTAGAAACTGCCTTAGGAGAGGATGAGAGAAGACAGGTGGATCAGTGTTGTACTCTGCTGAAATTGCTGAAGCATGAATTTTAATGGAAGAGTAAGACATAAGACAGGCCATTGTGGAGCATTTCTGCCAAGTATTCCAGGATATGTGCCATGTTCATCACTTTCGCATCTAGGCCCTTTGTGGTGCTCCAAGTGTGAAATCTTTTCCATTTTGCTGAGTATGCCTTTCTTGTGGAAGGCCTGCGAGCTTCCATGATGATATCCTTCACTCTCTTGGATAGCTTATCCTGTGGAGGAATCAAGGTATTTTCCAGGTTGTTAGTTGCAATGTTTTCAGGTTGGAATGCAGAGTTTTGTAGTTGTGCTGTGTCAGGAGAAGTGGCCATTGTGGAAGAGGCCATGGTTTTGTGCGTGACATGCTCTTGAGCAAAGGGTACCAGTGCTGTCTTGGCCAGTCTGGAGCTATCAGAATCACTCTTGGCTGCTCTGCCCTGATCTTCAGTAAGACCTTGGTCATTAATGGAAGAGGTGGGAATGCATACACTGTTAGAGTTCTCCAGCTGAAAGAGAGAGCGTCCACTTTCCATGCTTGTGGGTGGTATGTCCTTGAGCAGAACTTCTTCAGCTGATGATTGTGCGGGGAGGCAAAGAGGTCTATGTCCGGCCTCCCCCATGATTGTGTTATCTGCAGGAAGATGTCTGGGTGCAACATCCATTCGTGTGCATCCATGATGTTTCTGCTTAAGCTGTCCGCCAGTATATTGTCCTTTCCTGGCACAAATTGGGATTGCAGCTCTATATTGAGTGCCAAGAAAAGTTCCCATAGATTCATTGCCAGTCTGTAGAGGGTAGGAATGGGTGCCTCCTTGCTTGTTTATGTATCACATAACTGTGGTGTTGTCTGTACTTATTAGCAGGTGGCCTTGATGTAGAAATAGCTTGAAGGCCTCGATTGCATGTATTACTGCCAGCATTTCCTTTTGGTTTATGTGCATGCGTAGCTCTTTTTGTGACCATAGTCCTTGGATGCACCTTCCCTCCATGTGCGCTCCCCATCCGTGGTCTGAAGCGTCCGTTGTAATGGTTTGGCTGGCTATTGGTTTGCTGAAGGGCAGACCCCTGTTTGACTGGCTTGCTTGAGCCCACCACAGAAATTCCCTTTGAAGGCATGGGATGAGTGGTATCAAAGTTTCCAAGCTGTGACTGTGCTGAGTCCATAAACTCCTTAGGTACCATTGTAGTTTCCTCATATGTAGCCTTGCTTGAGGAATCAGAAGAATGCAAGAAGCCATGTAACCCAGGGCCTGCAGGATTTTCCTTGCAGTCAGCTGAGTTTGTCTTGACAGGTTTTTGAAGTAATCCGGTAGTTGACTTTGTTTTTCTTCTGTGAGGTAAGCCATTTGGGTGGTTGTGTCTAGATTCGCACCCAGAAAAGTTATTCTTTGGGATGGAACAAGTCTTGACTTGCGAATGTTGACTGTATATCCCAAGGCCTGAAGTAGGTGGATGGCATAATTCAAGTGTTTTGCCAAAATTCATTGGCTGTCCGCTTGTGTAAGGCAGTCGTCCAGATATGGGTATATTTGCATCCCCTGAAGTCTGCAATGTGCAATTACTGATGCCAGGCATTTCGTAAATACTCTGGGCGCAGTAGATAAGCCAAAGGGCAATGCTGAGAATTGATAATGCTCTGAACCTGCAAAAAATCTGAGGTGTCTTTTGCAAGTTTTTCTGATAGGGACATGCAGGTATGCCTCCTTGAGGTCCAGAGTTACCAGCCAAGACCCCTTGCCCAGCATGGGAAGGAGTTGCTGCAGAGTCAGCATTTTGAATTTTGGCACAATGAGGTAAGTATTCAGTGCGGACAAGTCGAGAATAGGCCTCCATTGCTTTTCTTTTCTTGGAACAAGGAATAGTCTGGAGTAAAATCCTTGGCCTTGTTCTGAGAGAGAAACCTTTTCTATAGCTTTCATTTGCACTAAATTGGAGATTTGTTTCAAAGCTTCTGCCCTTTGATTTGGTGGCAGGTCTGGCATGCCTTTTCTTTTTGGTAATGTGTGGAAATGGAACCTGTATCCTTTGTCTATTATTTGTATTGTCCATTTGTCCCTTGTAATACTGTGCCAATTTTCTGAGAATAAGGAAAGCTTTCCGCCCAAAGGTGCTTCCAATTGAGCCCTGGTTGGCAGTGTCAAAGTAAAGTCATTGGGTCTGTCCTTGTGCAGCAGTAGTAGGCCCTGCACTACCTCTCTGGTTGGGAGGCTGCCATTGACGTCCTCTGTAGGAGCCTCTAGCTTGCCCTCTACCTCTGGCACGCCTGTTCTTGCCTCTCTGAAATCTCTGTGTCCGGAAAGGACCAATTCTTGGAAGGCCAATTTCTGCTGAATCTTGGTGGTTGAACTTGCATAAAATCCTTTACTGTTTGTACAGATTTTGCCTTTTCTTCAAATTTCTTTAAGACCTCCTGAGCAGTGGAACCAAATAACTTTTCCTTTTCCAGTGGAGCATCAAGAAGCTTTGCTTTAACATGGTCTGGCAGAGATTGTTCCTTGAGCCAAGCATGCCTAAGTATGACTGCACCTGTCATAGCTGACCTACATGAAGCTTCCAATGCATCATACCCACACTGCAAGAAATGGTTGCTAACCTGTTGAGAGTTATGTACCTGATCCTGAAGTGATATGCGATCTAGGGGCTCAGGTGAAGACAGTTTTTTATGCAATTCATCTAACAAATACTCTTGGTACTGAATAATATGAAATTGACAATTTAAAGCCCTCATAGAAAGGGTAGCAGTAGTATACACTTTTTTACCCCATCGCTCTAAAGCCCTGGACTCCCTTTCAGAGGGGAGTGGATTTTTTGTAGTGGCAGCTGAAACCCCTTTAGGGCCCTGGGAAATAGTTTCTGGATCAGCAGAATGGGCCTTGTAAAGGAAAAGATGCGATTCCGGGACCCTGCAGTACCTACAAGGTTTGGCAGGAGCTGGAGGGAGAGAGTCAGGGGTTGTGCTAGACTCAGAGTACACATCATCAATGACATTCAAAACAGGGGGAATAGCCAAAGGTCTATGCTGAGGTAAATGCAAGAAGGTCCTTAATCTCTTCCTGGAATCAGAAAATTCCTGGCCCTGCCACTGGAAATGCTCTCTCATAGTGTGCAGAGTTTCCCCAAAGGACAGCTCTTCAGGAGGGGAGGCCGAAGGGATAGATTCCTCAGCATCAGAATCTTCGTAGGCCGAAAAAGCCTCCTCCTGGTAGTCCGAGAGAGTAGAGCCATCAGAGGCCTCATCTGAGGAGTGGGGATCAGAGGGCTCAACCCTGGGCCTTTTTTCTGTAGGAGGTTGAGAGCCCCTGTCTGGATGAGGCTGTGAGCCCCTAATTAATGAAATGAGGTCCTCTGCTAGACTAAGGATCTGAGAACCTGTAGTGGGTCCCTGAGGGATAACCCTGGGAGGCAAAGATTTTGAGTGTTTAGCAGCTTTAGCCCTAGAGAAAGCCTTTATGGACATGGATGCAGGAGGCCTGGCTGCACCACGTGCTGGTGTAGTTTTGTCTAGAGGAATGGTGTCAGACAGTTCCAGGACACCAGTATCTAATGGAGATTCAATAACCGATACAATAGGGGCCTCCGGGGCCGAGGTTGTCGGTTGTACGGTTTTGGTGGTCGGAAGTACCAAGGACTCTGTTTCAGCCGAGACCGAGACACTCGCGGTAGGCCTGGCCATGGTTTGAGCTGAAACCGCGGCCTGCGTGTCGGTCCTTGTCCTTCCGTTTCTTAGTTAAATGTGAAGTCGGAGTCTCCAACGGCATATTGTAAGCAAAACTAGCCCCAAAAAATTCCTCTGCAAACTCCGCCCGACGTCTAAGAGTGCGTCGATTGAAGGAAGCACAGGCTGAACAGGCCGAGACGTCGTGGTCTGGGCCTAGGCAGGGGAGGCAGTAAGAGTGGAAATCCTTAAAAGGTATTTGTTTCCCACAAGTTAAGCAATTATTAATTATATCTGACATCGGCTGAGGCAAGAAAGAGTTCCCAAAGGTGTACTTCGCTTTTGAAGTCTTCGGTTTAGCTGAATTACAGGAGCTGGCCGACCGGCACTTGCGAACTGCTTCTGCTTCGGTTACCACGCGGCAAGAAAGACTGAGGAAGATGGCGTCGGCTGACGCTTTTATACCCCAGGCGCTCTGACGTCGGGGAAGGGGCGACATCAGCCGACACCGGACCCAGACTTTGGAATCCGGCCAACCGAAGGGCTGCCTGAGGCAGGACAACCCATATGTTATGACTGCAGATGCATCCTTGAAGGACATCTGTACTATGTTCTTCGTGTTTCACTGTTGCAGTCATTACATTTGGGTAAATTCCCAAAGCTATGGTTGGGAAGATGGATTTATACAGCATTAGGACCAGCTATAAAGCCCTGCAAGACAGCAGTGGCAAAGCCAGCTCTGGATTTAGAGAAAAATGGTAAATGATAATGCTTGGTGAAAGCATGAACTGTACTCCAGATAGCAGCTTCTAGAATATCCCTGGTAGGAACACCTCTGAGAATGGCTGCAGAAGTAGATGCAGCCCTGGTGGAATGAGTTCTGATCCCCTGGGGGATGGGTTTTCCATGGTGCTTGTAGCAGAAATTAATGCAATGGCTTATCCATTTAGAAATAGTTTTGAAAAAGCTTTCCCTCTGCCCCTGCAGCAAAAGCAAAAAGGGGCTGGAGCTCTCCTGGGTGGTCTAAGTTTTTGGCCCCTCTGAGGTACTGCTTGAGCAGAGGATGACAGAAGAGGGGAGGTTCTGTGTTATAATGAGCTGAAATGGCTGAGGCGTGGATTTTAATGGAAGAAAAAGACAGGCCCCTGTGAAGCATCTCAGTTAAGTATTGTAAAATCTGAGGTAAATTGGGCGCTGCTGTGCTCATTCCTTGAGATCGATTCCAAGCACAGAATCGTTTCCATTTGTCAGCATAAGATTTTCTAGCACTCTGTCTTCTCGCCTCCAACATGAAATCCATCACAGGTTTGCTGAGGGATGTTAATGGTGAATTTAAGTGATTAGCCAAGCTGCAAGGTTCAGTGTTGGGAGCTAAGGGTGCAGAATCTGGTTCTCCTGCTGACAGTAAGGAAGGTGTCTGACGCAGGGGCCATGGAGATATTTGTGACACACTGCGCAGGAGCGGGTACCACTGTTGGTGTGGCCAATCTGGAGCAATCAAAATTATTCTTGTTTTTTCCAGTTTGACTTTTAACAAAACTTTGCAGAGTAGAGGCGGAGGTGGAAAGGCATAGACTGACAGTTTTTTCCAGCTGAAGGACAGAGCATCCACGTTCTAGGCTTTTTGTAAGGAGTTCTTGTGCAAAATTTGTCCAACTGGTAGTTCTGGGGGGAGGCAAATAAATCTATACCTAGGCTCCCTCATTTGCTTGTCAACATGTTGAAAATCCGTGGTTCCAGTCTCCACTCATGTGGGTCCATGAGATTTCTGCTTAGTCCGTCTGCCAGTGTATTTAATTTTCTGGCAGGAATTGAGCTTGTAGGTGCACTTGGTAGCTCAAGGCCGTGTTCCACAAAGCCATGGCTAGTCTGCAGAGGGGGTAAGAATGTGTACCCCCCTGCTTATTTATGTACCACATAACTGTAGTGTTGTCCGTCTTTACCATTAGTTGCCCTGGAAGAATGTAGTCCTTGAAGGCTGTCAGAGCATTCTGTACAGCTAGCATTTCTTTTTGAATGATATGTAGGTGCATTTGATTTGGGTTCCATTTGCCCTGAATGCACTTCCTTGCCAGGTGAGCCCCCCCACGCATAGTCTGATGAGTCTGCAGTTAGGATTTGGGCGGCAGGGGGTAGCGTGAATGGCAGTCACTTGTTTTGGTGGCAGGCCTCTGCCCACCAGAGGAACTCCAGGCGTAGGCAAGGTATGATAGGAATCATTGTTTCCAGGCTGTGACAATATTGACTCCACAGACTTTTTAAGTAACACTGAAGTTTCATCATATGCAGCAGTCTTGCATATGGAATTAGAAGAATGCAGGAGGCCATGAACCCCAAGGCTTGCAGTATTTGTCTTGCAGATAGCATTTTGTGGCCACCTGTTTGAAGTAAGTTACCAAATGAATTTGCTTTTCTGGTGTGAGGAAAGCCATCTGGGCAGCTGTATTCAAGCTTGCACCCAGGAATGCAATCTGTTGAGAGGGTACCAGTTGTGATTTATTTTAGTTTATGGTGTACCCTAGACAACATAGAACCCTTTTTACAAATGCCAGATGTCCACGTATGGATATATTTGAATATTTCTTTGCCTGCAAAATGTAATTACTGGAGCCAGGCACTTTGTGAATACCGTGGATGCAGTAGACAAGCCCAAAGGGCAGTGCAGAGAACTGATAATGCAAGTAGCCTGCTTTGAAGCGTAGCTATCTTCTGCAAGATTCCCTGATTGGGACATGCAGGTAAGCTTCTTTTAAATTTGGAGTTGCCAACCAGGCATTTTTGCCTAGCATAGGAAGTAAATGGTGAAGAGTCAGCATCTTGAATTTTGGAATGTCCAGAAAGGTGTTTAGAGTAAACAGGTCCAGAATTGGACGCCATGATTTGTCTTTTCTGGGTATCAGGAAAAGCCTGGAATTGAAACCTTGTCCCTTTTCCTCTTCTGGTACCAGATGAATAGCCCCCACGTTTAAGAGGGAAAGTACTTGTTTCTGAGACATTGCCCACCGATCTGGGGGCAGATCTGGCCACCCGTTTGGTTTTGGCAACTTGTGGAAATGAACTCTGTATCCCTGGGACACTATATTTAAATCCCATCTGTCCTGGGTTATGAGTCCTCAGTTTTTTGCATGAAAAGCAATCTTTCCCCCAAAGGGGTGGCTAAAAGATAAGTGCTTGGTAATTTTAAAGGAAAGTCATTGAGACTATTTACTATGGGGGGGTGTCTTGATATTCCCAGATTTAGAAGTGGAGGCCCCCCATTGCTTAGGTCTGAGAGTCCCATAGGACTGAAACCTGGTGCTTTTGGTGTGTCTGGATTTGGCTTGAGAGGATCTGGATGGAGCTGGAAAGGACCAATTCTTAGTAGGCCAGTGCCTACTAAATCTTGGAGGTTGCACTTGTAAGAAATATTTTACAGTTTGCATATATTTAGCTTCATCTTCCATCTTTTTTAAAACTTCTTCAGCCTTATTGCCAAACAGGCGGTCCTGATTTAAAGGAGCATCCAACATTTTTGCTTTATCATGATCAGGCAGAGATTGCTCCTTAAGCCAAGCATGCCTCCTAAGCACAGACCAAGTAAGAGCAGCCCTGCAAGAGGCCTCTAAAGAATCAAAACCACATTGCAAAGTATGTTTTCCAACTTGTTCAGCAGAATGCAATAAATCCTGTAAATCTTTATTTCCCACACAGTCAGAAATCAACATAATTTTCTGTTTAAGCAGTCCAATAATATGCTGTTGGTATTTTAAGATATGAAATTGGCAGTTTAAAGCCCTGATAGCCAAGGTTGCAGAAGTATAAACCTTTTTACCCCATCTATCCAGCACCCTGAAGTCTCTATCAGAAGGGGTAGGATTTTTAGCAGTAGAAGCCTTAATGCCCTTAGGCCCTTGAGAAATGGTTTCAGGATCTGCAACAGGATTTTTGATAAGGAACTTGTGGGACTCAGGAACCCTGTTGTATCTGTCAGGTTTGCAAGGAGCTGGAGGAAGGGAATCAGGGGCCATACTGGATTCCGAAAACACAGACTATGTCTAGTACAGGAGGTATAGCCAAAGGCCTATGCTGAGGTAAAAGAAAAAACCCTAAAAAACCCTAAAGCCTCTTTTTTGAATCTGAGAATTCCTGACTTTCCCAGTGGAAATGCTCCCTTAAGGTATGCAAAGTCTGACCAAAAGAGAGATCCTCAGGGGGGGCAGAGGGAAAGGAATCCTCTGCATCAGAATCCTCATAAGTAGGTATAGACAAATCTTACACGGGGGGGGGGGGGGGTTGACTACCCCTGACTAGAGTAATTAAATCTTCAGCCATTTTGATCATTTGTTTTTTAGGCATAGGGGCATGAACATGTGGCCTGGGTGTCATTTTTTTCTACATAGATCGAGATTTAGGCCTTAGTATTGAAAGTGGAGTTGGTTTGATATGCAAGTCTGTAGGTCTGAATACACCCTCAGAGGCCGGTGCCTGCACAGCGGGCTCCAAACCCATCCAAGGTAGAGACATCTACGGGTTCCATAGCTGAAGTATCTCCCGGCATACCGGACTCTGAATGGGTCTCAGTAGAGGCCTGCGAGTCAGAAGTAGCGGGTATCAGGGGCTGCGAAAGCACCTCAATGACTACCGGCAAACTGGCGACTGGCATAGGAGAAGCGTTGTCGGCAGTTTTGAACCTCAACGGCCTGTTTGTCTTTACCTTTGCGTTTTTTCAAAATTCCGGTAGTCGGATGGCTAACCAACATCATTTCTGGATATTAAACCGAGAACTAAAATATTTAGAGGCAAAAATGCACCGACGATGGATAGTGCGCTGATTAAATAAAGCACAAAACCGACAGCAAGGTACGTCGTGGTCAGGGCCTAGGCAAGGAATACAGTACAGATGAAAATCTTTATGAGGTATTTGCTTTCCACAAGTAATGCAATTATTAACTTTTACTGACATCGGTAAGGAGCAAGAAAAAGTTTCCCCAATGGGGTACTTAGCATTAAGTTGAAGACTTCGGTTCTGAAACTTGAAAAAGTACAGTTTTGTACCTACCATAAATGTAGATGTCCGATAGGTATGCATCTGCAGTCCTTACATATGGGTTGTCCTGCCTCAGGCAGCCCTTCGGTCGGCCGGATTCCAAAGTCTGGGTCCGGCGTCGGCTGAGGTCGCCCTCTCCCCGACGTCAGAGCGCCTGGGGTATAAAAGCGTCAGCCGACGCCATCTTCCTCAGTTTTTCTTGCCCCAGATGCCAGGTGCCCTCTAAGGAAGGCTAAATTTTGAGAGATGCAAAAAATTCCAAACATGCACAGTAATATAAAACAAATACACCATAACAGATAACACCAGCTAGCTATAAGAGGGATAAGTACCCAGGAAATACCACAGAGGGGAAGGAGGGAGGGTAAACCTGACTGCAGATGCATATCTATCGGACATCTACATTTATGGTAGGTACAAAACTGTCCTTCAAGGATGCATCTGCAGTCCTTACATATGGGTAGAATACTATAGCCAAGCTGGGGGTGGTAGGATCTAAGAAAGGGATGGTGTAGCTAAAATGCCCTGTAGGACTGCCGCAGCAAAGCCTGCTCTGGATCTGGAATATAAGGGTAAGTTGTAATGCTTGGAAAATGTATGCACGGAGCTCCATGTAGCAGCTTCTAAAATGTCCTTGGTAGCCACCCCTCTTAAGAAGGCTGTGGAGGTGGCTGTGGCTCTGGTGGAATGAGGTCTAATGTTAGCGGGCACAGTTTTGCCATGAAAAGAGTAACAGAATCGAATGCAATTCCCTATCCATTTTGAAATTGTCTGTTTGGAAATTGCTTTGCCTTGTACACCAGCAGCATATGCTACAAATAACTGGACAGTTTTTCTGTAAGTCTTAGTTCTGTCAAAGTAGTAGCGCAACTGTGTGAATGTCCAGGGTATGCAGAAGTTTCGCCCCTTTGTTTTGTGGATTTGGAAAGAAGGTAGGCAGGTGAATAGCTTGGTTCAGCGTGACCCAGGATACCACCTTTGGCATGAATGAAGGACTGGTTCTTGGTGAGACTCTGTCCTGATGAAAAATAAGAAATGGTTGCACTGCCATGAGGGCCTGCAACTCAGATACTCTTCTTGCTGAGGTTATGGCCAGAAGGAAGGCAGTCTTCCAAGACAGGAACTGTAGATCTGAAGATGCTGCTGGTTCAAAGGGAGGTAGAGTTCATTTTTCCAACATGAAGTTAAGGTCCCATGTAGGCACTGGTGGTTTTCTTGGAGGATTGATGTTTTTAATTCCCCTTAGAAACTGCCTTAAGAGAGGATGAGAGAAGACAGGTGGATCAGTATTGTATTCTGCTGAGATTGCTGAAGCATGAATTTTTATGGAAGAGTAAGAAAGGCCATTGTGGAGCATTTCTGCCAAGTATTCCAGGATATGTGCCAAGTTCATCATTGTCGCATCTAGGCCCTTTGAGGTGCACCAAGTGCGAAATCTTTTCCATTTTGCTGAATATGCCTTTCTTGTGGAAGGCCGGCGAGCTTCCATGATGATGTCCTTCACTGTCTTGGATAGCTTATCCTGGTGAGGAGTCAAGGTATTCTCCAGGCTGTCAGCTGCAAGGTTTTCAGGCTGGAGTGCAGAGTTTTGTAATTGTGTTGTGTCAGAAGAAGTGGCCATAGTGGTAGAGGCCACGGTTTTGTGCGTGACATGCTCCTTAACAGTGGGTACCAGTGCTGTCTGGGCCAGTCCGGAGCTATCAGAATCACTTTGGGCTGCTCCGTCCTGATCTTCAGTAAGACCTTGGTCATAAAGTGAAGAGGTGGGAAAGCATACACTGTCGAGTATTCCAGCTGAAAGAGAGGGCGTCCACTTTCCATGCTTGTGGGTGGTATGTCCTTGAACAGAATTTCTTCAGCTGATGGTTGTGGTGGGAGGCAAAAAGATCTATGTCCGGCCTCCCCCATGATTGTGTTATCTGAAGGAAAATGTCTGGGTGCAGCATCCATTCGTGTGGATCCATGATATTTCTGCTCAGGTTGTCCGCCAGTATATTGTCTTTTCCTGGCACAAACTGGGATTGCAGCTCTATATTGATTTTTAGGGAAAGTTCCCAAAGATTCATTGCCAGCCTGCAAAGAGGGTAGGAATGGGTACCTCCTTGCTTGTTTATGTACCACAACTGTGGTATTGTCTGTCCTTATTAGCAGGTGTCCTTGATGCAGAAAATGCTTGAAGGCCTTGATTGCATGTATCGCCGCCAGCATTTCCTTTTGGTTTATGTGCATGCGCAATTCTTTCTGTGACCGTAGTCCTTGAATGCATCTGCCCTCCATGTGTGCTCCCCAACCATGGTCTGAAGCATCCGTTGTAATGGTTTGGCTGATTATTGGTTTGCTGAAGGGCATACCCCTGTTTGACTGGCTTGCTTGAGCCCACCACAGAAATTCCTTTTGAAGGCATGGAATGAGAGGTATCAAAGCTTCTAAGCTGTGACTGTGCTGACACCATAAACTCCTTGGGTACCACTGTAGTTTCCTCGTATGTAGCCTTGCTTGTGGAATCAGAAGAATGCAAGATGCCATGTAACCCAGGGCCTGCAGGATTCTCCTTGCAGTCAGCTGAGTTTTTGTCAAATTTTTGAAATAATCCGGTAGTTCTCTTTGCTTTTCTTCCATGAGAAAAGCCATTTGGGTGGTTGTATCTAGTTTCGCAACCAGAAAAATTATCCTTTGGGATGGAACTAGTCTTGATTTGTGAATGTTGACTGTATATCCCAAAGCCTGAAGTAGGCGGATGGCATAATTCAAGTGTTTTACCAAAGTTTGTTGGCTGTCCGCTTGTATAAGGCAGTCGTCCAGGTATGGGTATATTTGAATCCCCTGAAGTCTGCAGTGTGCAATTACTGATGCCAGGCATTTCGTGAATACTCTGGGTGCAGTAGATAAACCAAAGGGCAATGCTGAGAATTGATAATGCTCTGAACCTGCAAGAAATCTGAGGTGTCTTCTGCAACTTTGTCTGATAGGGACATGCAGGTATGCCTCCTTGAGGTCTAGAGTTACCAGCCAAGACCCCTTGCCCAGCATGGGAAGGAGTTGCTGTAGAGTTAGCATTTTGAATTTTGGCACAATGAGATAAGTATTCAGTGCGGACAAGTCGAGAATAGGCCTCCATTGTTTTTCTTTTCTTGGGACAAGGAATAGTCTGGAATAAAATCCTTGGCCTTGTTCTGTGAGAGGAACCTTTTCTATAGCTTTCATTTGCAATAGGTTGGAAATTTGTTTTAAAGCCTCTGCCCTTTGATTCGGTGGCAGGTTTGGCATGCCTTTTCTTTTTGGTAATGTATGAAAATGGAACCTGTATGTCCATTTGTCCCTTGTAATACTGTGCCAATTTTTTGAGAATAAAGATAGCTTTCCACCCAAAGGTGCTTCCAATTGAACCTTGGTTGGCGGGGTCAAGGTAAAGTCATTGAGTCTGTCCTTGTGCAGCAGTTGTAGGTCCTGCACTACCTCTCTGGTTAGGAGGCTGCCATTGACGTCCTCTGTAGGAGCCTCTAGCTTGCCCTCTACCTCTGGCACGCCTGTTCTTGCCTCTTTGAAATCTCTGTGTCCGGAAAGGACCAATTCTTAGAGGGCCAATTTCTGCTGAATCTTGATGGTTGGACCTGGAGAAAATCTTTGACTGTTTGTACAGATTTAGCCTTTTCCTCAAATTTCTTTAAGACCTCCTGAGCAGTGGAGCCAAATAACTTTTGCTTTTCCAGTGGCGCATCCAGTAGCTTTGCTTTAACATGATCTGGCAGAGTATGTTCCTTCAGCCAAGCATGCCTACGTATGACTGCACCTGTCATTGCTGACCTACATGAAGCTTCCAATGCATCATAACCACACTGCAAGAAATGGTCGCTAACCTGTTGGGAGTTATGTACCAGATCTTGAAGTGACTTGCGATCTAGGGGTTCAGGTGAAGACAGTTTTTTATGCAATTCATCTAACAAATACTCTTGGTACTGTATCATATGGAATTGACAATTTAATGCCCTCATAGAAAGAGTGGAAGTAGTATATACTTTTTTACCCCATCTCTCTAAAGCCCTTGACTCCCTTTCAGAGGGGAGAGGATTTTTAGTAGTGGCAGATGCAACCCCTTTAGTGCCCTGGGAAATAGTTTCAGGGTCAGCAGAGTGGGCCTTGTAAAGAAAATGATGCGAGTCCGGGACCCTGTAGTACCTATCGGGTTTGACAGGAGCCGGAGGAAGGGAGTCAGGGGTAGTGCTAGACTCAGAGTACACATCATCAATGACATTTAAAACAGGAGGAATAGCCAAAGGTCTATGCTGAGGTAAGTGCAAAAAAGTCCTTAATCTCTTCCTGGAATCAGAGAATTCCTGGCCCTGCCATTTGAAATGCTCTCTCATGGAGTGAAGGGTCTCCCCAAAGAACAGCTCTTCAGGAGGGGAGGCAGAGGGAATAGATTCCTCTGTATCAGAATCCTCGTAGGCCGTAAAGGCCTCCTCCTGGTAGTCTGAAAGAGCAGAGCCATCTGAGGCCTCATCAGCGGACTGGGGATCAGTGGGCTCAACCCTGGGCCTTTTGTCTAGAGGAGGTTGAGAGCCCCTGTCCGGATGTGGCTGAGAGCCCCTAATTAAGGAAATAAGGTCCTCAGCTAAACTTAAAATCTGTGAACCTGTAGTGGATCCCTGAGGAATAGCCTTGGGAGGCAGAGATTTTGGCTGTTTAGCAGCTTTAGCCCTTGTGAATGCCTTTATGGACATGGATGCAGGAGGCCTGGCTGCTCCACATGCTGGCGTAGTCTTGTCTAGGGAAATGGTGTCGGATGTTTCCGGGACACCGGTTTCTGAGGGAAATTCTATAACCGACTCAGAAGAGGCCTCCGGGGCAGAGGTTGTCGGTTGTGCGGTTTCAACGTTCGGAAGTACCAAGGACTCTGTTTCAGCCGAGACCGAGACACTCGCGGTAGGCCTAGGCGTGGTTTCAGCCGAAACCACGGTCCGCGTGCGACGGCCCTTGTCCTTCCGTTTTTTGGTTAAATGAGAAGTCGGAGTCTCCGACGGCATATTGTAACAGTAAATAGCCCCAAAAAATTCCTCTGCAAACTCCGCCCGACGCCTAAGAGTGCGTCGGTTGAAGGAGGCACAGGCTGTACAGGCCGAGACGTCGTGGTCTGGGCCTAGGCAGGGGAGGCAGTAAGAATGGAAATCCTTATGAGGTATTTGTTTCCCAAAAGTTAAGCAATTATTAACTTAAAGCGTTTGATCTGACATCGGCTGAGGCAAGAAAGAGTCCCCAATGGGGTACTTAGCTTTTGAATGCTTCGGTAGCTGAAGTTACAGGAGCTGGCCGACCGGCACTTACGAACTGCTTCTGCTTCGGGCACCACGCGGCAAGAAAGACCGAGGAAGATGGCGTCGGCTGATGCTTTTACACCCCAGGCGCTCTGACATCGGGGAGAGGGCGAAATCAGCCGACGCCGGACCCAGACTTTGGAATCCGGCCGACCGAAGGGCTGCCTGAGGCAGGACAACACATATGTAAGGACTGCAGATGCATCCTTGAAGGACATCGAAAATTTCAGGAGTCTGCTGACTGGCACTTGCCAACTGCTTCTGCTTTGGGCACCGCACAGCAAGAAAGACTGAGGTAATGACGTTGGCTGCATGTTTTATACCCCTGACGACCTGACATCATGGAAGAAGGGACAGCAACCGACGCAGGACCCAAGACTTTGTTAATCAGGCCGACTGAGGGCAACCTGCCAGCAGATTACCCAAATGTAATGACTGCAACAGTGAAACACGAAGAACATCCTGGCAGGAATTGTGCTAACAAGCATAGTTGCATGGCAGAGGCTGTGTGCCAAAGGGTCATGGCCAGCCTGTACAGAGGGTAGGAGTGAGTCCCTCCCTGCTTGTTGATATACCACATCACAGTGGTGTTTGTCTGTTTTGATCAGGAGAGCCCCTGGGGAGAATGAAAGCTGTCAATGCTTGCTGGACAGCTAGCATCTCTTTTTGGCTGATGTGCAGATGGATTTGCTCTGGGCACTATTAGCCCTGTATGCACCGGTTACATATTACATTATCGAAGTTTCAGTACTTCAAATACCATATATGGTCGACACCATATGATCGAAGTACTAAAACTTCAAAAAAGTAAAAAAAAAAAAAAAAAAAACAAAGGTAACTGCTGTGAGCAGGGGCAAGCCCCCCTGCACCCCCCACACCCTCCCTACTTAAATATACCTACTCAGAGATCACACTTTGAGTTAAGTGCAGGAAAGGGAAGGTTTCCCTTTCCTACGCTGTAGCATTATCTCGGAGTTGGTATATTTAAGTAGTAGGGGGTGTGCAGGGGTGTGTGCAGGGGGGCTTGCCCCCCCACCTACATCCTTTACTTTTTTTTTTTGTAATAATTTTTTATGAACATTCGAATATTTAATCATTCAATCATTAAAGTTCAACCTTTAGTGATTCGAACGATTGAATATTCAATGTTACAATAGGAACCCGTATGCACCTGCCATGCAGGTGTGCACCCCAAGCATAGTCTGATGAGTCTGTGGTGAGGGTCTGGGTGGCAGGGGGTGGTGAGAGAGGTAGTCCCTTGTTGTGCGAGCATGCTGCTGCACATCAAAGAAAATCTTTCCTGAGGCAAGGTATCATGGGTATAATTGTTTCAAGGTCTTGAGAGTGTTGACACCACAGGCTTTTTAAGTACCCACTGAAGTTTCCTCATATGCAGTCTGAAAATTTGTATCCCTGCGACACTATGGTGAGGGACCCAGTGGTTGCTGGTAATAGTGGCCCAGGTGCTTGTGTGAAAGGAGAGTTTTCCTCATAGGGGTAAGAGAAGGTGGGCAGAGGGTAGGGGGTGGTGGAGGAGAGTCATTGCGAGTTCCTACCATGACGGCGTGGCTTAGAACTCACTGTTTTTTGAAGTGTGTAGGAATTCCACTCTTTTGATCTCTGCATTCCCTGTGGCTGCTGTCTGGAGGGGGGGGGGCTGCTTCCACAGGGTCTGGGCTAAACTGACATGGTGGGAGCAGGAAAGGACCAGTGCTTGGAGGGGGAATGCCTACGGAACCTGGGTGGCTGGACCTATAAGAAATCCTTAACTGTCTGCATAGATTTAGCTTTTTCTTCCATATTTTACGACCTCCTCTTCCACCACTTCAAGCATTTGAGACTGAGGCAAGGATGCAGGTGCCTGAGAGTGGGCTATTGGTTTCTTGGGTGTGGTTCGTTCCCTGGGCCTTAGAAACTCAGTCGTTTTTGAAAGAACTGTAGACGCAAAAGAAGTCTTCGGTTTGTGTTGAGAATCAGTAGTGCAAAGTACGTCCTCGGAAGCTGGTGCCTGCTCAGCGGCTCCGGACCCACCCAAGGGAGAGACAACCGCAGGATCCTTAGTTGAAGTATTTTGCGGCATACTGGACTCTGAAAGGGTCTCGGCAGCGGCCTGTGAATCCACATAAGTGGGCATCAGGGGCTGGGAAAACGCCTCACTGAGGACCGGAGAAATGACGACTAGGTTAACGGAAGCGTCGATAGGCTTGGACCTGTGCTGTCTCTATCTTTATCCTTATGTTTTTTTCAAAAGATCTGCTGTCGGATGGCTTACCGAAGCCATTTCGCAATTAGAGGACTGTAAGTGAAAATATCTAGCTACAATAAGGGCCCGACAACATATAGTTCTGGCATTGAACAAAGCACAAAAGTGAGAGTGGGGGACATCGTGGTCTGGACCTAAGCAAGTGATGCAGTAAGAATAAAAGTCTTGGTGTGGTATTTGTTTTTCACAGGTGAGACAATTGTTAACTTTTTCTGACATCGGTTAGTACAAGAAAAAAGTGATCCCCAACAGGGTACTTAGCTTTAGAAGACTTCTGCTTCAATTCAGAAGACAAAACTCGGGTAGCAGGCGACTGGAACTCGTGCGAACTGCTTCTGCTTCGGGCTCCGTGGCAAGAAAGACTGATGTAATGGCACTGGCTGCCTTACTTTATACTACTGATGACTTGACGTCAGTCCTGAAGCGACAGCAATGACGCAGAAATACTAAGCCTCTGGTATTCGGGCCAGCCGAAGGCTACCCTGGCAGGGATAACCCAAATGTGATGACTGCAACAGTGAAACACAAAGATCATAATAAACTTCTTTATCTGATGTTATCATTTTCATTCACTCCTCAACCTGTGGGTCAGGGTTCCCAGCTACAATAACCTAGGGCGGCCTTCATGGAAGGATATTTCAGAGCACAGAAACCAAAGGCATTTCTATTCCACGAAAAAATGTCCAATTTATAGTGTGTAATGAAGGTATGGGAATTTGACCTATTAGCAGCTGCACAAATGTCATCAACAGACACTCTTGACCAACGGGCCTGAGAAGTTGCCATAGACCTTGTAGAATGAGGTTAGATTTGGCAGCCATCGGGGGTTGCTCAGCTTTTTACAGCTATGCACCATTTCTGATGGTCACCAGAAAATGTTTTTGGAAGAGTAAACCAAAAGAAATGCTATCGCTCAACCATTTAGCCATAGTAGTCTTGGTAACAGCTTGCCCTTTCCTCACATCTGAATAACATACGAACCAGCTACTCTGATTTTCTGCGAGATTTTTTTCTGTCCAAGTTAAAACATAGTTGTCTATGAACATCTAGAAGATGAAGCATGTACTTTGTTTTGAAAATTCAGAAAGAAACACAAAGGTTTATAGATTGATTTACACCGTTTTCTGTCGCCACTTTAGGCAAAAAAGACAGGCTGGTACACAGAGTTGGTCCATCTTTGTGGAATATTAAATAAGGACATTTAAAAGAAAGGCTGGCATTTCTAACATTCTTACTGCTGAAGTGATGGCCACCAGAAAAGCTGTTTTCCATGAAATAAATTTCAAGTCTACCTTAGCTGCAGGTTCAAAAGGAGGAGGGACTAAAGCTTGTAAGATTATGGTCAGATACCAAGGAGGAGTTGGATCCTTAATCAGTAGACTAACGAAAAATGTACCTCTCAGGAACGCTTTGCAAAGCTTAGATGAGGCCACAGATGATGAATTTTCCCAATATGAAAATTAGAAATGGCTGTTAGCTGAACTTTTATGGTGGAGTAGCTGGCTCCATTATGGAAAAGGGAAGGCAAAAAATCCATAACTTTAGAAATGGGAGCAGTAACATCTATTTGTTCCTATTGAGCCAATATCGAAAACTTCCCGTTACTCTTGTAGACTTTTCTGGTAGAAGACTTGCGAGTGGAAATCAAAGTTTTTTAGACTGGGGATGAAAGCCTGGAACGTCTTACCATCTTTGGAATTTGAGAAACCATGTGGTTAATTTCAGTTCTTGGAAATTCAGGTGAGTGTGCCCTGATTGGTAAGATGATAGATCTGGAAACCGGTTCCAGAGTTACCGGTGGGCATATTAGATGAGACCAAAGAAAGGTGAACCAGACTGGACGAGGCCAAAAGGGGGCAATGAGGATAACCTTGCTCTTCAACATGTATGCTTTCTGCAAGAATCTGGGAATCATTTGGTGACCATTCCTGAGGAGGGATCAGTGCGAAATAACTGCTGCATTTTTTGCTGAAGGGGGACGCAAATAGATTGCAGCAGGGTTGACCCCCATCTGAGGAGAATCATATTTGCCATTGACGAATTCAGAGACCACTAGTGAGGCATCAAAAGAACTTGGCTGAGCCTGTTCGCCAGGATGTTGGGACCAAAGGAGTTAGTAGAGATTGTCCAGTCCCACACACTCACTGGTTCTTGACACAGTGGGTAAGATCTGGATTCTCCCTATTTGTTGATGTACCAGACTACTGACATATTGTCTGACTGTATCGCAATGGTCCTTGGAGGAAGAAAGCTGTGAAGTTGCTTGCAATGCTAGGACTGCTCTCATCTCCAGGATATTGATATGCAATTTAGTTTTTTGAGGAGTCCATGTACCTTGGACCATATGACCCAGACAATGCCATCCCCACCCCACCCCATCTGGGAGGCATCTGTGGTCAGCATGGCTTTGGAAGGGGGAAGAACAAAGGGCCATCCCTGCATGACCTCTGAGGAATGAAGCCACCAAAGAAGGGAGTTTCTACATACTCATGACAGTTTGATCAGAAGATATAAGGGATGCTTGTGTAATGCCTTTAGAGTATTAGTCATGTTGATAGTTTGAGAGTCTGCAAGTTTGGGTGCACCATCCCCCCCTTCCCCACCTGGGTCAAGAGGTCTGTGAACAGGGGAAGCCGCCTAGGAGGCTGTAAGGTCAGGCTGCGCAGTAAGGGGCACCAAAGTTGTCTGGGCCAATCTGGAGCAATGAGGACGGCCTTTGGTCTCTCCTACCTTATTTTGATCAGTACCTTGGGAATAAGAGGCAGAGGAGGGAATGCGTACACAAAGGGAAGGTCAAGGCGTCCACCTTCCAAGCTAGGTGGTGATGCTCCCTGGTACAGATTTTTTTCAGCTGATGGTTGAGATGTGAAGCAAAGAGATCCACCTCCAGAGTCCCCCACTCCTGAGTGATTAGCAAAAAGATTTTTCTGTGGAGCCATTCATGGGGGTCCAGAAAGTTTCTGCTTAAGTGGTCTGCCAGGGTGTTGCTGATCCCTGGTAGGTATTGAGCTATTAGGTGTAATCCCATGGAAGAGGCCATCAGCCAGAGGTTCATGGCTAGCCTGCACAGAGGGTAAGATTGGGTCCCTCCCTGTTTGCTGATGTACCACATTACTGTGGTGGTGTCTGTTTTGATAAGGAGAGCCCCTGGCTTGAGATGGGGTTTGAAGGATGTCAGAGCCTTTTGTACTGCCATCTTTTCCTTCTGGTTGATGTGCAATTGAAGGTGCTGCGCATCCCAAAGACCTTGGGTCCACCTGCCTTCTAGGTGAACACCCCAAGTAATGTCTGAGGCATCGGTGGTAATGGTCTGCCTGGTTGGGTGGAGGGTAAAGGAAAGACCCTTGTTCTGGGCACAGGCCCCTGCCCACCAGAGAAACTTGGCCATTATACAGGGGATCAAAGGGAGAGAGGTCTCAAGAGGCTGAGAGTGCTGACACCAAAGGTTCTTTAGGTACCATTGAAGTTTTCTCATGTGAAGCCTGGCTAGAGGAATTAGAAGGATGCAAGATGCCATGTACCTAAAGGCTTGCAGGAACTTCCTCGCAGTGAGGTGACTTCTGGAAGCCAGCTGGGTAAAGTAGCGAGGCAGGAAGCTCTGCTTTTCTGGGGATAGGAAGGCCATGTGGGATGCTGTATCCAGCAGTGCTCCCAAGAAAATCATCTTCCTGGAGGGTGTTTGCTTGCATTTCTTCTCATTGATGGTGTACCCTAAAGAGGTTAGGAGGGTTTTTTTTTTTTTTTTTTTTTTTTACAAAGAGGAGGTCCTTGAGGAGCTTTTCTATGCAATCTGCATGAAAGAGGCAGTCATCCAGATAAGGGTAAATCTGTCTGCAAAATGCTATGGCAGGGGCTAAGCATTTGGTGAATACCCCGGGAGCAGTAAATAAGCCAAAGGGTAGCACAGAGAACTGAAAGTGTTGTGACCCTGCTCTGAAGCGAAGGAATTTCCTGCAGGATTCCCTTAAGGGGATGTGGAGATAGGCATCTTTTAGACAGAGGGTAACTAACCAGGCATTTTTTGTCAGCAGAGGCAACAGATGCTGCAAAGCTAGCATTCTGAATTTGGGGACCAGCAGGGAGGTGTTCAGAATGGATAGATCCAGGATGGGGTTCCAAGTGCCCTCATTTCTGGGAACAAGGACTAGCCTGGAATAAAAGCCTTTGCCTGTTTGATCTAAGGGGACAGGTTCTACTGCCCCTTGGGAAATGAGAGTTTGGACTTGTTTCAATGCCTCTGCTCACTGATTTGGAGGCAAGTCAGGGTACCCTCTTGGAACTGGGAGCTCGTTTAAGGAGAATTTGTATTCCTGAAAAATGATCTTTAAGACCCATTGGTCCTTTGTTACAGAAATCCAATTTTCTTTGCAGAGGGAGAGCCTTCCTCCTAGTTTTTGGTGAGTGAAAATAGGGCAGAGGGGGTGAGGGTGTCAATGAGAGTTTTTGCCATAGAGGGATGGCTTAGAACTCCCTGCCTTTAGAGCGGAAGTGGTCCACTGTTTGGTTCTCAGCTGTCCCTGGGATATGATCTGGGAGGTCTGTCCCTGCGGGGCTTACCTTGCCCATATCTGCTTAGTGCAGGAAAGACCAATGAAAATTCCTGATGAACCTAGGAGGTTGTACCCGAAAGAAATCTTTTAGTGTTTGCATAGATTTTGCTTGGTCTTCCATCTTTTTAAGTACCTCTTCTGCTTTTACTCCAAACAAGTGGTCCTTATCCAAGGGTGCATCAAGTAATTTAGATTCGACATGATCAGGGAGAGGTTGTTCCTTCAACTATGCATGCCTCCCAATGGCAGATCCTGGCACTGCTGCCTTGCTGGAGGCTTCTAGGGCATCATATCCACAGTGTAATGAGTGTTTGAGCACTTGACAAGTTGTGTGCAGTAAATCTGCTAACTCTTTCGAATTGGCACAGTCAGGAAAGGTAGAAATCTTTTGTTTTAATAGTTCCAAAGTGTGTTGTTGATATTTTAACATGTGGAACTGACAGCTGAGTGCCCTGATAGCTAAGGCTGCAGAGGTATATACTTTTTTACCCCATTTGTACAGAGCTCTGGAATCCTCATCAGAAGGAACAGGATTCTTTGCAGAACTAGCCTTAGCCCCTTTTGGTCCAGCAGGATTTCTGTACAGTTATTTGTGAGAATCCGGTAGTCTGTAATACCCATCAGGTTTTCTGGGAGCAGGTGGGAGGGTGTCAGGAGCTAAGCTGGATTCATGGAAGACATCAGACACCACCTCTAAGATTGGGGGAATGGCCAAGGGTCTGTGCTGGGGCAGGTCTAGAAGCTCTTAGTCTTTCCTAAGACTGAGGGAAGTCCTGGGATTCCCAGTGGAAATGTTCCCCGAAGGTGTGAAGGGTTTCCCCAAAAGAAGGATCTTCTGGTGTGGAGCCAGAAGGAATGAATTCCTCTGCATCTGAAGCCTCATAAGTAGTCAGAGGTGGTTGTTCCTCTTCAAAATCTGAATAATCAGACTCTTCAGAGTCCTGTTCTGTCAGTATTTCAGGAGAAAGGTCTCTTTTCCTTTTAGAAGTTGTGGCCTGACTACCCCTGATGAGGGTGATAAGATCCTCCGCCACTTTAAGCATTTGAGCTTGGGGTGGTGGAGCAGAAGTAAAATGGTGGCTAGAGGTAGATTTCCTAGGAGTGGCCTTGCTTCTAGGCCTATCAATGGGTCTGAGAGAAAGGGTAGTCGGATGAGAAGACATCGTTTTTTGTCTAGATTCGGCAGTGTGAAAAATCTCCTCAGAAGCCGGTGCTTGCGCCACAGCTACGGACTCAACCAAGGCAGAGACAACCAAAGGCTCGGAAGACGAAGAAGATATCTGCGGCATAGCAGACTCTGAAAGGGTCTCAGTAGAGGCCTGTGAAGGTATTGCATCAGGGGCTGCGAAGGCAACTCGCTGAATTTCGGAGAACTGACGACCTGCTTTGTGGTAGAGTCAGCAAAAGGCTTAGCCTTGTGTGGTCTGTCTCTATCTTTATCCTTACGTTTTTTCAGAATGTCTACGGATTGCTGACTGATGGACGCCATTTCGGAATGTAAAGATGGAAGACAAAAATACCTGGTTACAATAAGAGCTCTACAATGAATAGTTCTTGTGTTAAAGAGGGCACAGAAAGTACAGTTTTGTACCTACCATAAATGTAGACGTTCAAGTGCTAATACAGCTGCAGTCATAACAGATGGGTTCTTTGCCGTCAGGCGGGTCCTCGGTCGGCCGAATTCCAAAGTCTAGGTCTGGCGTCGGTTGTCGTCGCTTCTTCCCTGACGTCAGTGCGACAGGGGTATAAAGAAACCAGCCGACGCCATTTTCTTCAGTTTTTCTTGCCCCAGATGTCAGGTGCCCCCAGAAGGAAGGCAATACATAAATTTGTGTGATAATGCAGTGCAATATAATCAAAATACAGTAGTTGCAAGCAAATGCATCATAAATGAAAACCCCAATCAGGTTGTATGAGGATGTGTAAGCCTATAGGCCTGTCCCAAGAGGGGAAGGAGGAAGGGAAACCTGGACTGCAGCTGTATTAGCACTCGAACATCTACATTTATGGTAGGTACAAAACTGTACTATGTTCATCGTGCATACAGCTGCAGTCATAACAGATGGGTAGAATCCCAAAGCTAAGAAAGGGGTGGTAGGCACTAGGTGGAACTAGGAGGAGCCAAAATGCCCTGCAAGACTGCAGTGGCAAAGCCTGCTCTAGATTTGGAGTATAATGGTAGGTTGTAGTGCTTGGAGAAGGTATGCACAGAACTCCAAGTGGCTGCTTACAAAATATCCTTGGTAGGAACTCCTCTGAGAAAGGATGCAGAGTTGGCTGTGGCCCTGGTGGAATGAGTTCTAATGCCTGTAGGAACATTTTTGCCATGAAAGGAATAGCAAAAGCGTATGCAGTGGGCTATCCATTTTGAGATTGTCTGTTTGGAAATTGGCTTCCCTTGAGCTCCTACCGCATAGGCCACAAAGAGCTGTTCTGATTTTCTGAAAGGCTTTGTTCTGCCCAAATAATAACGCAGTTGTCTGTGGATGTCCAAGGAATGTAGTAATCTCTCCCCTTTGTTTTGAGGATTAGGATAAAAAGTAGGTAAATGTATGGCCTGATTTAAAGCTACCCTGGATACCACTTTAGACATAAAGGGCGGGTTGGTTCGTAAGGAAACTCTGTCCTGATTGAAGATGATAAAAGGCTGGACAGCCATGAGAGCCTGTAGTTCTGAAACTCTACGAGCTGAGGTGATAGCCAGAAGGAAAGCTGTTTTCCAGGACAAATATTGCAAATCTGATGAGGCGGCTGGCTCAAATGGAGGCAAGGTCAGTTTTTCCAGAATGAAATTAAGATCCCAAGCAGGTATTGGTTGTTTCCTTGGAGGCCTTAAATTCTTAGCCCCTCTGAGGAACTGTCTTAAGAGAGGGTGAGAGAATAAAGGTGGATCAGTGTTGTATTCTGCAGAAATGGCTGAGGCATGGATTTTGATGGTGGAGAAAGAAAGTCCACTGCTTAGCAGTTCAGCCAAATATTGTAGTATTTGAGGTAAATTCAGTTTTCCAGGATCCTGGCCCTTTTTCTCATTCCAGACACAAAAACGTTTCCATTTTGCGGAGTAAGATTTTCTAGTTGATGGCCTTCTGGCCTCCAAAATGACATCCTGCACCTCCTTGGAGAGTAGGGCCTGTTGTGATGCTAAGGAATCTTCCATGCGGCTAGATTGAGTGTTTTTAGCTGGCTGTGAAGAGTTTTGAAACTGTGCTGAGTCAGAAGAAGAGGCATTAGAGGCAGGGTCCATGGTGGGGAATGCGTCAGGCTCCTCAGGAGTGGGTACCAGTGTTGCCTTGGCCAGTCTGGAGCAATGAGAATCATCTTTGGTCTGTCTGCTTTGGTCTTTAATAGAACTTTGGGCAGCAGAGGAAGAGGAGGGAAGGCATAAACTGTCACTGATGTCCAACTGAAAGAGAGAGCGTCCACTCTCCAGGCCTTTGGATGGAAGATCCTTGAGCAGAATTTTGTCAATTGATGATGCTTGTGGGAGGCAAAGAGATCTATGTCTGGCCTTCCCCATTCTTGTATTATTTCTGTAAAAACTTTTGGATGCAATTTCCATTCGTGTGGATCTGTCATATTCCGGCTTAGGTTGTCTGCCAGCGTGTTTTCCTTGCCTGGCAAGTACTGTGCTTGTAGTTCCATGTGTAAGTCCATGGCCATGTTCCAAAGTGACATAGCCAGTCTGCATAGGGGGTAAGAATGTGTTCCACCCGGTTTGTTTATGTACCACATAACTGTGGTGTTGTCCGTGCTTATCAATAGTTGACCTGGTTGTAGAAGGTCCTTGAAAGCTATAATAGCATTTATTACTGCTAGCATTTCTTTTTGATTGATGTGAAGGTGCTTTTCATTTTGGGACCATTTGCCCTGAATGCACCGATCTGTCATGTGCGCCCCCCAGGCGTAGTCCGAGGCGTCTGTTGTGATGACTTGATTTGCTTGAGGCTTGCTGAATGGAAGACCTGTGTTTGTTTGACATGCTTGAGCCCACCACAGACATTCCTTTTGCAGACATGGAATTAGTGGTATTATTGTTTCCAAACTGTGGCTGTGTTGAGACCATATGTTTTTCAGGTACCATTGTAGTTTCCTCATATGCAGCTTTGCACATGGGATTAGTAAGATGCAAGATGCCATGAATCCCAGAGCCTGCAGGATTTTCCTTGCAGTCAGCCTGGTGCAATTTGCTAGTGTTCTGAAGTATTGAATTAGTTGCCCCTGCTTCTCTTAACGTGAGGTAGGCCATCTGGGTGTTTGTGTCCAAATTGGCACCCAGGAAAATTATCTTCCGAGAGGGTATTAGCCTTGATTTCTTTTTGTTGACTGTGTATCCCAGAGAGTTCAATAACATTATTACATAAGCCAGATGTTTCAAAAGAATGTGCTTGCTGTCCGCTTGGATCAGGCAGTTGTCCAAATAGGGGTATATTTGTATCCCTTGAAGTCTGCAGTAGGCAATTACTGATGCCAGGCATTTTGTGAATACTCTGGGCGCAGTAGATAAGCCAAAGGGCAATGCAGAGAATTGATAATGGGTTGAACCTGCAAGAAATCTGAGGTACCTTCTGCAATTTTGTCTGATTGGGACATGCAGGTATGCCTCCTTGAGGTCCAATGTTACCAGCCAAGACTGCTTGCCCAGCATGGGAAGAAGTTGCTGTAGAGAGAGCATCTTGAATTTTGGTACAAGTAGAAATGTGTTTAGGATGGATAGATCCAAAATAGGTCTCCAATCTTTTCCCTTCCTTGGCACCAGAAATAGCCTGGAATAAAAACCTTGACCTTGTTCGTGCGTAGGTACCTCTTGAATAGCTTTCATGTTTATGAGATCTGTAATTTGCATTTGTGCCTCTGCCCTTTGATTGTGTGGCAGGTTTGGCAAGCCTCTCATTTTTGGAAGGGTGTGAAAATGGAATTTGTAGCCTCTGTTTATAATATCCATGATCCATTTGTCCTTTGTGACAACATGCCAATTTTTTGAAAATAATGTCAGCTTTCCTCCTAAGGGGGCTGCCATTTGAGACCTGGTTGGCATGCAAAGGGGAAAGTCATTGGGTTTGCTTTCTGAAAGATTGCGAGTTGTCCTCACCACCTCTTTGTGTAGGAGCTTGCCATTGTCTGCCTCTATACGATTCCTTGGGATTGTCCTCTGCCCCTCGGGCGCCTGTATCTGCCCCTTTAGGGTCTGTCTGTGGCAGGAAAGGACAAGTTTTTGGAAGGCCAATTTCTACTAAAACGTGGGGGTTGAACTTGTAGAAATTCTTTCACAGTTTGCATTGATTTAGCCTTTTCCTCCATTTTCCTTAATACCTCCTCAGCATTAGCACCAAATAGTACATCCTTTTGAAGAGGGGCGTCTAGTAATTTAGCTTTGACATGACCAGGCAAGGCTTGTTCCTTGAGCCAGGCATGCCTACGTATGACTGATCCTGTAACAGCAGCTCTACATGAGGCCTCTAAAGCATCAAAACCACATTGTAAGGTATGCTTACCCACTTGTTCTGCACTATGCATCAAATCCTGCAACTCTTTCAAGTCTGATTGTTCAGGTTGTGACATTTTATTTTTCAATTGTGATAACAAAAACTGTTGGTATTTTAGCATATGAAACTGACAGTTTAAGGCCCTCATGGATAGGGTAGCCAAGGTATATACTTTTTTTCCCCACCTTTCTAAGGATCTGGAATCGCTCTCGGAAGGCAATGGATTTTTAGCAATGGAGGCCTTAACTCCCTTGGGGCCCTGTGAGATGGTTTCTGGGTCAGCAGCATGGCTTTTGTATAGAAATTGGTGCGAGTCAGGAACCCTGTAGTACCGGTCAGGCTTAACTGGAGCTGGAGGTAGAGAGTCCGGGTTAAGGCAGGCCTCCGAGTAAACATCATCTAGGATGTCCAAGACAGGAGGTATAGCCAGAGGCCTGTGCTGAGGTAACAAGAGAAATTCCCTGAGCCTTTTCTTGGAATCTGAATAATCCTGGCCTTCCCAGTGGAAGTGTTCCCTTAAGGTATGCAAAGTTTCCCCAAATGAGTAATCCTCAGGGGGGGATACAGAAGGGATGGACTCCTCCGCATCAGAGTCTTCAAAAGGGGAGTAAGAATGTTCATGATCATCAGAGTGCTCTTAAATAATGGAGCCCTGATCAGAGGATGGGGAATCTTCCTCCACTCTGGGCCTTTTGTCCGGTGGGGGCTGAGAACCTCTGATTAGAGTAATTAAATCCTCAGCCATTTTAAGCATCTGTTTCTTAGGCATGGGGCCTGGAGATGGGCCCTGTGCAGCTGGTCTCTTAGAGTGCATGGTTGCTTTAGACTTTGTGAAAGCCTTGATGGAGAAAGAAGAGGAAGGTCTGAAGACACCTTGAGTGGAGGTGGACCTGTCCACATTCTGAGTTTCAATGCCAAGAGTGGCTTCGGTATCTGTAGTCGGGATGTGGGCCGAGGAGCCTGCGACCACGGGCACAGGAGACACAGTCAAAGAAGTGTCGTCGGTAATCAAGGGCTGCGTAGGCACCCCGCTGAGAACCGGACCACGTGTAGTCGGCGTTGGAGTTGTGTCGGCAGAGGCCGCGGACCTCGTGTGTCGGCCCTTGTCTTTGCATTTTTTAGACAAAACCGGAGTCGGAGTATCCGACGACATAGTATAATTAAATGCTTTCCCAAAATAATGCTGGGCAAACTCCGCCCGACGCTTAATAGTGCGTTTGTTGAATGTAGCACAAAAGCGACAGACCGAGACGTCGTGGTCTGGGCCTAAACAAGGTATACAGAGGGAATGGAAATCCTTATGTGGTATTTGCTTCCCACAAGAAATACAATTATTAACTTTGTCTGACATCGGTCTGAGGCAAGAAAAGTTTCCCCAACGGGGTACTTAGCTTTTACGAAGACTTCGGTTTCCAAATTTTCGTAATCTCAGGAGCTGGCCGACCGGCACTTGCGAACTGCTTCTGTTTTGGGCACCGCGCGGCAAGAAAGACTGAAGAAAATGGCGTCGGCTGGTTCCTTTATACCCCTGTCGCACTGACGTCAGGGAAGAAGCGACGACAACTGACGCTGGACCTAGACTTTGGAATTCAGCCGACCGAGGACCCGCCTGATGGCAGGAGAACCCATCTGTTATGACTGCAGCTGTATGCATGATGAACATCTGGCAATGGGGGATGTCGTGGTCTGGGACAAGTGACACAGTATGAATGGAAGTCTCTGTGTGGGATTTGCTTTCCACAGGCAAGACAATTGTTAACTTTTTCAGACATTGGTTAGTGCAAGAAAAAAGGATCACCAACTGGGTACTTAGCTTTAGACGTTTTCAGCTGTAATTCCAACTCTGGCAGCAACCGACTGGCACATTTTCAAACTGCTTCTGCTACGGGCTCCACGGCAAGAAAGACTGGTGTAATGGAGTTGGCTGCCTTCCTTTATACCACTGACAACCTGATGTCACAGTCAGCAAGCGACAGCATCAGACGCAGAAAAATATTGACTCTGGTATTCAGGCCGGACGAGGGCTACTACAGCAGAGATAACCCACAGGTGATGACTGCAACAGTGAAACACAAAGAGCATCTGGTGGTAAAGAACATCGCATACACAAATACCACAGACATAGCCAACTTGTTGGCAGAAAGGTTCAGTGAAAACATCACCTCTCTGTCCCATCAGTAAAGCAGGACATCCCCAGCACCTGCCCCCTCCCCTCATCATCAGGGAGCAGGTCGTTAATGCCGTCTCAAAGGCAAAAAATACAGTCTCCATGGGACCTGACAACATCCCTGGCTGTGTCCTACATGAACTCAGGCAAGAGCTCTCAGTACCATTAGGCATCCTATTCAACCAAAGCCAGCTTCATCCCAGCCAAATGGAGGACAGCCACAGTCATCTCTCTACACAAAAATGGAGCATCCACTGACCCAAGCAATTATAGGCCACCAGTCTAATTAGCCTGATCTGCAAGGTCATGGAACTCATCATGGACCTTATAAACAAGGATGTTGCCAACCTCCAAAGTCTTGACCTCCACAGTTTGGTTTTGTCAAGGAGAAATCATGCCTGTAAAACTTGGTCCACTTCTTTGAAACGGTCACCACAGCCAAGGACGAAGGGAAAACAATGCACACGGCCGCCCTGACCTAGCCAAAGCCTTCGACACTAATCCCCACTCCGGCATAATAGATAAACTCTCCCAGCTAGACATCAACCCATATGTTACCAGAAGGGTTGTTAACTGGCTCACTGATAGAACCTACTCAGTCAAAAAAGGGGAAGCCACCTCTAGTAGTAGACCCGTAATAAGTGGTGTACCCCAAGGATTGGTTTTGGGACTTCTACTATTTGGTATATACTATGCTAAGGTGCAAGCCAAAACCAGTGGTCTGTGCCTGACCAGGTTTGCAGATGAATGCAAGCTGGGCACAGTCTTAAATTTCCTTAGTGAACATTCTTCAAGAGGGCCTTACCCAAACTAATGACTGATGCAAGAAGCATGGCCTCAAACTGAAAGCCAAGAAATGCATCATTATCCCCTTTTGGGAAAATGGCATCTCCACGAACTATCACATTAATAACAAAGTACTAAGCACGCACTCAGTTGTGAAGGACTTGGGCACCCAAGCTGATAGCAGCTTGACTTTTGACCACCATGCTGCCTCAATTAAAGAGAAGGCTTTTTACTTGGCCAACCTCATTAGCAAGGGTAATTCATCCAGGAGCAAAGAGGTCATAACATCCCTGTACTCCTCTCCTCCCTTATCAGACAAATTAAACAGTACAAATGCCCCCTTCGGCATGTACCTTGCCAAACACATGCAACAGCTGGAGAGACCACAGAGGTTCCTGACCAGGAAAATCCAGGATCTCAAACACCTATCCTATACAGATAAGCTAAAAGCCCTGTCTCCTCTACTTAGTCTCGTAGAGACTGCTCAGAGGTGACCTGTGTCTGGCATACAAGGCTATCTCAGACCCAGCCTTTATAAACTTGCTGAACATCCATAAGTAAAACTCCACTCGCGCAACCCACACTCAAGGCCTCAACCTGGTCTGTGACATTAATAGAACCTGTTGAGCTGGATAGATTTGTGCCCCAACTACTCCTCCATCTGTGAAATAGACTCCCTCTCCATGTCAAGCAGAGTTCCTCACTGGCCCTCTAAGAGGAACCTGGACGACTGGATGGGAAACAGAAAATACACCCCTGGGATCCCACCTGTGTCCCTGTTAGACAAGGGAAACAGGTGCTAAGTTAGTGGGAACACGGGCAAAATTCTTGGCTAGGCTTCCAAGGGCCTCTAGGTCAACAGCCTAGTATCGTCTTATGAACCTATAAAATGCAGCTGTTGAAGGATCTTGATGAAGAGAAGCATTCGAGAGACTATGCTAACATTTTTGGAGTAGGGCAATGGAAGCATTTGTATTTAATGTACAATAATAAAGTTAATTAGAATAATATATGAAGGATCGGCGGTAAGAATTTAAGTGGGTGGGGTTCCTCTGTGATGAGTTGCATTTGAACAGAAGAAACAGGCAGGGACATCCTCTTTCTTTTATTCGTTTTATATTTAGAGCCACTAACAAAGAAAATAAGGGACTCAAATTCAAGTATAACACTGGTATGGTAATCAACAAAATGTGGCTTTATTTGTAGATACTTTGTACCTAATAAATCCAGAAAAAAAGGACATCTCATTGTTACAGAACATTTTGAGCTGGTTTCTAGTCCTTTTTGGGATATAAAATTAAAGATAACGCAAAAACTACAGCTGTGAATTATGTATCAACACGTGAACATAATCAGGACAGGGAACACTGGAATTCTCAGTTTGGATTTGCCAAGGACAGGTCATGCTTACTGAAACTGGTGGACTTTTTTGATAAGGACAGCAAAGAATTGGATAAAGGTAAAGTACACACCACATACCTCAAACCTGACCAAAGCTTTTGTCTCAGCTGGGAGTAACCCCTTACGTTACCTGCTGATTTACCAACTGGCTTACATAAAGGAATGCAGGAGATCAAAACAGGGGAAGATACTTCCACAAAAAGACACCAGTCACCAGTGGAATCCCACATGGTTTAGTGATGTGATCTCTACTATCCTGTTTGGCATCTACTTCTCTGAAGTAAAAGCCAATACTAAGGCTTCTGGCTGAGTACATTTGCAAATAACAGCAAGCTACAAACATGTCACTGAACCCCAAATGACTTGGCCATCCTGCTGAAATATTTGTCACAAATGAATGAACTGAAACTAAATACCAAAAAAAGTGCTATTGTATCTTTTGGGAAGTAATCTACCCCTGGGAACTACCACACTGGCAATACATCCCTGAGAGTTGTCCCAGTTTAGGATTTGAGAATTTATGACCATCATGGGTCCCCTGTTAAGAAAATCTTTGTGCATAAACAAATGGATTGTATCCAGCTCTACAGATGTCTTTGTCCCTCTTTACTCACCCCTCATTGGACCAATCATTAAGTATAATGCCACCTTGGCAAGTATCTGTTCAGACACATGCAACAAATGAACGCTCACAGATATACCTTGCTAAAAAGACAAAAAGGCCTAAATAACATGTCCTATGTGGACCAACTCAAAGCCTTGTTATACATGTCATGTTATGCTATACTTGGCATCCTACAGGCTGCTAAGAGGTGACCTGTGCATGCGATACAAGGCAGCCACAGAGTCCACACAGACGGATTTACTGCACATTCGCAAGTCAGACAGCATCAAAAACATATTGCCTAGGTATCTAATCATCTACTGCAGCATCAACAACATAACAGTTTGAACAGAAACAGCTCAGAGAGGATACCGCAAGCTCTGGAGCAAACTCATCAGTGTAAAACAAAGCTCATCCTTGTCTATATTCAATAGCAGCTTAGATCTACGGATAGGTATTAGAAACTTTATCCCAAAACTCCCTCCTGTATTACTAATGGAAAGAAGCAGCTCCTACATGCTTTAACCCATGCATGGGTCCCCCATCAAATCATGTAGAATTTGATCCCAGATATTCTCAATTGGGCTGATACAGAACTACTGACCAAGGGATGTGCAAGACCAATCTAAAACCAAATGGAATAGGTTAATCCGAGGACCAGAAGGGAAACTTGCTATGATTAAAATGGCCGTCAAGAGAAGCAAGGCTAGTACTTACTTATGAACCTATAAGTAAAAATGAGACCATGGTGCTTTACTACTCACCTACTAGAGATAAGGAATGGGTCAAGAGTCGCTAGGGAATACACACACTTCTTCAGATGGGATAGCTGAAGAGTTCGATAAAATGAACAGGAACTCTTTAGCAGAATCCAATAACCACAAGAGATTTTGGCAACTTTCACTTGAGGCATCATTACCATAAAAAGTACAGAGCACTGCAGAATGTGAAAGTTTGAGCATCACATTACCAGGACTGAAGCCTGCAAAAAATAAACCAGTGAAGCACAGTACATTTATGTCTTCAGGCAGCAAAGTATGCTTGGGCAGTGCACCCTCATTTATAGGCAGTCAAGAATGAGACTTCAACCATATCTATCTGCATGTCTGTCAAAATGCTGAGAAAATCTCTTTAGTAAACTGACATCTGCCACTGACTGTTACCCCCAGCCATACTGTAACTCCTGCAATAAAGATTATTAAGATTATCAAAATCTACATCTGCAACTATATGAACAGCTGCCTATCTATACTCTGTACCAACAATGCTTCTTGTAAATCTACATTTTACTTTCTCTCCACATTGTAAATAGTTTGTTTTTTAACTAGTGTGAAAACTCTGATTATTTGATACACTAAAATATTGCCCTTATGGACCCAGGCAGTGGCTGAAAGGGTCTGGTGACCAGCTAACCTATGCAGATAAATAAAAGTCAATAAATAATTAAATAAATATACTAACCATATTCATATAATCCACCAACCATGCCTATTCAGGGACATCAGAGCAGAACACTCCTAACAGAGACAAATCAGCGAGCAAAGGACAGTAGTATTGCTGGAATTCAGTTCATCCACAAAAGTCTTGGTGATGACCTTCATTAGCTGGACCCTGTTCACAAAATCACACCAGGACGATACTAACATATAGACTACATTTTATATAACATGCATCATTGGCAGACATAGGATATTAAAAAAAAAGTAGATAGCTGGGTGCACAAGACCCAGGACAAAAAGTGCACAACCCATAAGCGCACTGGTGCTGACGGGGAAAAATAACAGTGCAGAACCCTCAAAACACGAAAACATTTCTACAATAGCACTAAACCAGGCTCAGGGGTGGAATTAATAGTCCACAAAAATCACAAAAAAAAAATGATAGGTCAAAAAAGGGTCTATATCACATAGTCGAAGTTTTATAACTTCGAACACAGAATTTTCAAACCATTCTGTTTGAGGTTACAAAACGTTGACTAGTGATAAAAAAAACAAAACTGTTGTAAGCAGGGGGCAAGACCCCCCCCTGCACCCCCCACAGCCCCCGCTACTTAAATATACCAACTCCAAGATCACACCACATTGAAATGAACAAAAACCTCCCCCTACGGAGATTTCTGTTTAAACGCTCGAACTTGTACAAGTTTGAACTTATGGTCTCGACCATATGGGGTTCAAACTTGTACAAGTTTGATTACGTGATAGGAATCCCAAAAAAGAGCCATAATGATAGAGTGGACCATTGAGGATAAGGAAGAAATTATGTATTGTTAACATTACACAAGAAGCCCAGAATTTTCAGACAGAATGTGTACAAAAAGATTGAGAGAAATTAGAGGAAAGAAAAATACTTGCACAAGAAAAACTGTCAGAAGCTTCAAATAAAAATTGTGTTCATTAACACAACAGATTTATGAAAAACATTTTTGTTTGGAAAAAGAAGAGACTGAGGAAGTGAACATAAAACGAACAAAAAAGAAGTTATGTACTGACCATAACGTTCCATCTGAATAGTTGCACTTCATTTGTCTTCAACCTTTGGGATACAGATCCGTATCGGATTCAAGCTGGCAACTTTTGCTAGCATCAGCAATGAGCTCCAGACTCCTCCCCTTACCCATAATACATCGCCATTGCCTTCCCTCCCCAGATCGAGTTTGCTGAACTTATACTGAGAACCCGACCTGATAAATATACTTGTGACCTATACTGCCGCTCGTAGGCTGATCATGCACCAAGGTCTGGGGGAAGGAGGAAGGGATGGCTGAAGACAAATGAAGTACAACTACTCAGATGGAACATTATGGTGGGTACATAACTTCTTTATCTGAAGTAGTTTACTTCATTTGGTCTTCAAACTGTGGGACAGAGTCCCCCGCTACTAAAACTCCTGGGAGGCACTCATGGAAGGATATTCCGGAGCACCACGCAACCAAAATATGGTCGTCTTCTGGGAGTCTAATCCAATTTGTAATGATGAAATAAATGTATGAGATGAGGACCAATTGGCTGCAGAACAAATGTCATCCAATGACACTCTAGACCAAAAATCTGCAGACATAGCCATGGACCTAGTGGAATGAGCTTTTACCTGACCTGGAGGAGACATGCCTCTGTCCTTATAGACCTGGAGGATGCATGAAAAGATCCATCTAGCTATAGTGACCTTGGAGATAGGTTCCTTCTATAAATCCTTTCTGGGGAAACCTAACAATTGATCAGATTTTTGGAAATTTTTTTGTCCCGTGTAAATAGAATCGTAACTGTCTATGAACATCCAACATGCGGAGTTTGTATTCCATCTTGTTCGTAAAATTAGGAAAAAAACACAGGCAAATTAACAGTGACTGATATTGACTGGTGATGCCACCTTAGGAAGAAAGGACAGATTGGCACAAAGGGAAATTGTCTTTGTGAACAATCATGTACAGAAGTTGATGGACAAGGCCTGTAATTCCGAAACCCTTCTTGCAGAGGTAATGGCCACCAGAAAAGGTGTTTTCCAAGATAAAAATTTCGGATCTGCAGTTGCGGCAGGCTCGAAAGAAATAGAGACCAAAACTTGAAGAACCACAGTGAGGTCCCATGGGGGAACAGGATCCTTGACCGGGCACAAAAAGGTGCCTTTGAAAAAGGTTTTACACAATCTGGAAGAGGCTAAGGAGGCAGAATTCTCACTCTCATGAAAATAAGAAATGGCAGCCAACTGAACTTTGACACTAGAAGAACTAGCTCTGTGCTGGAAAATATCAGCTAGAAAATCAAGAATGGCAGAAAGAGGCACTGTGAAAGGGTCTAAACTCCTTTGAGAGGCCCAGAAAGAAAAAAAAGTTTTCACTTGTTATGATAAACCTTCCTGGTCGAAGACTTATGAGCAGCTATCAAAATAGATCTAACTGAGGAGAATAGTCCGGGAGTCCTAGCATTTACGGGAACTGGAGCAGCCAAGTTGTGAGTTTCCAGCTGTTCAGACACGGATGAGGCACCCCCCCCAAAGGGTGCGAAATTAAATCCTAAATGGGATCTAGGATCCAAGGTGGAGCCAGAAGGTGAGACCAAAGGAAGGGAAACCATACCTGACGAGGCCAGAATGCGGGCAATGAGGATCACTTTGGTCCCCAGTCAATGAGCTTTCTGCAGAAATCTTGGAATGAGAGATACTGGCGGGTAAACATACAGAAGACCGGGAGGCCAAACATGAACTAGAGCGTCTCTGGGGGACTCCCCCCAGCAGGGGGTTCAGAGCGAAAAACTTGCTGCACTTTGTGTTGGAAGGAGATGTGAAGAGATCGCAGCAAGGTTGACCACACTCGTTGAAGATCTGTTCCGCTACTGACAGATTCAGACACCACTCATAAGGCATCAGAATGGTCTGACTTAGCCTGTCCGCTAGAATGTTGGACCGTCCTGGAATGTGCGTTGTGATGAGAAAATGACTGGTGGAGATCACCCATTCCTACACTCTCATGGCCTCGCGACAAAGGGGGTAAGATCTGGTCCCTCCCTGTTTATTGATATACCAGACCACTGACATTGTCTGACTGAATTGCAATTGTTCCTAGAGGAAGACGGGCATGAAGAGACTGCAACGCAAGAAGGACTGCCCTCATCTCTAGGACATTTCTGTGCAAGCTTGTCTCTATAGGGAACCACAGGCCTTAGACTGTACTGCCCGAACAATGCCCCCCCCACCAGAGTTGGGAGGCATCCGTTGGTCACTGTCGTTTGGGCCGGGGCTGGAACAAAGGGTCGTCCCTCCAAAATGTCCGGAGAGCTCATCCACCATATGAGGGACGACCAACAGACTCGAATGAGGTGAATTGGATATGTCAATGGCAGTTCCAACAGGGACCATTGTACAGCTAGAGTTCACTATAGAATCCTCATGTGTAACTGGGCATACGGGAGAAGAGATATGGTCACCGCCATCAAGCCTAGGGCCCTTAAAACCGATTCCATCATTGGAAGATGACAAAGACAGATCAGGGAGACATGCATCCTCAGGATTTGAACTCTTGCTGAGACTGGGAATATTTTACACTGAAGAGAGAGATGCGAAAATCAGAGCCGGGCCTGAGGTGGACAGAGCTCCGAGGAAGGGAACCTGGCCCAACAAAGTCGGAGCCAATGGTAAAGGTTCCACTCCCTTGGATCAGACACCCAGGCTCCAGCTCAGAGAGTGGCTCAGATCTGAGCTGGTCAGATCCAAAATGCTCCAGGCAGCTGTTAGCATCGAGGAAACAGGTACCGTCGGCGCCGACCCCCTGACCAAAGCCAACCTCAGATCAGAGTACTCTGAAGCTGAAGGTCGGATCAGAGAAGGAGATATGGGTTGAAAGAAAGGAAGCAATCTACCCCCTCCAGAGGAAGGGGGAGCTGGCTAGATCCCCATCTGGATCTGTGAATGGATAAAGCGCCTCATCTTATCCAGATCCATATCCGACAAGGAGCGGGTTTGGCTGTGACGAGGCCATGGACTCAGACCTGGCGGGTCGAGGTACCGAGGCCCGACAGCCTGGACGTGTCTCCAGAAGAATCTCGGAGATCAGAGCCAAGGGGAGTCACAGGTCCGTGGAGTTTTGTTGGGTGAAGTGAGGTCCAGGGACCTCTTCCTCTTTTCCCTCATCTTCGATTCTCTCACTCTCTTCTGCTCCACTACCACAGGCTTAGATACAAAAGTTTGAGCCCCAGCCTGGGAGGGAGGAGAAGCCAGAGGAAGGAGAGGCAGCCACTGTGACTGAAGCCAAAGACTAGGAAAGAGTCGGAAGGAGGAAGAAGATATTTGAGGGCCAACTTGGCCTTCCTATTCTTTAGGGCGTGGGGGTTGAAGTCTGCACAAATGCTACAATCCATACTAAGGTGGGCCACACCCAAGCACAAAATACAGTGTGGCCATCCGCTGGGGATAGCTTATGGCCACACTAAACAAGCTTTTCAGCCATGCTAAAGTTAGAAATAAAGCCTTGAAAAAAGACAGGCAAACACTTTCTAAAATCACACACACACCCACTCACCACACTAGTCTATAGAAAACACTGAAGGGGGAGGGGCACCACAGAACAAACTACTCTTAATTACCTAAAAACAATAACATTCTATGCCAAAGCGATGGGAAGGAGAAGGGGTACCTACAGTAATCTAATCTGACAAAAACAAGAAAATGTTTCTACTCACAGACAGTTTAATAACCCACTGCTAGCTGGGGCTCAGAAGACACGATGTGAAGCAAATCGTTGCAAATGAGATCTGGGGATGGAAGGCAGTGGAGGTGTATTATGGGTAAGGGAAGAAGTCTGGAGCTCGGAGCTGATGCTAGCAAAAGTTGCCAGGGCGGATCAGATACGGATCCGTATCCCACAGGTTGAAGACCAAATGAAGTAAACTACTTCAGCTACAGAGATTCTTGAGGGTTATAAAAAAAGAAATATGGACATGGGAAAGAAAGAGATCTGATATGGTGCAACATTTACAAAAAGGAGAAAACCAAATTAATCAATACAAAAAAAAAATAAATAAAAAATAAAAAACAACCCCAAAGATATTCTAGCAGAAATACAAGCAAAGGCATCCAGATATGGAAAATTTCACAACACAAAAAATAACATCACAGAAAAGGAACTTGGAAGAGAAAATTAGTACAGTAGAAGTTAAAAAAAAATAGAAGATGAAGTTATGAAATACCTGTAAAGTCAACGATTTAATGTAGGAAGTCTAACAGCATGATGGAACGAGTCCCCCCAAATAGAGAAACAGGAGGAAAGCACAGTTTTGTACCTACCATAAATGTAGATGTCCGAACTGGATAGCATCTGCAGTCATAACAACTGGGTTGTCCTGTCGTCAGGCAGCCCTTCAGTCGGCCGGATTCCAAAGTCTGGGTCCGGCTTCGGCTGATGTCGCACTCCACCCGACGTCATCTCCGCTGGTCTTCGGGTATAAAGGCATCAGCCGACGCCATTTTCCTCAGTGTTTCTTGCCCCAGATGCCAGTTGCCCTCTTGGAAGGCTAAATTTTGGATAAATGCCAATGTTTCCAAAAGGATAGAAGGCAAACACAAAAAATAAGCATGTATGTACATATATACAAACAAATACACCATAAGAGACTCCCCCCACCAGCTAGCTATTAGGAGGGTAAATACCCTAGGAGTACCACAGAGGGGAAGGAGGGAGGGTAATCCTGACTGCAGATGCTATCCAGTTCGGACATCTACATTTATGGTAGGTACAAAACTGTACTATGTCCTTCATGGATGCATCTGCAGTCATAACAACTGGGTAGAATACCATAGCCAACTAGGGGAGGAGGAAGAAAAAAATTATGGTGTGGTTAGGATCCCTTGCAGTACAGCAGTGGCAAACCCTGCTCGGGATCTGGAATACAGAGGTAAATTATAATGCTTGGCAAATGTATGCACGGAGGTCCAAGTAGCCACCTCAATAATGTCCTTGGTTGCCACTCCTCGTAAGAAGGCTGTGGTAGTGGCTGTTGCCCTTGTAGAATGAGGCCTTATGTTCTGTGGAATTGGTTTTCCATGGAAGGAGTAACAGAATCGTATGCAATTTCCTATCCATTTAGAGATTGTCTGTTTGGAAATTGCTTTTCCTTCCCTTCCTGTTGCATAGGCTACAAAAAGCTGGTCAGTTTTTCTGTTACTTTTGGTTCTGTCCAGGTAGTAGCATAGCTGTCTATGTACATCCAAGGTATGCAGCATTCTTTCCCCTCTGTTTTGTGGATTGGGGAAGAAGGTAGGTAGGTGGATTGCCTGGTTTAAAGACACTCTGGATACCACCTTAGGCATAAATGTAGGATTAGTTCTCATGGACACCCTACCTTGGTGGAAGATTAGTAAGGGTTGTACTGCCATTAGGGCCTGAAGTTCAGAAACCCTCCTTGCTGAGGTAATTGCCAGTAGGAAAGCAGTTTTCCATGACAGGTGCTGTAGATCTGCTGTTGCTGCTGGTTCAAAAGGAGGGAGTGTCAACTTTTCTAGTACAAAGTTCAAGTCCCATGCTGGCAATGGTGGTTTCCTAGGAGGTTTTACATTCTTGATCCCTCTGAGGAACTGCCTGAGTAGAGGATGTGAAAAGACAGGTGGATCAAAGCTGTATTCTGCTGAAATAGCTGATGCATGTATCTTGATGGAGGAATAGGACAGGCCTGTATGTAGAAGCTCCGCCAAATACTCCAGAATGTTAGCAATATCTATATTCGACACATCTTTTCCTCTTTCAGCACTCCAAATGACAAACCTTTTCCATTTTCCTGCATAGTTCCTTCTTGTTGAAGGTCTGCGGGCTTCCAGGATAATGTCTTTAACCCTTTGGGAAAGATCTGGATTAGTTGCTGCTATGTGATGTTCCATGCAGTCAGTTGCAAAGTTTTTAGGCTTGGATGCATGATGCTGTAGTTGTTCTGAGTTAACATCAAAGGCATCAGGGGTATTGACCACATTTTCTCCCGAGACATGCTCCTCAGCAATGGGTACCAGTGTTGTCTTGGCCAGTTCGGAGCTATCAGGATTATCCTTGGACGTTCCTCCTTGATTTTTAGTAATACCCTGTGTATCAAGGGAAGAGGTGGAAATGCATATGCTGTCAGACCTTTCCAGCTGAAGGAGAGCGAATCCACCTTCCATGCAAGTGGGTGGAATGTCCTTGTGCAGAATTTTTTGAGCTGGTGATTGAGAGGGGAAGCGAATAGATCTGTGGCATGCCCCATTTCTTTGTGATGGTCTTGAAGATGTCCGGGTGTAGCATCCATTCGTGAGCATCCGAGGTGGTTCTGCTTAACATGTCTGCTAGAGTGTTCTCCTTTCCCGGTACAAATATTGCCTGTAACTGGATGTTGTAGCTGAGTGCCAGGTTCCAAAGGTCCAAAGTCATTCTGCATAGGGGGTATGAATGAGTGCCTCCCTGTTTGTTGATGTACCACATGACTGTGGTGTTGTCTGTCCTTATCATCAAATGGCCTTCTTTGAGAAATGGTCTGAATTTTTGGATTTCCAGTTTTACTGCCAGCATTTCTTTTTGGTTGATGTGCAGGTGTAGCTGGTCCTGAGTCCACAATCCTTACGCATTTGTCCAGCATGTGTGCCCCCCATCCTAGGTCTGAGGCGTCTGTTGTGATGGTTTGGCTTGCTCGAAAGTTGTGGAAGGGTAGGCCTGGGTTTGACTGGCATGCTTGAGCCCACCATAGGAACTCCTGTTTTAGGCATGGGATTAGTGGTATTTCTGCTTCTAGGCTGTGCCTGTGTTGGGACCATAAATTCTTTAGGTACCACTGTAGTTTTCTCATATGCAGTCTGGCATGTGGGACCAAGATTATGCATGATGCCATGAAGCCCAAGGCCTGCAGAACTTTTCTTGCTGTTAGCTTGTTCTGTTTTGTTAATGCCAAGAAGTAAAGAGGGAGTTCTTTTTGTTTTTCTGCAGTTAGGAATGCCATTTGTTTTACTGTGTCCAATTCCGCGCCCAAGAATGTCCTTGTTTGGGATGGTATCAGTCTTGACTTTTGTAAATTGACTGTGTATCCCAGGGCTTGTAGCAAGTAAATGACCCTTTGTAAATCTGTTGTCAGCTTGCTTTTGTTGTCGCTTGTAGCAGGCAGTCGTCCAGGTATGGATAAATTTGGATTCCCTGTAGTCTGCAGTGGGCGATTACTGATGCCAGGCATTTTGTGAATACTCTGGGCAGTAGATAAGCCAAAGGGCAATGCTGAGAATTGATAATGCTCTGATCCTGCAAGAAATCTGAGGTATCTTCTGCAATTTGGTCGAATGGGGACGTGCAGGTATGCCTCCTTGAGATCTAGAGTTACCAGCCAACACTCCTTGCCCAGCATGGGAAGAAGTTGCTGTAGGGTCAGCATTTTGAATTTTGGGACAATGATGTATGTGTTTAAGATGGACAGGTCGAGAATAGGTCTCCAACTTTTTTCTTTTCTTGGAACTAGGAATAGTCTGGAGTAGAATCCTTTGCCCTGTTCTGTTATTGGTACTCTTTCCACAGCTCTCATCTTTGTTAATTGCATTATCTGCTGTAGAGCTTCTATTTTTTGATTTGGAGGCAGGTTTGGCATTCCTCTTTTGACTGGTAAAGTGTGGAAGTGGAACCGGTATCCTTGGTCTATGGTTTGCAAAATCCACTTGTCTTTTGTGATATAGTGCCAATTCTTCGAAAATAAGGCTAACTTTCCGCCTAATGGTGCTGCTATTTGCTCCCTGGTAGGCGGAGTTAGAGTCAAGTCACTGTGATTGTCCTGTTGCAGTGGTAGTGGTTGTGTCTGTGCCTCTGTTATTACCTTGCCACTGTCGTCCTCTGTAGGCACCTCCTCTGGATTGATTTCTGCCTCTGGAACGTCTATTCCTGCCCCTTTGGGATCTTGTAGAGTCAGGAAAGGACCAATTTTTGGCAGGCCAGTTCCTGCTAAACCTTGGGGGCTGAACCTGTAAGAAATCTTTAACTGTTTGTACAGATTTTGCCTTCTCTTCCATTTTCTTCATTACCTGCTGGGCAGGTGTACCAAATAAACTGGCCTTATCCATAGGAGCATCTAATAGCTTAGCTTTAACATGATCCGGTAAGACCTGCTCTTTCAACCATGCATGTCTTCTTATCACTGTGCCAGTCATGGCTGATCTAAATGAAGCCTCCAGTGCATCATAGCCACATTTTAAGGAATGGTTACTAACCTGTTGTATGTTATTTACCATTTCTAATACATATTTCTTATCTATAGAGTCATCAGAGGATAGCATTTTAGTTAACTGATCAAGCATAAACTCTTGGTATTGTATCATGTGAAACTGACAGTTTAAAGCTCTAGCTGAGAGGGTAGCAGAAGTGTAAACTTTTTTGCCCCATCTGTCTAACGACCTGGATTCCCTTTCTGAAGGTATAGGGTTTTTTGTTGTGGTCGAGGCTACTGCCTTAGGCCCCTGGGAAATAGTTTCGGGGTCCGCCAGTGGGGCCTTGTATAGGTGGTGATGAGTGTCTGGCACCCTGTAAAATCTATCAGGTTTGGCAGGGGCTGGAGGTAAAGAATCAGGAGCAGTACAGACATCATTAAATGCATCATCCACAACAGGCAAAACAGGAGGAATAGCTAAGGGCCTATGTTGTGGCAAGTGCAGAAAAGTCCTAAGCCTTTTTCTTGAATCTGAGAAATCTTGTCCCTGCCATTGGAATTGCTCTCTCATGGCATGTAAGGTTTCCCTAAAGGAAAATTCCTCTGGTGGAGAGGCAGCTGGAATGGATTCTTCAGCATCAGAGTCTTCATAAGTAGAAAAAGGATCCTCTGGCTGTTCTGCAATGTCGGAGTCATCCGCAGAATCATCAGAGGACACTGGCTCGGGGGGCTCTGTCCTAGGTCTCTTTTCTGGTGGCTGAGAGGCCCTGTCTGGGTGAGATTGGGATCCCCTAATTAAAGATATTAAATCTTCTGCCAGAGTAAGCATTTGTGAACTGGAAGGGGGCCTGTGTGAGGGAGGTTTAACAGGCACTGACTTAGCAGATTTGGCTGCTTTAGCCCTGGCAAAGGCCTTGATAGACATGGCTGCGGGGGGTCTTGCAGCACCACGTGCTGGGGTAGATACATCCAACGGGATGGTGACAGATAACTCACTAGAAGCCACAGTTGTAGGCAAAATTTCTGAGGCCGATTCAGGTAAAGTAGCGGGAGCCTCAGTAGTAGTCATGGATTCGGCTGAAGATTGACCAGTTTTTCTCGGTTTCGGCCGAAACCGACACTCATGTTTGCTTGACCGTGGTTTCGGCCGAAACCGCGGGCCGCGAGTGTCGGTCTTTTTCCTTGCGTTTTTTGACAATTTGGGTAGTCGGAGGATCCGACAGCATAATGTACGCAAAGTCTGAGCCGAAAAACTGTTCAGCAAACTCCGACCGATGCCTTAGCGTTCGTCGGTTGAAGGAAGCACAGGCCGAACAGGCTGCTACGTCGTGGTCTGGGCCAAAGCAAGGCAGACAGTAAGAGTGGAAATCTTTATGAGGTATTTGTTTCCCACAAGTTAAACAGTTATTGACTTTTTCTGACATCGGCTGAGGCAAGAAAGAGTCCCCAACGGGTACTTAGCTTTTAGAAGTCTTGAGTAGTATTCGGTAGTAGTAATCTCTGGATCTGACCGACCGGCATTTGCGAACAGCTTCTGCTTCGGGCGCCACGCGGCAAGAAAGACTGGGGAAAATGGCGTCGGCTGATGCCTTTATACCCGAAGACCAGCGGAGATGACGTCGGGTGGAGTGCGACATCAGCCGAAGCCGGACCCAGACTTTGGAATCCGGCCGACCGAAGGGCTGCCTGACGACAGGACAACCCAGTTGTTATGACTGCAGATGCATCCATGAAGGACATCAGGAGACATCTGAAGAAAAAATAGGACATGGGAAAGAAAAAGATTTAATATGGTGCAACATTTAAGCAAAGGAGAAAGAAAAAGTACAGTTGTGTACCTACCATAAATGTAGATGTTCAAGTGTATTCACTGTTGCAGTCATTACACTTGGGTTATCCTGCTGGCAGGCTACCTGCAGTCGGCCTGAATTCCAAAGTCTCGGTCCGGCGTCGGTTGCTGTCGCCTCTTCCCTGACGTCAGTGCGCCAGGGGTATAAAAGATGCAGCCGATGCCATTTTCTTCAGTTTTTCTTGCCCCAGATGTCAGGTGCCCCCAAAAGGGTAGGCTAAAAAACATTGCTAATAAAAGCATGCACTAAAATAAACAATACCTTCATCTACAAGCAAATACACCACAAAGGTTGTATAGGATAGAGAAGTACAGATAAGTGCCAGCAAAGAAAGGGGGATGGTGGGTGGGTAACCTGGACTGCAGCAGTGAATGCACTCTAACATCATCATGTTTTACTGTTGCAGTCATTATCCTTGGGTTGGATCCCAACGCTGAGGTTGGGCGGCTGCGTCTAAATAGAATTAGGAGTGGCTATAAGGCCCTGCAAGACTGCAGTGGCAAAGCCTGTTCTGGATTTAGAGTAAAGAGGCAAGTGGTAGTGCTTAGTAAAAGTGTGCACTAAGTCCAAGTTGCAGTCCAAAATATCCTTGGTTGGTACTCCTCTGAGGAAGGCTGCTGCCCTGGTAGAATGTGGTCTAATGCCCTTAGGCACTGATTTATCATGTTGTGAATAGTAGAAATGAATGCAGTGTCCTATCCATTTTGAAATAGTCTGCTTTGAGATGGCCTTTCCTTTTGATCCTGCAGCATATGCCACTAAAAGTTGCTCAGTCTTCCTGAAAGCTTTAGTTTTGTCCAAGTAGAAGCATAGCTGTCTACGTTCAAAGAAAGCAGAAGTCTCTCCCCTTTATTCTGCGGGTTTGGGTAAAAAGTAGGCAAATTAATGGTTTGGTTAAGAGCCACACTGGACACTCCCTTAGGCATAAATGTTGGGTTTGTCCTTAGAGAAACCCTGCCCGGATGGAAGATAATAAAAGGTTCCACAGCCATTAATGTCTGTAACTCTGAGACTCTTCTTGCTGAAGTTATTGCTAGGAGCAGAGCTGTTTTCCATGATAAGAATTTTCTCTCAGCTGTATTGGCTGGCTCAAAAGGAGGCAGTGTGAGTTTTTCCAAGAAAAAATTGAGGTCCCATGCAGGTATTGGTGCTCTCCTTGGAGGTCTTATGTTTTTGGCCCCCCCGAGGAACTGCTTAAGCAATGGATATGAAAAAATAGGTGGGTCTGTATTGTAATGAGCTGAAATGGCAGAGGCATGGATCTTAATTGATGAGAAGGATAGGTCTTTGTCCAGCATCTCAGTTAGATATTGTAAAATCTGAGGAATATTTGGAAAAAGTGTGTCAATTCCTTTTGCCTGGTTCCAAGCACAGAATCTCTTCCATTTTTCTGCATACGATTTTCTGGTGCTGGACCTCCTGGCCTCCAAAATGACATCCATAACTGCTTTAGAGAGAGGTGTATTCTGAATGGTTACAGTATCCGCCATGCAACTAAATTTAGAGTACTGAGTTGGCTGTGCAGGATCGGATTGTTTTGTTGCATCAGTAAATGAGGAAATTGAGGCAATGTCCAGGCTGGGCCTTGGGACAAGCTCCATATGATTGGGTATCAGTGTTGGCGTGGCCAATCCGGGGCAATCAGAATCATTTGTGGTTTCTCTTGTCTGACCTTTAGGAGTACCTTGGGGAGGAGAGGCAGTGGAGGAAAGGCATATACTGTAAGGTTGCTCTAGCTGAATGACAGAACATCCATTTTCCATGCTTGTTTGTGATAAGTCCTTGTGCAGAATCTCTGAAGTTGGCAGTTATAAGGGGAGGCAAAAAGATCTCTGTCTGGGCGTCCCCATTTCCTTGTTATGGTGCTGAAGATTTGTGGATCTAGTTTCCACTTGTGATGGTCCATGAGGGTTTCTGCTTAGTTCGTCTGCCAGAGCATTTGTTTTTCCTGGCAGGAATTGTACTTGCAGGTGTACTTGGTAAGACAATGCTGTGTTCCACAAAATCATGGCTTGTCTGCAGAGAGGGTACGAATGTGTGCCCCCCTGCTTGTTTATGTACCACATGACTGTGGTGTTGTCAGTCTATCAGCAGCTGTCCTGGATAAAGTAGGTCCTTGAAGCTGTCAGGGCATTTTGTACAGCTAGCATCTCTTTTTGATTGATGTGTAGATGCCTTTGGCTTGGGGGCCATGTGCCCTGAATACATTTTCCTGCCATGTGGGCCCCCTAGGCAAAATCTGATGCATCTGTTGTTAGTGTTTGCCTGGCTGTGGGTAAAGTGAATGGCTGTCCCTTGTTGTGGTGACAGGCCTGTGCCCACCATCGAAACTCCTGTTGCAGGCAGGGAATGAGTGAAATTAACGATTCCAGGCTGTGGCAATGGTGAGTCCGAACACTTTTTACGTACCATTGTAGTTTCCTCATATGCAGTCTTGCATATGGAATTAGCAGAATGCAGGAGGCCATGTAGCCCAGAGCCTGCAGAATTTTTCTTGCAGATAACTGGGTCTTTGTTGCCATGTTTTCAAAATAAGAAGTCAGTTGCCTTTGTTTGTCTGGGCAGTTGTATTTAAGCTTGTACCCAGGAATATTATCTCTTGAGAGGGTTGTATTTAAGCTTGTACCCAGGAATATTATCTCTTGAGAGGGTACTAGTTTTGATTTCTTTTTGTTTACTGTGTACCCTAGGCAAATTAGTAATTTTTTTACAAACGCCAGATGCTTTAGTAGAATGTCTTTGGCCTCTGCTTGAATAAGGCAGTCGTCCAAGTAGGGATATATTTGAATTCCTCTGTCTGCAAAATGCAATTATTGGTGCCAGGCATTTTGTGAAGACCCTGGGTGCAGTAGATAAGCCAAAGGGCAGTGCAGAGAATTGGTAGTGCATTGAGCCAGCTATGAATCTGAGGTATCTTCTGCAAGACTGTCTTATTAGGACATGTAGGTATGCCTCTGAGGTCCAAAGTTACAAGCCAAGCCTTTTTGCCCAGCATGGGCAGAAGCTGCTGCAGAGTCAACATTTTGAATTTCGGAAAGTCCAGAAAAATATTTAGAATAGAAAGGTCCAGAATCAGTCTCCATGCTTTGTCCTTTCTTGGTACTAAAAAAAGTCTTGAGTAAAATCCTTGTCCCTGCTCTTGTCGTGGCACTGGCTGAATAGCCCTCATGTCCATGAGAAATGGAACTTGGTTTTGTGCCTCTGCCCATTAATTGTGTGGAAGGTTTGGCATACCTTTTGCCTTTAGAAGGGTGTGAAAGTGGAACCTGTAGCCCTGAGAGACTATATTTAAGACCCATTTGTCCTGGGTAATCATGTGGCAATTTTGTGAAAAAAGTGCTAGCTTTTCCCCCACAAGGGTGCTGCCAAAAGATAACTGCTTGGCATTGGCAGAGGGAAGTCATTGGGACTGTTTCCTATATGGCTGTGATTTGTCTTCTCCGCTTTTGGAGGTAGAAGCACCCCACTGTTTGGGCCTGTATGAGTCCTGGGGCTGTTGTCTGCCTATAGGGCGTCTGTATCTGCCTCTCTGTGGCCTGTCTGACATGGGAAAGGACCAGTTCTTACAAGGCCAGTTCCTGCTAAAACTGGGTGGCTGCACCTGTAAGAAATAATTCACTGTCTGCAAAGATTTAGCTTTATCCTCCATTTTCTTCAACACCTCTTCTGCCTTAACACCAAACAAAGTATCATGCTGTAATGGAGCATCCAATAATTTTGCTTTAACATGATCAGGCAGAGTATGTTCCTGTTACAGCGGCCCTGCAAGAGGCCTCCAGTGAATCATAACCACATTGCAAAGTATGTTTTCCCACTTGTTCAGCTGCATGCAATAAATCCTGCAATTCCTTGTTCTCAGCACATTCAGAATTTGTCAACATTTTCTGTTTTAACAGAGACTTTAAATATTGCTGATATTTAAGCATATGAAACTGACAATTTAAAGCCCTTACAGCCAAGGTAGCATAAGTGTAATTTTTTTCCCCCCATCTGTCCAGTGCCCTAGAATCTCTATCTGAGGGGACAGGGTTTTTTGCAGTAGCAGCCTTCACCCCTTTGGGACCCTGTGAAATAGTTTCTGGGTCAGCAGCAGGGTTTTTATATAGAAATTTATGAGAATCTAGAACCCTGTAGTATCTGTCTGGCTTAACAGGTGCAGGAGGTAAAGAGTTGGGAGACGGGCCGGACTCTGAAAATACATCTACAATGTCCAGAACAGGAGGAATAGCAAGAGGTCTGTGCTGAGGTAGTAAAAGTCTCTGAGCCTTTTCTTAAATCAGAAAAATCTTGGCTCTCCCAGTGGAAATGCTCCCTCATGGTATGCAAGGTTTCCCCCAAATGAGTAATCCTCAGGAGGAGAAGCTGAAGGAATAGATTCTTCAGCATCAGAATCCTCATAGGGAGGAATAGAGTATCCCTGTTCTGAAGAGGAGTCAGAGGAAATGGAAACCTGATCAGAGGAATCATATTCAGTGTCTTGCCTTGGCCTCTTATCAGGAGGGGGATGGGAACCCCTGATCAAAGTAATTAGGTCTTCGGCCATTTTGAGCATCTGTTTCTTAGGCATGGAAGTCTGTCCTGGAGAGTGCTGTACTTGTTTCCTTATCTTTAAAACTGTTTTAGTCTTTGATACTGAAGTTGGCTTGATATAAAGCTGTGTAGGTCTGAAAACACCCTCAGAAGCAGATGCCTACTCAGCGGCTTCGGACCCATCTGAGGGATTTAGTTTCCGAAGGCCCAATACCTTGAGTATCCAGAGGCCTAGCTGTCTCCACATGGGAGTCGGAGGCGGCCTGTTGTTCTGAGGTAGTGGGTGTCAGGGGCTGCGAAAGCACCTCACTGAGAACCAGCGACTGGCCTAGAAGAGGCTTCATCGTCTGTTTTGGACCTCGGATGCCAGTCCTTTTCTTTTTCCTTGCGCTTTTTATGAACTCCGGTCGTCGGCTGTAACGATGGCATTATGTAGTTAAACCTTCGGCCAAAGTAATGAAAAGCAAAATCGTACCGACGCTTAATAGTGCGTTGGTTAAATCTAGCACAAAACCGACAACTAGCAACGCCGTGGTCAGGGCCTAGGCAAGGAATACAGTAAGAGTGAAAATACTTATGAGGTACTTGCTTCCCACAAGAAATACAATTGTTAACTTTTTCTGACATCGGCCTGGAGCAAGAAAAAAGTTTCCCCAACGGGGTACTTAGCTTTATAGAAGACTTCGGATCTGAAATTCAATTACGAAAATCTCAGGAGTCGGCCGACCGGCACTTGCGAACTGCTTTTGCTTTGGGCACTGTGCGGCAAGAAAGACTGAAGAAAATGGCATCGGCTGCATCATTTATACCCCTGGCGCACTGAAGTCAGGGAAGAGGCGACAGCAACCGAAGCTGGACCGAGACTTTGGAATTCAGGCTGACTGCGGGGTAGCCTGCCAGCAGGATAACCCAAGTGTAATGACTGCAACAGTGAAACACAATGAACATCTAAATTAATACAAAAAGAGGAGCACCAAAGACATCTGAAGAAGAATACAATAGAGAAGTTAAAGAGACTGACGTTATGGATTACCTGCAAAGTGAAGGATTTAGTGTAGAAAATCTAACTCTGATAACATCACAACATGATAGGGCAATGGATCCCCAAATTAAGAAGAAACCAGCGAAGTGGGAAACATCTGATCAGTTGCCATATGAAGATACTTTATGTGTCTCCCACAGTAAACTAGTACAAAAGTTCAGCTAGAGTAGCACAGCAAGGGAAGGAAAGTACAGTTGTGTACACTTACTATAAATGTAGATGTTAGAGTGTTATTCACTGCTGCAGTCATCACATTTGGGTTATTTGCCTGCAGGTAGACCTCAGCCGGCCTGAATACCAGAGTATTGGGATTTCTGCATCAGATGCTGTCGCTTCTTCCATGACATCAGGTCGTCAGGCGTATAAAAACATGCAGACGAGGCCATTACATCAGTTTTTCTTGCACCAGATGTCAGGTGCCCCCAAAATAGGAAGCAATTACATGGTACGGAACACCCCCAGCAAAAAGCAATCACACATGATATAATAAGATATGCCAAACCAAAAAAGATAGGTAGAAGTAAAGAGAGATCAGGGGGCTGGAGGAAGGGTAACCAGGACTGCAACAGTGAATACACTCGAACATCTACATTTATGTTAAGTATACACAACTGTACTATGTTCTTTGTGTTTCACTACTGCAGTCATGACATTTGGGTTGATTCCCAAAGCTAAGGAAGGGTGGAGGTAGTTAAAAAGCATTAGGGCTGGCAATCAGGCCCTGTAAGACTGCTGGGGCAAATCCAGCTCTGGATTTAGAAAAGGTAAGTAAGTGGTAATGCTTCGTGAAAGTGTATACAGAGCTCCAGGTTGCAGCTTCTAGGATGTCCCTGGTAGGGACTCCAGTGAGGAATGCTGCAGAGGTAGATGTAGCCCTAGTGGAATGTGTTCTGATCCCCTGTGGGGTAGGTTTCCCATGATGTTTGTAGCAGAAATGGATGCAGCGTGCTATCCATTTAGAAATGGTTTCCTTTGAAATGGCCTTGCCCTCTTCCCCTGCAGCAAAGCTAACTAGCAGCTGGTCAGATTTTCTGAGAGGCTTAGTCCTGTCCAGACAGAAAGTACAGTTTTGTATCTACCATAAATGTAGATGTTAGAGTGTTCACACTGCTGCAGTCATCACACCTGGGTTATCTGCCGTCAGGCGGTCCCCGCAGTCGGCCCGAGTTCCAAAGTCTTGGTCCGGCGTTGATTGCTGTCGCTTCTTCCCTGACGTCAGTGCGACAGGGGTATAAAAGAGGCAGCCGACACCATTTTCTTCAGTTTTTCATGCCCCAGATGTCAGGTGCCCCCAAATAGGAAGGCAATACATAATCCTAAGTAACTTACATAAGTAGAAAACAATAGCTACAGCTGTAAGCAAATACACCATATAGAAATACATCTTAGAGATTGTATAAACAGGGAGCTATAGATAAAACCCAGATAAAAAGAGGGGAAGGTGGGAGGGTAACCTGGACTGCTGCAGTCATCAGACTTGGGTTGAATCCCGAAGCTAAGACTGGGCGGTTGGTACTAAACAGGGTTTGGAGAAGCTAGTAGGCCCTGCAAAACTGCAGTGGCAAAGCCAGCTCTGGTTTTTGAGTATAGAGGTAAGTGGTAGTGCTTGGTGAAGGTGTGCACTGAACTCCAAGTTGCAGCTTCCAAAATATACTTGGTTGGTACCCCTCTGAGGAAGGCTGCTGATGTTGCTGTAGCCCTGGTGGGATGAGGCCTAATGTTACCAGGTACAGGTTTCCCATGGTGTGTGTAGCAGAAACGGATACAATGTCCTATCCATTTTGAAATGGTCTGTTTTGATATAGGCTTTCCTTGAGATCCTGCAGCATAGGATACAAAGAGCTGATCAGATTTTCTGAAAACCTTTGTTTTATCCAAGTAGAAACGCAATTGTCTGTGAATGTCCAAAGAGTGTAGGAGCCTTTCCCCTTTATTCTGGGGGTTTGGATAAAAGGCGGGTAAATTAATGGCTTGGTTTAGAGCCACACTGGATCCTACCTTTGGCATAAAGGAAAGGTTAGTTCGTAAAGAGACTGTCTTGGTGAAAAATGATGAAAGGCTCCACTGCCATTAGGGCCTGTAGCTCTGAGACTCTCTGTGCTGAAGCTATTGCTAGCAGCAGGGCAGTTTTCCATGCAAAAAATTGTAAATCAGCTGAAAAAGCTGGCTCGAAGGGCGGTAGTGTAAGTTTTTCCAAAACAAAATTGAGGTCCCAAGTTGGTGTTGGTGCTCTTCGGGGTGGTCTTATGTTCTTAGCCCCTCTGAGGTACTGTCTTAATAATGGATGTGAAAAAATAGGAGGATCCGTGCTGTAATGAGCAGAAATAGCTGAAGCGTGGATCTTTACAGATGAAAAGGAAAGGCCTTTGTGCAACATCTCAGTTAAATATTGCAGAATCTGAGTAATATTTGGGACAAGAGGATTTTGGCCTTTAGCCTGGTTCCAGGCGCAGAATCTTTTCCATTTGTCTGTATAGGTTTTCCTGGTGCTGGGTCTTCTGGCCTCCAGAATCACATCCATAACAGCTGTAGAGAGAAGTGTTGCCGGGTTGTTTAGATAATCTGCCATGCAACCAGATTTAAAGTCATGAGCTGGCTGTGTAGAATCGGATTGTTTTGCTGAGTCAGCAGGTGAGGAATTTGAGCTAAAATCCATGGTGGGCCTTGAGTCATGTTCCTTAATATTGGATACCAGTGTTGGCGTGGCCAGTCTGGAGCAATGAGTATCATTTGTGGCCTCTCTAATCTGGCTTTTAGCAGCACCTTTGCCAGAAGAGGCAGTGGAGAAAAAGCATACACTAAGTGATTTCCAACTGAATGAGAGGGCATCCACTTTCTAAGCTAGAGTGTGGTATGTCCTTGTGCAAAACTTTCATTTGGTAGTTTTGGGGGGAGGCAAACAGATCTATGTCTGGGCTCCCCCATTTTTGAGTTATCATAGTGAATACTTGTGGGTCTAGTTTTCACTCGTGAGGATCCATGATATTTCTGCTTAGTTTGTCTGCCAATGTATTTTTCATTCCTGGCAGGAATTGTGCTTGTAGTTGAACTTGGTAGGTCAGTGCTGTGTTCCACAAGGTCACTGCTTGCCTGCATAGGGGGTAGAAATGTGTGCCCCCTTGTTTGTTTATGTACCACATCACTGTGGTGTTGTCCATCTATTAGAAGTTGTCCTGGATGTAAGAAGTCCTTGAAAGCTGTTAGGGCATTTTGTACAGCTAGCATCTCTTTGATTGATGTGGAGATGCATTTGATCTGCAGACCATTTGCCCGGAATACACTGTCCTGCCATGTGTGCACCCCAGGCGTAATCTGATGCATCTGTTGTCATTGTTTGCCTGTCTTTGGGCAAGGTGAAAGGCTGAACCTTGTTGAGGTGACATGCCTGAGCCCACCATAGAAACTCCTGTTGAAGGCAGGGAATTAGTGGTATTATTGTTTCCAAGCTGTGGCTGTGCTGAGTCCATACGCTTTTCAGGTACCACTGGAATTTCCTCATATGCAGTTTGGCATATGGTATTAGTAGTATGCAAGATGCCATGAATCCCAAGGCCTGCAGAATTTTTCTTGCAGGGAGTTGGGTCTTTGTTGCCATCATTTTGAAGTATTGAGTCAGTTGTCCTTGCTTGTCTGGCACGAGATAAGCCATCTGGGCCATTGTATTTAAGCTGGCACCCAGGAATATTATGTCTTGTGAGGGCACTAGTTTTGACTTTTTTGTTTACTGTGTACCCTAGGCAACTTAGTAGGTTTTTTTACAAACGCCAGATGTTTTAAAAGAATGTCCTTGCTGTCTGCTTGAATAAGGCAGTCGTCCAGGTATGGATACATTTGGATTCCTCTTTGTCTGCAGTATGCAATTACTGGTGCCAGGCATTTTGTGAAGACCCTGGGCGCAGTAGATAAGCCAAAGGGCAGTGCAGAGAATAGGTAATGAGATGTACCTGCTATAAATCGGAGGTATCTTCTGCAATTTTGTCTGATGGGGACATGCAGGTATGCCTCCTTGAGGTCCAACGGTACTAGCCAAGCCTTCTTGCCCAGCATGGGAAGAAGTTGCTTTAGTGTGAGCATCTTGAATTTGGGTACTTCCAGGTATGTGTTTAGAATTGAAAGGTCCGGAATGGGTCTCCAGGCTTTGTCCTTTCGTGGAACCAGAAAGAGTCTTGAGTAAAATCCTTGTCCTTGCTCATGTGTAGGAATCTGTTGAATGGCTCATGTCCATGAGTGCTGTAATTTGTCTTTAAGCCTCTGCCCATTGATTTGGTGGCAGGTCTGGCATTCCTTTTATCCTTGGTAAAGTGTGAAAGTGGAACCTGTATCCTTGAGTTACAATATTTAGGACCCATTTGTCTTTTGTGATGATGTAACCAAGAAAAAATGCCAAAGTTGGTGTTGCCAAACACCACGTACCAACCAAAAAACTGGAAACTGGAAGCAAGGTGAAGAAACACCTTCAAAGTTTATTGCAAAACTATAATTCCACAGCAAAACACATTAAAAATACACCATGAACGCCTTCTCAGCTAAGCGTTTTCGTCACTACTGGACTTCATCAGATAAAAACAGCTGTTCCTATTTACCTTTTGTATAAATTTAAAAAACAACGAACCAATCTAATTCAAGCCTTCAAAACACTTCAATTAATTACTAAATGTATACACCTTTTAATATTCTTCCTAAATAAATATATGTTTAAAAACCACAGTTGTTAATGTTTTTAAAACCTTTTTATATTAAAACCTTTTATGCGTTTAAATTAAAAACCTCTTTTAAGATATTTAAGTATATATAAATAAATAGAATAATATAAAATAAATAGGATAAAATTTCATCATTGTAAACCTGTGTGTTTTATGTGCTGTTAATTTCATATAGACAATGGTGCCATCTACTGGTTGCCTGGATTATCACACTTTTCTTTTCATATTTTTTCAGCCCTTATTTTCAAAAGGGGCTGGATAGATATATACTCATTTAAGCCAGGTTTCCTATTAGCTTCTAAGGCCACTTGCCACCACAATTCCCTGTAGGCTATAAGTTCTTCCAGGGGGCCCCCTCTGTTGTTACCTACTATTTGGTCCAAAACAAAAAATTGAAATTTGGACCCTACACAAACCTTAGAATGCTTAAAAATGGCATTTGTTTCCTTTTCTTTCTTGACATCATACATGTGTTCGTATATTCTTCTTTAAAGTGACCTTTCCGTCTTCCCAACATAAAAAGACGGGCATGCCACACATGTAGCCAAGTATACCAGCCCCCTTGATTCACAATTGTAGTATGCCTTACTTTTTAGCCATCTTTTTCTCCCTTCCAGAAATACTTTTTCTTTATTCAAAATATTATCACATTGCCTACACCTACCACATTTGAAAGTTCCAGTTTTTGCCCTTCCTCCTGTTTCTTTCTTCTTTTCGGTATCAGTACTGTTTTCCAGACATCCTTTTATACTTATAGTATTTTTGAATATAACTTTAGGCATATGGGTGGAAATTCCTTCTAAATCTGTGAAATTTTTAAATCTCTCCCATTCTCTGTGTGGCATGTGTGGCATGTCCGTCTTTTTATGTTGGGAAGACGGAAAGGTCACTTAAAAGAAGAATATACGAACACATGTATGATGTCAAGAAAGAAAAGGAAACAAATGCCATTTTTAAGCATTCTAAGGTTTGTGTAGGGTCCAAATTTCAATTTTTTGTTTTGGACCAAATAGTAGGTAACAACAGAGGGGGCCCCCTGGAAGAACTTATAGCCTACAGGGAATTGTGGTGGCAAGTGGCCTTAGAAGCTAATAGGAAACCTGGCTTAAATGAGTATATATCTATCCAGCCCCTTTTGAAAATAAGGGCTGAAAAAATATGAAAAGAAAAGTGTGATAATCCAGGCAACCAGTAGATGGCACCATTGTCTATATGAAATTAACAGCACATAAAACACAGGTTTACAACGATGAAATTTTATCCTATTTATTTTATATTATTCTATTTATTTATTTATATATACTTAAATATCTTAAAAGAGGTTTTTAATTTAAACACATAAAAGGTTTTAATATAAAAAGGTTTTAAAAACATTAACAACTGTGGTTTTTAAACATATATTTATTTAGGAAGAATATTAAAAGGTGTATACATTTAGTAATTAACTGAAGTGTTTTGAAGGCTTGAATTAGATTGGTTCGTTGTTTTTTAAATTTATACAAAAGGTAACTAGGAACAGCTGTTTTTATCTGATGAAGTCCAGTAGTGACAAAAACGCTTAGCTGAGAAGGCGTTCATGGTGTATTTTCAGTGTGTTTTGCTGTGGAATTATAGTTTTGCAATAAACTTTGAAGGTGTTTCTTCACCTTGCTTCCAGTTTCCAGTTTTTTGGTTGGTACGTGGTGTTTGGCAACACCAACTTTGGCGTTTCTTCTTGGTTGTTTCGTTTTGCCATGGAAGTGGAAGGAAAGGAGAGGAACGGAGGTTCGGAAGACGTGGGCCAATCAAAGAGGCTTATCGGACAACTAACACAGCTGGTAGACCTTCTTTACTCCTTTGTGCGAGACCCTGATCAGGAAGGAAGCAGAAGGGACAAGTAAGCGGTGTGCACGCGAGGAGAAAGAAGCGTATGGTCACAAAAGTAAACGCAAAAGGAAATTATTTGGCGCTGAAGGAGCGTATGACCAAGGGGATGAACCGAATGGTAGCCGCTTCGACCCTGCAGACACACCAGCGATTTTTATAGATAATGAAGAGAATCCTGTTCACCTTTTTGATAAACAACCGAGGCAGAGGCAACAAAATTGTACAGGTACTGTTCATCATGACAAAACTATGGACATGAAGGACTGGTTAAAAATGCAATATTCTTTTAGTTCTAATGTTACCAAACAGCAGAATGGAAGTAACAACAATGATTCTTTTAGCAAAAAATTGAATAATATGTACAAACTTATGCATAAATATAAAACTACTATGATTGAAAATGCAAATCTTAATGAATGTTTAAAGCGTGACATTGTCCCTAAGGGGCTAAGAACTTGGAAATATCCTAACAATGTACAGATGGGATCAGAACTTCACAAGGATTTGATAGTTGTGTTTAACAAATGTGGGTTAGACATTGTTAGGTTAATAGTAAAGGAAAATAATAGAAATTTAGAAAGCCTTCAAACACAGATAGAATCTTTGGACCTACATATCAAAGAAGATTTGATTTTTCAAATTAAAGAAGAGAGGCAGGAATATTTTAAAATGAAGGATGAAATAGATGACAAATGTAAACTTTTAGTAAATAGAAAAATGGACAAATTAAGAAGAGACATTCAGGAATACAACAACCAAACCAGTTACCCCAAACCGACGGGGTATAGGTATCAGTATGACAATTACAAGCCATACCATAATCATAATTACAAAAAGCCTTTAGAAAAATACAGTAATTATGAGGAAAATGGAGAATGGATGGAAATTGAATATGATGTTGAATTCCCTCCATTAGAAAGATCAGAAAATGAGAAATGGCAGGAAAGAAGACATCAAGGAAATTTTCAACAACGGGGGGGGGGGGGAGGGAAATACAGACAATATTAATTCCCCACCCAACAGAGGACATATTAATTCCCCACTCAACAGAAGACACATTGGATTGTATTATAGAGGAAGACGAGAATAAATACACTTTTGGAGGGTTCACTATTTACAATTTTAGTAACTTGTTATTAAATGTTCAGCATTTTAAATTATTGGAAAAGGGTTTTAAATTCATACCACTAGTAAAAGGGAATTCTACACAAACTCTTATAGATATGAAACTTTTTATTAGGAAGATGAACTTGCAGTTGTTGTTTCATAATGAAGGTATGGACGTTGAGGTGAAAAGAAGTAGGAATGTTATAAATGAAAACCTACTGACAAAGAAATCTGTTTTCAATCCAGTCATACATACCCAGTTAAAGAACTTTGAAAACATCATGGAAAGGGAAATTAGAAGAAAAGAGAGAAATATGAGAGATAGTAAAATTAACAACAATCTCCACCCTAAGGAATATTTAACTTTGGAAGAATTAAAAACTAATAAAAACATTAGAGTCATGAAACCCGATAAGGGGGGTGGGGTTGTGGTGATGGATGTGATTGTATATGAAGGCAAAATGAATGAATTATTAAGAAATGAAACAAAATATAGTGAGGCCTCTAGAAATGAAATCAACATGGCTTACTATAAAATTGATGGCATTTTGGAAGATATGATGAACAAAGAACTTATTAACTTCAAAACATTAACTTTTTTGAAAAAAACTAAACCCAAAATACCAGTTATATTTGGTATCCCGAAAATCCACAAAAATAGCTCGGACCCACCACTGAGACCCATTGTCTCAGCGGGTGGGTCAAAAACAAATTCTCTAGCCAAATATGTGGATATTAAGACCAAACACATTTGGAAAGCAAAGGAAACAATCTTGAAGGATTCATGGGACCTTTTGGGTATTTTGAATACCAATTTGTATCACGAGGAATTAACCTTTGCCACTATAGATATAGTTGATTTGTTTGGGTCTATACCATACGAAGCTGGTATTATGATGTTTGAAGAAGAAATATTTGCTGACAATAGATTGACCCATGAAGAAAAGGTAGTGTGCACAGGGTTGATGGACTTAGTATTGAAAAACAATTTTTTCTTATTTAATGGAGAATATTTTAGGCAGTTGCAAGGTGTAGCTATGGGTGCTGCCTGTGCACCTACCTTTGCTAATCTAGTTTTATCTAATTGGGAGAGGAAATATATTTTGGGATCAAAATTTGAGAAATATTGGACATTATATAAGAGATTCCTCGACGATATTATTATATTTTGGATAGGGGGTATAGACATACTGGATGAATTTATTAAATACATGGAAGAAACCTCAAGATTTTTAAAGTTTAAATACAATCACTCCAAGACTAGTATCTCATATTTAGATGTAGAAATAACCTTAGAAAATAAAACCTTTCAAACAAGTGTTTACAGGAAACCCACCTATGTTAACTCTTTTTTACACTTTGACAGTGCCCACCCGTTATATTGTAAAAAGAATTTAGTGAAAGGGCAGTTTGTAAGAGGGTCGAGAATGACCAGCAAAGACGATAAATTTTTAATTGAGTGTGACTTGTTACAAAAAATGTTTCTAGAGAGAGCATACCCGATTGACTTTATTCAGAATCTGAGAATAGAGGTAGAAAAAGGCAGAAGGGACAGATTCAGACCCATATTTGAGTCGAACAACGATGCAAAAGTGACAGAAGATAAGGAAGATGAAAACTTTCAACAATCACTTATCCTTGAATATAATTTATTAAACAAGGAAGTAAAGACAATATTTTACAGAGAATGGGAGAGATTTAAAAATTTCACAGATTTAGAAGGAATTTCCACCCATATGCCTAAAGTTATATTCAAAAATACTATAAGTATAAAAGGATGTCTGGAAAACAATACTGATACCGAAAAGAAGAAAGAAACAGGAGGAAGGGCAAAAACTGGAACTTTCAAATGTGGTAGGTGTAGGCAATGTGATAATATTTTGAATAAAGAAAAAGTATTTCTGGAAGGGAGAAAAAGATGGCTAAAAAGTAAGGCATACTACAATTGTGAATCAAGGGGGCTGGTATACTTGGCTACATGTGTGGCATGTCCGTCTTTTTATGTTGGGAAGACGGAAAGGTCACTTAAAAGAAGAATATACGAACACATGTATGATGTCAAGAAAGAAAAGGAAACAAATGCCATTTTTAAGCATTCTAAGGTTTGTGTAGGGTCCAAATTTCAATTTTTTTGTTTTGGACCAAATAGTAGGTAACAACAGAGGGGGCCCCCTGGAAGAACTTATAGCCTACAGGGAACTGTGGTGGCAAGTGGCCTTAGAAGCTAATAGGAAACCTGGCTTAAATGAGTATATATCGATCCAGCCCCTTTTGAAAATAAGGGCTGAAAAAAATATGAAAAGAAAAGTGTGATAATCCAGGCAACCAGTAGATGGCACCATTGTCTATAGGAAATTAACAGCACATAAAACACAGGTTTACAATGATGAAATTTTATCCTATTTATTTTATATTATTCTATTTATTTATTTATATATACTTAAATATCTTAAAAGAGGTTTTTAATTTAAACACATAAAAGGTTTTAATATAAAAAGGTTTTAAAAACATTAACAACTGTGGTTTTTAAACATATATTTATTTAGGAAGAATATTAAAAGGTGCATACATTTAGTAATTAATTGAAGTGTTTTGAAGGCTTGAATTAGATTGGTTCGTTGTTTTTTAAATTTATACAAAAGGTAACTAGGAACAGCTGTTTTTATCCGATGAAGTCCAGTAGTGACGAAAACGCTTAGCTGAGAAGGCGTTCATGGTGTATTTTCAGTGTGTTTTGCTGTGGAATTATAGTTTTGCAATAAACTTTGAAGGTGTTTCTTCACCTTGCTTCTAGTTTTGTGATGATGTGCCAATTGTCTGCAAAAAGTGCAAGTTTTACTCCCAAGTGAGCTGCCAAGAGTGATTTGCTTGGCAGTCTGAGGGGTAAGTCATTGTGATTGTCTTCTGATAGTTTGAGACCTGTCTTCTCCTCCTTTCTGGGTTGTGGCACCCCATTGTCGTGGTTTGTAAGAGCCTTGTGGCTGACCTCTGCCCCTTGGGCATCTGTATTTGCCCCTCTGAGGTCTGTCAGAAGTAGGAAAGGACCAGTTTTTGGTTGGCCAATTTCTGCTGAAACGAGGGGGTTGGACCTGTAAAAAATCCTTGACCGTCTGCATAGATTTTGCCTTATCCTCCATTTTCTTTAAAACCTCTTCTGCTTTCACACCAAATAAAACATCCTGCTGTAAGGGTGCATCCAATAACTTTGCTTTAACATGATCAGGTAAAGTTTGTTCTTTTAACCAAGCATGCCTACGAATGACAGACCCTGTTACAGCAGCTCTGCAAGAAGCTTCCAATGAATCAAATCCACACTGCAAAGTAGGTTTTCCCACTTGTTCTGCTGCATGCAACCAATCTTGCATTTCCTTGTAATCAGGCTGCTCTGTATGTGTGCTAATTTTTTTGTTTTAATTGAGACATCAAATATTGTTGATATTTCAGCATGTGGAACTGGCAATTTAAGGCCCTCATAGCTAGAGTAGCTGAGGTATATACTTTCTTTCCCCATCTGTCTAGTGCTCTAGAATCCTTTTCAGACGGTACAGGATTCTTAGCAACAGAGGCCTTAACCCCTTTGGGACCCTGGGAAATGGTTTCTGGGTCAGCAACAGGGCTTTTATATAGGAATTTATGCGAGTCAGGGACTCTGTAGTATCGGTCTGGTTTGGTTGGTGGGGGAGGTAATGAATCTGGGTTAAGGCTAGATTCTGAATAAACATCATCCACAATGTCTAACACAGGTGGAATAGCAAGGGGTCCCTGCTGGGGTAGTAAGAGGAACTCTAGGAGCCTTTTCTTAGAATCAGAGTAATCCTGGCCTTCCCAGTGGAAATGTTCCCTCATGGTATGTAAAGTTTCCCCAAAAGAGTAGTCTTCTGGGGGAGATGCTGAAGGAATAGACTCTTCAGCATCAGAGTCTTCCTAAGGGGGAAAAGAGTACTCCTGTTCCTCAGAAGAATCTGAAGTAATGGACACCTTGTCAGAGGAAGCATAGTCCTCCTCCTGTCTAGGCCTTTTGTCAGGTGGGGGAGGGGAACCCCCGATTAGGGTAATTAAGTCTTCGGCCATCTTAAGCATCTGTTTCTTAGGCATGGGGCCTTGCACTGGAGACTGCTGTACAGGCTTCCTTACTTTTAATGGAGTTTTCAGTTTTGCAAAGGATTTAATAGTAAGTGTAGTCGGTCTGAAGACACCTTCAGCAACTGATGGGCTTTCAACTGCACCGGAATCCCCATCAGCCATTAAAGATAAAGGCTCTGGAGGCCCTGCAATTTCCACTTGGGAGTCGGATGCAGGCTGGGGTTCTAAATCAGAGGTCATCAGGGGCTGCGTAGGTGCCTCACTGAAAACCGGATAACCGACGACTGGTATAGCAGAGGCCTCGGTGTCTGGTTTGGGTCTTGGCTGCTTATCTTTGCGCTTTTTATGCATCCCGGTCGCCGGTTGCTCCGACGGCATGGTATAATTAAATTTTCGACCAAAATAATGTCGAACGAAATCAAACCGACGTTTAATAGTTCATTTGTTAAACCTAGCACAAAACCGACAACCTGTGACGTTGAGGTCTGGGCCTGGGCAAGGGATACAATAAGAATGAAAATCATTATGAGGTATTTGCTTCCCACAAGAAATGCAATTATTAACTTTTTCTGACATCGGACTGAGGCAAGAAAAGGTTCCCCAATGGGGTACTTAGCTTTATTGAAGACTTCGGTCTGAAATTCGATTTGAAAATCTCAGGAGTCGGCCGACCGGCATTTGCGAACTGCTTCTGCTTTGGGCACCGTGCGGCAAGAAAGACTGAAGAAAATGGCGTCGGCTGCCTCTTTTATACCCCTGTCGCACTGACATCAGGGAAGAAGTGACAGCAAACGACACCGGATCAAGACTTTGGAACTCGGGCCAACTGCGGGACCGCCTGACAGCAGATAACCCAAGTGTGATGACTGCAGCAGTGTAACACGATGAACATCCTAAGCTGCCTGTGCATGTCCAGGGAGTGCAGGATCCTTTCCCCCTTTATTCTGAGGATTAGGGAAAAGAGTTGGCAAATGAATGGACTGGTTTAAAGCCACACTAGACACCACCTTGGGCATAAAAGATGGGCTAGTCCTGAGGGAAACCCTGTCCGCATGGAAGATAATGAAGGGTGTTCCACTGCCATAAGGGCCTGCAATTCAGACACACTTCTTGCTGAAGTGATGAGTAGAAGTAAAGCTGTTTTTCATGAGAGGAATTTTAACTCTGCTGTAGCAGCAGGTTCAAAGGGCGGAAGCGTGACCTTTTTCAATACAAAGTTAAGGTCCCAGGCAGGAGTGGGAGCTCTCCTGGGGGGTCTTAAATTTTTGCCTCCTCTCAGGAACTGTTTTACCAGAGGATGAGAGAAGAGAGGTGGCTCAGTATTATAATGAACTGAGATGGCAGACGCATGAATCTTAATTGAAGAGAAGGATAGGCCCTTGTGGAGCATTTCTGTTAAGTAATCTAGTATATGAGGTAAGCTGGGCACAGTCGTGTCCCTTCCCTGAGACTGGCTCCAGGAACAGTATTTGTTCCACTTTTTCCGAATAGGATTTTCTAGTACTAGGCCTCCTTGCCTCAAGAATGACATCCAGCATCTGCTTACTGAGGGTTGCTGGTGATGAGTTCAGGGGATGAGCCAGGCTGCAAAGTTCAAGGGCTGTAGCTGAGGGTGCAGAATCTGGCCCCCCTGCTGGGACAGCAGGGAAGTAGTCTGATCAGAGTCAGGTGCCATGGTGGCAGTACTGTCAGACTGCACAAACGAGGGTACCAGTGCTGGTGTGGCCAGTCTGGTTCAATCAGGATTGTCCTTGACTTTTCCTGCTTGATCTTTAGCAGAAACTTCAAGAGAAGGGGCAGGGGGGAAAGGCATAGACTGAGAGGCTTTCCCAGGTAAAGGACAGGGCATCCACTTTCCAAGCTTGGCTGTGGGGAGTTCTGGTGCAATATTTGCTCAATTGATAGTTATGAGGGGAAGCAAAAAGGTCCACCTCTGGTGCCCCCCACCTGTTCCTCAAAAGCTTGATTATTTTGGGTTCCAGTTTCCACTTGTGTGTGCCCATGAGATTTCTGCTTAAGTAGTCTGCCAGTGAATTTAGTCTGCTTGGCAGGAATTGAGCTTGCAGGTGCACTTGGCTGCTCAAGGTTGTGTTCCACAGAGCCAATGCTAATCTGCAGAATGGGTAGGAATGCCCCCCCCCCCCGCTTGTTTATGTACCACATAACTGTGGTGTTATCTGTCTTTACCAATAGTTGTCCTGGAAGAATAAGCCCTTTGAAGGCTGCCAGACCATTCTGTGCAGCTAACATTTCTTTTTGATTGATATGCAGGTGCATTTGCTTTCGGCTCCATTTGCCCTGAGTGCATTGCCCTGCCATGTGAGCCCCCCATGCACAGTCTGACGAGTCTGTTAGGGTTTGGGTGGCAGGGGGTAGAGTGAAAGGGAGGTCCCTTGTTGTGGTTGCAGGCCTCTGCCCACCAAAGGAACTCTGTCCTTAGGCAAGGAATGATAGGAATCATTGTTTCCAGGTCCTGAGAATGTTGACACCAGAGACTTTTCAGGTACCACTGAAGTTTCCTCATATGCAGTCTTGCATACGGAAGGAACAGAATGCAAGAGGTCATGAACCCTAGGGCTTGCAGTATTTTTCTTGCAGATAGCCAGGTTTTGGTGGCCAGTAGATTGAAGTAGTTTGTCAAATGAATTTGTTTCTCTGGAGTGAGGAATGTTATCTGGGAAGTTGTGTTCAAGCTTGCTCCCAGGAATACAATCTGTTGGCTGGGTACCAGCTGAGATTTCTTTTCATTGATGGTATACCCCACTGAAGTTAGAAGTCTCTACAAATGCCAGATGCTGTAGGAGCAATTCCTGACTGTCCGCCTGAATCAGGCAATCATCCAAGTATGGGAAAATTTGAATTCTTCTCTGCCTGCAATATGCAATGGCAGAGCTAGGAACTCTGTGAACACCCTGGGCACAGTAGATAAGCCAAAGGGAAGTGCAGAGAGCCTGCTTTGAAGCATAGGTATTTCCTGCAAGATCCTCTTATGGAAATGTGCAGATAAGCTTCTTTCAAGTCTAGGGATGCTAGCCAGGAGTCCTTCGCTAGCATAGGAAACAGCTGTTGGAGTTAGCATTTTGAATTTTGGAACCACCAGAAAGGTGTTGAGAATAGACATATCCAGGATAGGATGCAAACAGTTTTCTTTTCTGGGTACCAGAAACAGTCTGGAATAAAAGCCTTGTCCCCTTTGTTCTGCTGGGACAGTTGAAAAGCCTTGATATTGAGAAGAGAAAGCACTTGCTTTTGGGCCACTGGCCATCTGCTTAGGGTTGGGAGGGAGTGGAAGTGGAATCTGTATCCCTGGGAAACGATGTTTAAGACCCATCAGTCCTGGGTAAGGTATTCCCAGTTCTTGGCATGCAGAGCAAGTTTACCTCCTAAAGGGGCAAGTACTTGGGCAAGGCTTGGAAGAGTTAAGGATAAGTCATTGTGCATTTTTACCATAGGATGGCGGCTTACTACTCCCTGTTTTGGACGTGAGATCACTCCATTGCTTAGATTGTGCATAACCTGAGACTGAAGTCTTGGTGGTCTGCTGCCCCTGGGTGTGGACTGAGGCCTGGAAGGGACTGGAAAAGACCAGTTTTTAGAAGGCCAATGCCTACTGAATCTAGGTGGCTGTACTTGTAAGAAATCTTTAACAGTTGCATAGATTTAGCTTTCTCATCCATCCTTTTGAGGACGACTTCTGCTTTATTGCCAAATAGATGCTCTTGGTTTAATGGTGCACCTAGTAATTTTACTTTGACATGATCTGGCAAGTTTTGTTCCTTAAGCCAAGTATGCCTTCTAAGAACAGACCCAGTGACAGCATCCCTGCAAGATGCTTCTAAGGCATCAAATCCACATTGCAAAGTATGTATACCAACTTGGTTAGCAGAATGCATTAACTCTTGTAAATCTTTGTGTTCTGCACAATCAGAAATCAACATAATTTTCTTTTTAATTAGCTCCATAATATGCTGCTGATACTTTAACCTGTGAAACTGGCAATTTAAAGCCCTAATGGCAAGAATAGCAGAGGTGTACACCTTCTTACCCCATCTAATGCCCTAGAATCCCTGTCTGAAGGGGTAGGATTTTTGGCAATTGTAGCCTTAATGCCTTTAGTTCCTTGGGAAATGGTCTCCGGATCCACAGTAGCATTCTTAATGAGGAATTTGTGGGAGTCAGGTACTCTATAGTACCGGTCAGGTTTCCTGGGAGCTGGAGGCAAAGTATCAGGGGTAAGGCTGGATTTCAAAAAGACATCACCTACAATTTCCAGAACAGGAGGAATAGCTAGAGGCCTGTGCTGAGGCAAGTTTAAACATTCTCAGAGTCTCTTTTCGGACTGAGATTAGTTCTGGCTCTCCCAGAAGGAAATGCTCTCCAAGGGTTTGCAGGGTTTCACCAAAAGAAAAATCTTCTGGAGGGGAAGCAGAGGGAATGGAATCCACTGCACAAGAATCCTCATAGGTAGATAAGTGTATGTCCTGGTAATCAGAAGGATCAGCGTTATCAGACTCATCTGAAGAATCAGAAGGAAAATTGGTTCTTGGTCTTTTTAAGGGGGAAGGCTGACTTCCCCTAATTAAAGTAATGAGGTCTTCAGCCATTCTAAGCATTTGTTTTTGTGCCATGTGGGCCCTGAGAATGCACTTTGATCGGTTTACTAGGCATAGTGCGAACTTTAGGCCTGAGAAATTCAGTATTTTTGGTTTGAAACAAAGTCGTTGGTTTAATATGAAAATCAGAAGGCCTGAATACACCCTCAGAAGTCCGTGCCTGCACAGCGGCTCCGGACCCATCCAAGGTTGAGACATCCGCAGGTTCCATAGTCGAAGCAGCATCTCGCAGCATACCGGACTCCAAATGGGTCTCAGCAGAGGCCTACGAATCTGTAGAAGTGAGTATCAGAGGCTGCAAAAGCATCTTGCTGAGTACCGGCAGACTGGCGACTAACTTAATGGTAGCGTCGGCAGTTTTGCACCTATGCGGTCTGTCTTTATCCTTATGTTTTTTCGGAAGATCGGTAGTCGGATGGCTTATCGAAGCCATTTCGAAGTACGGAGATCGAGAGCGAAAGAATTTAGCTTCAAAAATAGCCCACTGACAAATAGTTCGGCCTTTGAACAAGGCACAAAACTGACAGTGAGGAACGTCGTGGTCTGGGCCTAAACAAGTGACACAGCAAGAATGAAAATCTCAGTGTTATTTGCTTTCCACTGGCAAGATAATTATTTTTTTTCTGACATCAGTTACAGCAAGAAAAAAGGATCTCCAATGGGGTACTTATCTTTCACAAGACTTCAGGTCTGAAACTCGAAAACTTCAGGAGGCGGCCGACCGGCACTTGCAAACTGCTTCTGCTTCGGGCACCGCACGGCAAGAAAGACTGATGTAATGGCGTCAGCTGCATGATTTATACCCCTGATGACCTGACGCCATGGAAGAAGCGACAGCATCCAACGCAAAAATCCCAAGACACTGGTATTCAGGCCGGATGAGGGCTACCTGCAGGTAGATAACACAAATGTGATGACTGCAACAGTGAAACACGAAGAACATCAGGAAACTGTGGCAACTCTGACACAGTCAATATTGTAGAGTGACAGGTCAGTGACTTCCCACATGTAAGAGCAACAGACGACACAGGATGAAACTAAAGAGAATGTTGCACAGGAAGATGCTGTGGAACTTTCTACAGAATGGCCATAGGAATTAGAGAACAAAGAATGTGCTCTCAGTTTAGAAGAAAATGACCTAACTGAAAAGTTGCTTGATTTAACAGAGATGGACAGACGTAATAAGATCAATGAAAGAAGTAGCCTACAGAAAGTCAATAAAACCCTAACAGTTAGAAGTTTGATAAAACAAATGAACACAGCAATTAGGACAATTCAGAGGGATCCATGCAATATAACAAAGTTATGTTTTTACCATAACATCCCATCTGTGTTGTCCATTTTCATTCTTCAACTTCTGGGTTTGGATCAGACTCTGCCATTACCAAAGCTTGTGGCCACCAAAAACTCTCAAGATCCTATCTTACCCACAATGCAGCAATCCTTAACATACCTCAGATCTTATTTGCTGTCTCACATAAAGTAGAAAGAATAACCAACTCTTCTAACAGAAAGACCATACCTGGAAGTCAATATTAAGGACAGTGGTGTTTTTATAGTCTATCATTCATCCAGAAGTTCAAAAGGAAAAAGGGTTGGGTTGGAAGCGGAGGAAAAAATAAAAATGGACAACAGAGATTGAACATTATGTTAAGTACATAACATTTTCTTATCTGATGTTGTCAGTTTTCATTCTATCCTCAACTGTTGAGACAGAGTACCAGCTACGTATAATCCCGGGCGGAGGCCTCTTAAGGAAGGATATTCCTGAGCACAGTTGAGCCAAAAGCTGCTCTTCCCCTTGAGACCAGATCGAGTTTGTAATGAGTGACAAAGGAATGAGGACTGCATCAAGTTGTCATCCACGGAAGTTCTAGAGAGAGATACAGAAGTAGCCATGGACTTAGTTGAACGGGCTCTTGGAGTTCTTTGTAAGGACAGACCCAATTTGTTGTAGATAAATGATATGCAATTCGTTAGCCATCTGGCTAAAGCTACCTTTGCAACTGATCTGCGCAATTTAGAATCTGTAAAAGAAACCAATTAGTCTAATTTCTTTTGTTCTATGCAAATAAAAAAATTTAACTGTCTGTGAACATCCAGTAAATGCAACATATATAATCGACTTTGCTTGCAAATTTAGGAAAAAGACTGGCAAATTAATGGATTGACTGATAGTGGTTTCTGACACCATTTAGGAAGGAAAGACGCAATAGTAAACAATGCAACTCTATCCTTATGAAAGATCAAGTAGGGAGTTTTAGATGACAATACTTGAAGTTCTGAAATCATTCTAGCAGAGATAATGTCCACTAGAAAAATAGTTTTGCAGGTCAGGAATTTAAGACTGCATTTTGCTGCTGGTTCAAAAGAGGGAAGGAGTCAAGCCTTCAGATCCCATGGTGGAGTAGGGGCTTTACAAAGCTGCGATGAAGTCACAGAATTTTCAAATCCAATATGAAAATTAGAGTTTGCTGCTAACTGAACTTTAATCATTGAGGAGCTAGCTCCTCCATTAAAAACTCTTGCCGAAAATTCAAGTACACGTTGTACAGGAGCTGAGAAAGAGGTCAAAACGTGTTTTTATTGTGCCCAGGAAACAAACCCTTTCCCACTTACTTCTGTAAAGTTTTCTTGTAAAAGCCTTACGGGAAGATAAAAGTATATATGACGGACAAACGGGGGGGGGGGGGGCATCAGCTGTCTGGCTATTAACGGAACTGGAGAAACCATGTTGTTAGCTTGAGTTTTGAGAAATCTGGGAAAATCATGCCTGTCTGGTCAGAAAGGTAGTCTGGAATTGGATCCAGAATCCAAGGTGGGTAAAGGAGATGAGACCAAAGAAAGGAGAACCTCGTCTGTCAGGGCCAGTAAGGTGCAAGAAGGATGAATCTGCTCTTCAACCAGGCAGTTTCTGTAGGAATATGGAAATTAGGGGAGTTGGGGGTAGGCAGGGGCAATCATGGAGTAAAGCATCCCTCAGTGATTCCACCAGTGGGGGAATCAGGGTATAGAAGCTGCCGCACTTGTTTAGGGGAGATGCAAAAAGATCGCAGCAAGGCTGTCCCCATTGAAGGAAAATCACATCTGTCACTTTCTTGAGAGACCACTCATTACGTAAAAAAATGGACCTGTTCAATTTGTTTGCTATCACAGTGGACTTCCCCAGAATGTGCACTGCTATCAAAGTGGTTGGATGAGATCGATCACCACCATACTCCGAGTACTTCTTGACACAAGAGCTAAGATCTGGTTCCTTCTTAATTGTTCATGTATCGAACTACTGACATTGTTTGAATCACAATTTTCCCTAAAGGGAGAGCATCCTGGAAGGTCTGCAACTCCTCTCTAGAACACTGGCATGCACATTGTCCTCTTCTGGGACCAAGTGCCTTGGACTGTATTCCCATGAAGTAACCCCCCTCCCCCAATCTGGGAAGACACCATGATCACTACGGCCTTTGCTTGAGGCAGAATGAGAGGATGACCTTGCAGAACCAGATCTGAATGAATCCACCAACACAAGGTATTTCTCGCATGCCTGAGTAATTATCTGTGCTATCATGCACTGGGTAAAGAATCAACCACTGTGTTGCTAACAAACTCTGGAGAATCCTCATACAAAATCTTACTAGTGGGACCAAGATAATGGCAGCTGACATTGACCCCAAGGCTTGAAGAATTAAGGGGGCTGAAATTGTGGTATTGTGAATTATTTTTCTGATCTGGAATCTGTCAGTCTGCACCCCTGCGAGAGAAAGAGAAGCAGTCACTGGTATTGTGTTGAACACTGCTCTTATGAATTTCAAGGTTTGAGATTTTTGTAACTTAAGACTTTTTTTTTAATTTACAGTTATCCTTAGATAAGAACAAGTCTGGATCACCTGATCTCTTGCTGTTAACAGAAGATGCTTGGTTGGGGTGGTAATGAGACTGTAATCAAGATATGAAAAAACTGTAAATCCCTGCAGTCTCAACTAAGCCGCTACTACTGCAGTGCATTGGGTGAAAACCCTAGGGGCTATGGTGAGGTCAAAGTGCAGTATCTCTAAATTGATAGTGACTGTCTCCCAGCCAGAAGCGTAAATACCTTCTGGATTGTCTGCTCATTTTCATGTAATAGTACGCATCCTAAAGGTCCATCGAGCACATCCAGTCATCCTTGCTCAAAAAGGGTAGAATGAACTGAACTGTGACCATCTGAAGCTTTGTACATCGAACATTGCTCAAATCCATAATTGGTCTCCAGTCCCAGTTCTCTTTGGCACTAAAAAGAATCTGGAGTAAGTTTCGGATTCTATCTGGTCCAGCGGGACCACTTGTTTTTTTTTTTTTTTTTTTTTTTTTTTTAAGCAGCTCTTGTATTTCTGCTGCTGCTTCTTTCCTCTGACTGGGTGGAATTTTGTGAACAGTTGGAGGTGGAAGAGAAGAGGGAATTATATAGCCTCTGGAAATAATCCACTGCACCCAAGTATCTCTTTTGAAATTTACCCAGGCACTCTGGTGAAGGGACAGTCAAACCCTAGATTGCCTTCGGAGGGGGACAATGAGGCCTCCTTTCAGGAGCAATGATAAGGTTTTTGTCAGAGAAAATCTCTGGACCCCAGGTTTTGAGGTCCTTGTCATCCATGAGAGTTCGCCTCTCTGCCCCTAGGGGAACCATCTCAAAGTGTGCCTTGGAAAGGGCCCTGGGACTTTCTGAACCACATTTTCTAACCATCTCATTGATTCCTAGAAAAGGATCTTTGAGGGATCAAAAAACATATGCCCACTGCAGAGAGGGTCTTTCCATCCTTCTCATACCTGGAGGGAGAATCCTTCACTTTTGGGCCAAACAACGAACTGATGTAAAAGGGAGCATTGGTGAACAAGGACTTGAAAGGCTCCCCAAAATCTCATAAGTAGATCCAGGCATCCCTCCTAACAGATATGCCTGAACTCACTGCCCTTGAGACACCTTCGGATGCATGCAAGACAAGCCTGATGGACAAATTTGAAATGGATTGGAGGGGAGCCAACACAGAGGCTAGAAAAGATTGAGCTGAGCAGTAATGGCCCTTGAAAGGGATTTTGAAAATTAAGTGATCAAGTCCTTTATAGTCTGGTAAAATGAGCCAAATAGTTCAGCAACCTAAGGGCAAAGGTCACTGATGCATACATATGTTTCTCAAACTGTCGATTGCCCTAAACTTTGCCCAGCAATGGGTACCCTCTTATTTCAAAATTCCTTCCTGACTGATGGAGGCAGAATCCTATCTGGCCTCTTAGGGATTGACTCAACTGAGTCAGACTCCGTCCACGTCACTAGAGATCAAATCACAAAGCTCATCAGTGGCCGGAGTAACCCAGGAGGTATATAGGGCAGCTCCAAAAGCTTCCAGAAATATTGACTCCTCTGGTGAAGGCTTGCTGGGGGACCAACCATCTCTTTGCTTAAAGATCTTGAGACAGTCCCCAAATGAGATGTCTTCCAGAGGTGATCTTGGGGACCCTTATCCTTCATCAAAATTAATATCCTTCATGAGTGACTTTTGCAGAGAGTCCAATATCTCCTCTTACACCTCCTGTTCCAAGGGACTTCCTTGGTGGAAAAACCCAGTTAAGTGTCAGAAGAAATTGTAATACCCTGTTGGGGGATCTGGAGGCCTTGAGGTGGTTGTCCCTGTGGCATAGAATGATGTGGATCCAAGCGCAGATGCATCTGGGAACTAGACTGGAGAACTGAAGATGTTGTACCCACCTGTCCTGTCATAACAGGAAACATTCTCTTCACTACCACAAAGACAGATCACTCCAGAGAGAGGAAGAAAACAGCGGCTCCAAGAAGGAAGCTTCTGGCTCACTGCCTCCATCTGCTCCAAGAGCACCCCCCCAGGTGGAAGCTGGAGCCGAGCTATCCAATGTTAAAGCTCTTAGGAGCACAGATGGCTCTCAGAAACAGAGTTGACTCCAATGCCTTGGACCAGACAAGGCAGCTTCAGGCTCAGAGAATCATCCGGATCCAAAGAAGTCTGAGCCAGTGGGCTCAGAGAAGTCTTTGGATCTGATAATAAACATATCTTCAGATCCAGGGACTCAAACTGGTCAGATCAAAGGAGGAGCAGACAATGGTGGTGTAAGAGATGGATGGGCTCTCCTTGACCCAAGGGGATAAGAGCTGGGAAATCACGCATCTGAATCCACTCCAAGAGGAATTTCCTCATCTTTCTGTCCAAATCTTCTTCACTTACACTCCTGGAAGAACGAGATGAAGCAAGGGGCAATGACCTTGAACGATGTCTCTTCAGGAAGGGAGAGGAAACCCTAGAAGGGGCTGGAAACAATGTCGGAGAAAATCTTGTTCTCTATAGAATCTTCAGATCTCACTGGATCTGACAGACAGAACACTTCAGGAGATTATGGATCTGGTCTTGTTCTCTTCTTCATTGGCTCCGAAGGAGGACTGGGAAAAGTAAATGGCCTTGGAGAATTGGCCAACATCTCCTTAATTTTCATTTTGGGGGACTGAGCCCCAGAGACAGCCTCTCCAAATGATGATGGAAGCAATCCTTTTAAGATGGTTATTTTTGTCTACCTGCTATGGTCCTAGGATTGACATTTTTGCAGATAGCACAATCCTCTTGTAGATGTAGAGGGCCTAAACAATAGGCACAAAATATGGGCATCAGATAAAGGTAACTTATGCCCACACTTGACTTTTTTGAAGTCAGCAGGCCCTTTGTTATACATGATGACTTCAGAGAAAAACAGAAATGGGAAGGGAAACCGCAATGGTAAGAAGAATTACACAGGCATACAAACTATAAGAAAGATGCAGATTGTAGGGGGAAAAAATGAACAGCACTAGTATAATAGAATTACACAGAGTGTAAAAGGTAAGGGAATATATAACAAGAAACAGAAAATAAGAAAAAAAGCACTTCTCAATTAATGCTCAAGAGTTTGGGCTAACACATCTTTTGCGAAAAGTGGTAAATGAGACCTGAGGTATGTTAGGAACTGGTGCATTATGGATAAGGGAAGAGCTCCAGAGTTTTTGGTGGCCATAAGCTTTAGTAACAGCTGAGTCGGATCAGGGTACCAGATCTGAACCCAACAGTTGAGGACAGAATGAAAATTGACATCAGATCAAAAGTACATAGGATACACTACTGTGCAGCTAAACTAATAACAGATAAAATCTTACCACAAAAGCACAGGGCAGTACAGGAAAAAACACGGAGAAATCAATTGCCATCAGGGAAGCACCGAACAGAAAGTACAGTTGTGCTGACTTACAATAAATGTAGACATTCGAGTGTATTCACTGTTGCAGTCATCACACTTGGGTTTATCTGCCAGCAGGTAAACCTCAGTCGGCCCGAACACCAGAGACTTAGTATTTCTGCGTCGGTTGCTGTTACTACAGGACTGATGTCAGGGGTATAAAAACAAGCAGCCAATGCCATTACATCAGGTTTTCTTGCCCCAAATGTCAGGAGCCCCCAAATAGGGAGCTAAGTTATGGTGGAAAAATCACCACCAGTAAAAAGTAAATGCCAATAGCCCAGTAAGGGGTGAGTAAGAGAAATAAAGGAGACAGAGAGAGACAAGGGGGCTGGAGGGTGGGAAACCAGGATATGGTAAGTGTACACAATTGTACTATGTTCTTCGTGTTTCACTGTTGCAGTCATCACAGCTGGGTTGATTCCCAAAGCTGAAGAATGGGTGGAGGCAGTCAAGAGTAGTTGGGGTTGGCTAGTATGCCCTGCAGGACTGCTGTTGCAAAGCCCAACTTGGATATAGAAAAGATAGGCAGGTGGTAATGCTTCGTGAAGGTGTGAACAGAACTCCAAGTAGCACTTCCAGAATGTCCCTGGTAGGGACTCCCCTGAAGAATGTTGTAGAGGTTAAAGTTGCCCTAGTGAAATGCGTTCTGACCCCCAGAGGGGGAGGTTTCCCATGGTGTTTGTAATTGAAATGGATACAGTGTGCTATCCATTTGGAGATGGTTTATTTTGATATGGCCTTTCCCTCTGCCCCTAGTGCAAAGCTGACTAGTAACTGGTCAGATTTCTTGAAGGGCTTAGTCCTATCAAGGTCGAATCTGAGCTGTCTGTGCACGTCTAAGGAGTGCAGGATCCTTTCCCCCTTATTTTGAGGATTAGGGAAAAAGGTGGGCAAATGGATAGATTGGTTGAGAGCCACACGGGACACCACTTCAGGCATAAAAGTAGGGTTAGTCCTGAGGGAGACCCTGTCAGCATGAAAAAGAATGAAGGGTTCCACAGCCATAAGTGCTTGCAGCTCAGACACTCTTCTAGCTGAAGCGATGGCCAGAAGCAAGGCTGGTTTCCAAGAGAGGAATTTTAACTCTGCTGATACTGCAGGCTCTAAGGTGTTAGTGTGAGCTTTCCAGCACAGCATTAAGGTCCCAAGCAGAGGTGGGAGCTCTTCTTGGTGGCCTTAAGTTGTTAGCTCCTCTCAGAAACTGTTCGATGAAAGAGTGAGAGAAGACAGGTGGCTCAGTGCTATAATGAGCAGAGATGGCAAAGGCATGGATCTTAATGGAAGAGAAGGATAGCCCTCTGTGGAGTAGGTCTGCTAAGTAATCCAGTATGAGAGATAAGGAGGGCGGTGCTGAGTCAGCTCCTTTAGAGTGAATCCAGGAACAATACCTTTTCCACTTAGCATTGGATTTCCTTGTACTGGGTCTACTGGCTTAACAAATGACGTCCAACACCTGTTTGCTTAGGCTGGCCACTCGAAGAGAATTCAAAGAATAAGCCAGGCTGCAAGGTTCAGGGTTTGCAGTTGCGGATGCAAAATCTGTCCCTCCGGCTGAGTGAGGAGGGTTGGGATCTGGGGAAGGTGCCATGGTGGCACTGGTGACTGACTGCACAGTAGTGGGTACCAGTGTTGGTGTGGCCAGTCTGAGGCAATCAGGATTGCTCTTGGTCCTTCTTGTCTTATCTTGAGTAGTACTCTTGTAAGAAGAGGCAGAGGGGGAAATGCATAGATTGAGAGGTTTATCCACTGGAAGGATAGGGCATCTACTTTCCTGGCCTTGCTGTAAGGTACCCTGGTGCAGAATTTGCTGATCTGGTGATTGTAGGGGTAGGCAAATAGGTCCACTATCGGGGTACCCCATTTCTGGGTTAGAAGGCTGAAGGTGTTGAGGTCTAATTGCCACTCGTGTGGCTCTAGGAGATTTCTGCTCAAGTTGTCTGCCAGAGAGTTTTGTTTGCCTGGCAGGAATTGAGCTTGCAGGTGAATATGCATAACCAATGCAGTGTTCCACAGGGTCATGGCTAGCCTGCAGAGTGGGATCCCCCCTGCTTGTAGATGTACCACATCACTGTGGTGTTAGTTTTTATTAGAAGGGGCCCTGGTGAGAGTAGGGATCTGAAAGCTGTCACAGCGTGCTTAACAGCTAGCATCGCTTTTTGGTGGATGTGCAGATAAATTTGGTTTGGGCTCCAGTGGCCCTGAATGCACCTGCCATCCAGATGTGCCCCCCAGGTATAGTCTGATGCGTCTTTGGTTAGGGGCTGGGCGGCATGGGGTTGTGTAAAGGGAAGTCCCTTGTTGTGGTTGCATGCTGCCCACCAAAGAAACTTTGTCCTGAGATAAGGTATGATAGTTTCCAGGTCCTGAGAATGTTGGCACCAAAGACTTTTTAAGTACCAATAAAGTTTCCACATATGCAGTCTGGCATATGGAATTAGTAGAATGCAGGAGGCCATGAACCCTAGAGCCTTCAGGATTTTCCTTGCGGATAGCAGAGCTCTGGTGGCCATTTGAGTGAAGTGGCCTGTCAGATAGGCTTATTTTTCTGGAGTAAGGAATGTCATCTGGGATGCTGTGACCAAGCTTGCTCCCAGGAATACAATCTTTTGACTGGCGACTAGTTTTGATTTCTTTTTGTTGATAGTGTACCCCAGGGGAGGTAAGAAGGTCCTTTACAAATACCAGGTACTGCAACAGCTTTTCCTGACTGTCTGCCTGAATTAGGCAATCGTCCAAGTAAGGGTATATTTGAATCTTTCTCGGTCTGCAACAGGCAATGGCTGGAGCCAAGCATTTGTGAAGACTCTGGGAGCAGTGGATAAGCCAAAGGGAAGTGTAGAGAACTGATACTGCATAGATCCTGCCCTGAAACATAGATATTTCCTGCACGAGTCCTTGATAGGGATGTGCAGATAGGCTTCCTTTAGGTCTAGGGTGACTAAACCAGGCATCTTTGGACAGGATAGGGAGAAGCTGCAGTAGGGTGTGCATTCTGAATTTTGGTACCACCAGGAGGGTGTTTAGAATGGATAGATCTAAGACTGGGCGACAGGTGCCCTCTTTTCTGGGTACCAGAAAAAGTCTGGAATAAAAACCTTGGCTTATCTGTTCTGCAGGAAAGTACAGTGATGTACACTTACCATAAATGTAGATGTTTGAGTGTATTCACTGTTGCAGTCATCACATTTGGTTTATCTGGCTGCAGGTAGCCTTCAGCTGGCCTGAATACCAGAATCTTGAGATTTCTGTGTCTGATGCCGTCGCTTCTTCCATGTCAGGTCGTCAGGGGGTATAAAACACACAGACAACACCATTACATCAGTTTTTCTTGCCCCAGATGTCAAGTGCCCTTACAATAGGAAGCAATTATATGGTATGGAACACCCCCAGCAAAAAGCAAATACATATGATATAAAGTATGCCAAACAAAAAAGATGGCTAAAAGTAAAGGGGGCTGGAGGGAGGGTAACCAGGACTGCAACAGTGAATATACTCGAAAATCTACATTTATGGTAAGTGCAAACAACTGTACTATTTTCTTCATGTTTCACTGTTGCAGTCATCATATTTGGGTTGATTCCCAAAGCTAAGGAAGGTTGGAGGCAGTTAAGGAGCATTAGGGCTAGCAATTAAGCCCTGTAAGACTACTGTGACAAATCCAGCTCTGGATTTAGAAAAGATAGGCAAGTGGTAATACTTGGTGATAGTATATACAGAGCTCCAGGTTGCAGCTTCCAGGATGTCCCTGGTAGGAACTCCTCTGAGAAAAGCAGTAGAGGTAGATGCAGCCCTGATGGAAAGTATGCGCACTGAAATCCATAATGTGCTTGAATAAACCATTATTTGGTACCTTGCTTTTTATTTCTGACTTGTGTTCAATAATACGATCCTTTAATCTCCTCATCGTTTTACCTATATAAAATGCCGTACATAGGTTCATAGGTTTATACTAGGCTATCTGCCCTAAGGCATTTATAAGCCTAGCCCAAATTTTTGTTGCTTATGCCACCCCTTATATGAAAAAATACTGTTCCCGTTAGTTTGTTGTGCCTCTGTCCAGCAGTGACACAGAGATGATTCCCGGGATAAACCTACGATCTCCCATCCACAGGTCAAGATTTCTCTTGAACAGAGCCAGCGAGGTGCTCTGCCTCACATGGATCGGGATTTTATTCCACAGCATAGGGAGTCTCTGAGTGATAAATCTATCCCTCCAGCACGTCCTATTTATATCCGTGCTAAGGTTTAAGTCGCTTGCTCTAGTGGTTTTGGTGGATTTGGATTTTTTGAGGTGGAGCATGTCCATTAATTCCGGGTTGGACATGGCCTTGTATGTCAGGCACATGTCACCTCTGAGCAGACGGTATGCAACTGAATAGAGCTGGAGTTTCTTCAATCTGGCAGCATATGACAGATTTTGGAGCCCTTTATCCTTTTGGTGAGGAACTTTTGGGGTCTCTCCAATTGCTGCAGATGTCGGGTGAGATACATCCCGAATGGGGCATTGTACTCGATCATTGGTCTGATAAGTGAAGAGTACAGGGGAACAATGACCTCACTAGATCTGGATGTGAATCCCTTCATGATCAGGTGGGCAATGTAGAAGGTCTTTCTAACCACTTTAGCAATGTGAGTGTCAAAAGAAAGGCCACTGTCAACCTGGGTCCCCAGGTCCCTGATAACCTCTTCTGTGCTTAGTGGATTGCCACCTATATGGTAGCTTGGGGTTACCTTGTTTTTCCCGAAGGGTATGACTATACATTTTTTGGCGTTTAACTTCAGGCCATGGCTCTGGCACCTTCAGGCCATGGCTCTGGCACCAGCTATCTGTTTCCGTGAGTCCCTTCTGAAGGATATCCGTGTCCGATGCACTTTCCACTATGGCGCCCAGTTTGCAGTCGTCTGCAAACTGTCAGCCAAAGTCCTCCCATGTTGGCCTGTACTTCTGAGAAGTAGATGCCGAACAATAGGGGGCCAAGGACCAAGCCCTGTGGGACACCACTTGTGACCGGCTTGGAGTCTGACATAGCGCCAGCAACTCTAACCCTGTGGGTTCTGTCCTTAAGCCAGTTTGCAACCCATCTTGTGACATATGGGTTTACATTTAAGCTGGTAAGTTTTTCTACAATACCCGAGTGGGGTATTGTGTCGAAGGCCTTTGCAAGGTCAAGGTAGGCTGTATGAACTGCCTTTCCCTCATCAATGGCCTTGGTGACTGTTTCGAAGAAGTCGACCAAGTTCAAAAGGCATGATCTGCCCTTGACGAAGCCAAACTGGGTCGGGTCCAATGTCTGCAAGTCCCCTATATCTTTGTTTATGAGCTCCATTATGATCCTCTCCATAGCTTTGCAGACTAGACTTGTTAAGCTTATGGGGCAGTAATTACCAGGGTCCGTAGAGGCACCGCCTTTGTGGAGTGGGACCACAGTTGCCGCACGCCACTCCTTGGGCACGTATCCTGTGGTAAGGCTGAGATTAAACAGCTGCCTTATGTGCGGGTTTAATTCCTCATTTAGCTCGTGTAGCACACAGCTGGGGACACCATCCGGTCCCATTGATGCTGTGTTTTTAGCTTTAGAGAGAGCAGCTTTCACCTGCGCATTTGAGATGTCTGGGAGGCTACACTCTGCTGGGATAGTTATCTCTCCTTTAGGGGAGAGGGGTGAAGTTTGCACTGAACCTGTCTGCCAGTATGTTGGCAATGTCTGTGGGTTCAGTGATTTTTGTATCATTTTGGACTAATTCTGAGCATATCTGGGAGTTTCCACCCAGGTTCCTAACATAGCTGAAAAAGGCCTTATGATTGTCCTTTGAATCCATGGCAATTTTTCTCTTGAAATTGGCCTTAGTTGATTTTATGAGTGCTCGTATTTTTTTACTAATAATGATCAGGGGTGACTTCCCTTTTATGGATTTTGTTCTATCATGTAATAGCTTTCTCCTCTTATTGTAAAGTTTGTTAATGGCTGGGGTCCACCAGACTGGACGTTTGCCCTTTGTGGAAAGAGTCTTGGTTTTATTTGGGATTGCCTGATCCATGCAGTCCTGGAGGTGTTCATAGAAGGCATTTGTAAGGGCTTCCGCAGCTTGGGTTGTGGTTTCCACTGGCTCAGGGGCCTTGAAGGATACCACACTAGTCTTGAGTAGTGTGAAGTTTGCTTTAGAAGTTCTTCACTGTGGTCTTTTTTGTTTGGGGTGAGGGCGGGATGTGGATTTCCAGTGAGATTAGTTTATGATCAGATCTCACCAGTGAGGGATATACTTCCGGTGTGGAGCATTTTGTCCCCATGTTTGTGATAATGAGATCTAGTATATTTTCTCCTCTCGTGGGAACAGTGACTAGCTGTTCCATGGCATTTGAATTTATGAACTCCAGGAACCGTTGGGCTAGAAAGTTAGGGCTTGAGTAATGTTCCCAGTCTATATTCGGGTAGTTGAAGTCACCCAATATGATGGTGTTTGGAGATACATTTATACCCCCAGTGTCTTCAGGAAGGCTGTGTGGGGTTCCTGAGTTTGAGAGGGTGGCCTGTAGCATGCTACAATTTGTAGAGCAGTTTTGCCTATGGTTAGTTGCACCTGGATGGTTTCCGAGCTATGCGTTGCCACCAACCTGGAGGTGTGGGTATCCTTTATGAATATGGATACACCCTCCTTTTGTGGTGTGGTCCGGGTTTTGGGGCCGAACGCATGATATGAGGTAAAACCTAATAGTGCCGGGGTGCTCTCAGGAGCCTTGAACCAGGTTTCAGTTACAGCACAGACATCGATGTTCTCCATACTGAGAAGGGCCTCGAGTGCGTGCATTTTGAGATTTAGACTTCTGGCATTGAGCAGCATTACCCTCAGTTTCTTCCCATTTTTGTTTTCTAGGGTGGTAGGTTTAGAATTTGAGCCTTGCCTAAAAAAGGCACTATGGGGGTGGCAAGAGCCTTAGCCAATATCCGGAATCCCAGGGGTGACAGGTGCAAGCCGTCCCTTGCGAAGCAGCGTGGCTTGTCAAGCATGTCATCCCAGGCAGACAGACACTGGATCCCCTTTGAATGACGCAAGACATTAAGCCAATTGTTAAAGCTGATCATCTTGTCTCTATTGTGGCATCATTCTTGGTGAAGGAAGGATACTGCGCAGGGTCAGGGTCATACCTGCCTGGGCTACATAATCAGAGAGCTCCTCTATGTCTCTTTTCATGTAGTCCAGGGAGGCACGTCTCAGGTCGTTCACACCAGCATGGACAATGACTGTGTCATATTTGTACTTGCCGTGAAGTGACCAGAGTGCTTGTGTTATGTGGCGGATTTTAGCGCCCGATAGGCAGCTTACTATGACCCTCTCCTTGTTCAGCCTGGTGAGTGGGACGTCAGTGTGTCTGACTATGGAGTCACCTATGACAAGTATGTTTGGTGTTGTATTTGGCCTTAAGGGCTGTGACTGCTTTGCACACTGCTTTTGTGGTTTATGTGTTGCTTGTGGGGTGTCTTGAGGTAGCAGTTGTTTGGGTGTCTGCTTTGGAGGCCTCTGCTGTTTAGGTAAATTTTTACTCAGAGCCTCCGAGTACGTCTTTGTGTGTTTATGTGTTTGATTCAGTGGTGTGGTAGCATTATGTGAGGCTGGTTTTGTGGTGTGTGTGTAGTTGCCTTCTCCTCCTGTCTGGCCTTGCCAGTCCTGAGTTGAGAGCGCTCAGCCTCCAGTTTGGCTAAATAGCTGCATCTCTCGCAAGTATTTGTGTTATGTGGGAGGAGGAGAGGGTTGTCTGTGTACATGAGGCAGGTATAACATTGCCCAAGATTCCCAGATTCACCAGCTGGACCGGAGAGGAGATTGACAACTGACCTTTGGACATGCTAGAATAATATTGGGAATTCCTTAATAATTGAAAACAAGGGCCAGTGGGGAGTGAGGGTGTAGTGCTTTTAATTTTTAGTGCTGACTTATATAATTGCTATAGTGAGCAAGTGCCAGGTAACTTGAGTGCAATGTGTTACAAGTAACTAAATGCAAAAACGACAAACAGTAACTTTCTTTCAAGTGAAACAAGGAACTAGTACAGTAAGCAATGCAGATATCACTAGTGATCCACACAAGCGCTGAGAAGCCGCGTATTAGGTGGAATTAGCTTCCAGGGAAATAACAAGCAAACCAACAACAAGCATATAAACAAAGCTAGATTCAGCAGGCCTGGATCTAGTCTATGCTAGAGCAAACAAGGTGTACCAATTTCAGTAAGATACAGTTCAAATATTCAGGCACTATAAACCTTTAACCAGAAATTCCCAGCTCAGAAGGGCAGAGTCCAGCCTCTTCTCCCACAAGAGTGCAGACCACGAACCTTCTTAATGTAAAATAACTGTCCTGAAGCCCAAGTGCCTGCATGTTGCTAAATATACTAATTATGTTGTATTACAATTCACTGAACAATTAAAAACAAATTTTTCTTTAGTTACTGGATGTTGAAAGTCTTCATTTTTATCAAAAATATCTATGCAACAAGTACAGTTAAAGCATTTGTAAGTACCTTTTCTACAATGGGATGTTACTTCCTTATTCTTAATAAACCATTATTTGGTACCTTCCTTTTTATTTCTGACTTGTGTTCAATCTTGTGTTTGCAGGCCTCTGCCCACCAAAGGAACTCTGCCCTTAGGCAAGGGATGATAGGAATCATTGTTTCCAGGTCCTGAGAATGCTGACACCATAGACTTTTTAGATGCCTGAAGTTTCCTCATATGCAGTTTTGCATATGGAATTAACAGAACGCAAGAGGCCATGAACCCCAAGGCTTGCAGGATTTTCCTTGCAGATAGCTGGGTTTTTGTGGCCAGTAGGTTGTCAAACTTGTTTCTCTGGAGTGAGGAATGCTATCTGGGAAGTTGTGTTCAAACTTGCTCCCATGAATATAATCTGTTGGCAGGGTACTAGGTGTGATTTCTTCTCGTTGATGGTGTACCCCAGTGAAGTTAAAAGTCTCTTTACAAATGCTAGATGCTGTAATAACAAGTCCTGACTCTGCCTGAATCAGGCAATCGTCCAAATATGGGAAAATCTGAATATGTCTCTGCCTACAAACTGCAATCGCTGGAGCTCGGCAGTTTGTGAATACCCTGGGCGCAGCAAATAAGCCAAAGGGAAGCGCAGAAAACTGATAGCACCTGTAGCCTGCTCTGAAGCGTAGGTATCTCCTGCAAGACTCCCTTACTGGGATGTGCAAATAAGCTTCTTTTAAGTCTAGGGTTGCCAGCCAGGCATCCTTGGCTAACACAGGAAGAAGCTGTTGGAAGAGTTAGCATTTTGAATTTTGGAACCACCAGAAAGGTGTTGAGGATGGGCAGGTCCAGGAAAGGACGCCAGGAGATTTCTTTTCTGGGAACCAGGAACAGTCTTGAATAGAATCCTTGTCCCCTTTGTTCTGCTGGGACAGGTTGAATAGCCCTGATGCTTAGGAGAGAGAGAACTTGGGCCTTCGCCCACTGTTTTGGGGGGAGGTCTGGCCATCCACTTGGGGATGGGAGAGAGTGGAAGTGGAATCTGTATTCTAGGGAAACTATGTTTAAAACCCATTCATCTTGGGTAATGAATTCCCAGTTTTTTGCATGCAGGGCGAGCTTTTCTCCTAAAGGTGCAAGTAGTTGAGCAAGGCTTGGAAGAGTTAAGGATAAGTCATTGTGCAATTTTTCCATACAGGAGTGGCTTACTACTCCCTGCTTTGGAAGTGGGAGCCCCCCACTGCTTAGATCTGTGAAAAGCCTGAGACTGAAGACTTGGTGGTCTGCTGCTCCTGGGTTTGGACTGAAAAGGCCTGGAAGGGACGGGAAAGGACCAGTTCTTTGAAGGCCAGTGCCTACTGAATCTAGGTGGCTGTACTGGTAAGAAATCTTAACAGTTTGCATAGATTTAGCTTTTTCCTCCATTCTTTTTAGGACTTCTTCCACTCTGTTGCCAAAAAGGCGGCCTTGGTTTAAGGGTGCATCCAGTAATTTAGCCTTAACATGATCTGGCAAGTTTTGTTCCTTAAGCCAAGCATGCCTTCTAAGTACAGACCCAGTGACAGTACTCCTGCAAGATGCTTCTAAAGCATCAAACCCACATTGCAAAGTATGTTTACCAACTTGGTCAGCAGAATGCATTAACTCTTGTAAATCTTTGAGTTCAGCACAGTCAGGAATCAACATCATTTTCTGTTTAAGTAGTCCAATAATATGTTGCTGATACTTTAACATATGAAACTGGCAATTTAAAGCCCTAATGGCCAGAGTACTAGATATATATATACCTTCTTATCCCATCTGTCTAAAGCCCTAGAATCCCTGTCAGAAGGGGTAGGATTCTTTGCAGTAGTAGCCTTAATGTTTTTAGGTCCTTGGGAAATGGTCTCTGGATCGGCAGTAGGATTCGTGGAGGAATTTGAGAAAGTCAGGTACTCTATAGTACCCGTCTGGTTTCCTGGGAGCTGGAGGCAAAGTGTCTGGGGTAAGGCTGGATTCCAGGAAAAAATCATCTACAATCTCCAGAACAGGAGGGATAGCTAGAGGCCTGTGCTGAGGCAGGTTTAAGAATTCCCCAAGTCTTTTATTGGACTGTGAATAGTCCTGGCGTTCCCATCAGAAATGTTCCTAAAGGTATGCAAGGTTTCACCAAAAGAAAAATCCTCTGGAGGGGAAGCAGAGGGAATGGAATTCTCTGCATCAGAATCCTCATAAGTAGACAAGGGTAAATCCTGGTAGTCAGAAGGAATAGAGATATCAGATTCCTGCTCAGAAGATAATCAGTTCTAAGTCTCTTAGAGGGGAAGGCTGGCTTCCCCTAATTAAGGTAATAAGGTCTTCAGCCATTCTAATCATTTGTTTTTGAGGCATGTGGGCCTGAGAATGTGCTTTGGTCATCGGTTTTCCAGCTGTAGTGCGAGCTTTAGACCCGAGGAATTCTGTATTTTTTAGTTTGAAACTCAGTCGGTTTAATATGAAAATCCATAGGCCTAAATACACCCTCAGAAGCCAGTGCCTGCACAGCGGCTCCGGACCCATCCAAGGTAGAGACATCCGCAGGTTCCATAATCAAACAAGCATCTCGCGGCATAAAGGACTCCGAATGGGTCTCAGCACAGGCCTGCGAATCTGTAGAAACGGGTATCAAGGGCTGCGAAAGCGCATCACTGAGTACCGGCAGACTGGCGACTAGCTTAACGGAAGCGTCATCGGCAGTTTTGGACTTTTGCGGTCTGTCTTTATCCTTACGCTTTTTTGCAAGATCGGTAGTCGAATGGCTTAACGAAGCCATTTCGAAGTATGGAGATCGAGAACTAAAGTATTTAGCAACAAAAATAGCCCGATGACTAGTAGTTTGGGCTTTGAACAAGGCACAAAACTGACAGCGAGGGACGTCGTGGTCTGAGCTTAAACAGGTGACGCATGAAAATCTCTGAAGTATTTACCGATTATTCATTTTTTTCTGACATCGGTTAAAGAAAGAAAAAAGGATCCCCAATGGGGTACTTCTTTCTGAAGACTTCAGGTCTAAAACTCGAAAATGAAAATTTCAGGAGTCAGCTGACCGGCACTTGTGAACTGCTTCTGCTTTGCGCACCGCACTGCAAAAAAGACTGATGTAAAGGCATCGTCTGCATGTTTTATATCCCTGACGTCCTGGAAGAAGCAACAGCATCCGACGCAGAAATCCCAAGACTCTGGTATTCAGGCCGGCTGAAGGCTACCTACAGGCAGATAACCCAAATGTGATGGCTGCAACAGTGAAACACGAAGAACATCAGGCTGAACTGCCCTGACAAAGAGGGCAAGGATTGAACTTGGTTTTGTGCCTCTCCCCACTGGTTTGGAGGAAGGTCTGGGAACCCTTCTGGGGTTGGCTTCATGTGGAAATAAAATTTGTAACCTTGGGATGCTAAGTTGAGGACCCATCAGTCATTGGTGATGGCAGTCCAGTTTTTTGCATGGTGGGTAAGTTTTCCTCCTAGGGGCACGAGCAATTGGGGCAGAGGTGAGGAGTACAGTTGAGAAGTCATTGTGAATTCTTTCCGTAAGGGGGTGGCTTAGCACACTCTATTTTAGAAGTGGAAGCACTCCATTGCTCAGATCTCTGTACACCCGGAGACTGTAATCTGGGGGGGGGGGGGGTCTGTTCTCCCTGGATCTAGTTTGAGATGGCCTTGAGGGGGCTGGAAAGGACCAATGTTTCGAGGGGCAATGCCTACTGAATCTTGGAGACTGTACTTGCAAAAAATCTTTGTCTGCATAGACTTGGCCTTTTCTTCCATCTTTTTTAAAACCTCTTCTGCTTTGGTGTCAAACAGGTTGTCCTTGTTCAATGGAGCATCCAGTAATTTTGATTTGACATGGTCTGGCAAGGTCTGCTCCTTAAGCCAAGCTTGCCTTCTAAGTAGAGAACCCGTGATTACTGCCATGCACGATGCTTCTAGGGTATCAAACCTACATTGCAGGGTATGCTTGCTGACTTGGCTTGCAGATTGCATAAGCTCCTGTAATTCTATTTTCTGCAGAGTCAGGAAAGGTAGAACATTTTTGCTTAATAAGTTCCACAGTATGTTGCTGGTATTTCAGCATGTGGAACTGGCAAATTCAATGCTTTAATGGCGAGAGTTGCTGAGGTGCATACGTTTTTAACCCATCTGTCTAAAGCTCGGGAATCCCTGTCCGAAGGGGTGGGATTCCTAGCTGTAGTTGCTTTTATTCCTTTAGGCCCTTGGGAAATGACTTCTGGGTCAGCAGTAGGATTTTTGAAAAAAAATTTGTGAGAGTCAGGGACTCAAAAATAAATGTCTGGTTTCCTTGGAGCAGGGGGTAAAGTATCAGGAGTTGGACTGGATTCCATAAAGACATCATCCACAATATCCAGAACAGCAGGGACAGCTAAGGGTCTGTGCTGTGGTAAATCTAAAAATTTCCTGAGTCTTTTTTTTTTTGGACTGAGAATAATCCTGGCATTCCCAGTGGAAATGCTCTCTCAAAGTATGCAGGGTTTCACCAAAAGAAAAATTCTCTGGAGGGGAAGCAGAAGGAATTGATTCCTCTGCATTTGAATCCTCATAGGCAGATAAAGGCATGTCTTCATATTCAGAAACCTCAGTCTCGGACTCTTGGTCAGTTAAAGCTGCTGGGGACAGGTCTCTCTTTCTCTTAGCAGGGGAAGGCTGGCTTCCCTTAATCAGCATAATCAGGTCTTCTGTCATTTTAAGCATTTGAGATTGTGGCAAGGAAGCAGGCGCTTGAGTTTGAGTCATCGTTTTTTTTTAGGGGTAGCTCATACTCTTGGTCTTAGAAACTCGGTAGTTTTAGAAAGAACTGAAGATGCAAAAGAAGTCATCGCTTTGTGTCGAATATCGGTAATGTGAAGAACTTCATCTGAAGCCGGTGCCTGCACAGCAGCTCCAGACTCATCCAATGTAGAGACATCCGCAGGTTCCATAGTCAAATAAGAGTCTGGTGGCATAGCAGACTCCAAATGAGTCCCTATAGTGGCCTGCGAATTCATCAAAGCAGGCATCAGAGCTGCAAAAGTGCCTCACTGAGTACCGGTGAACTGGTGACTAGCTTAACGGAAGCGTCTTCGGCAGTTTTGGACCTGTGCTTATCCTTACTTTTTTTGGAAGATCGGTAGACGGATGGCATAACGAAGCCATTTCGGATTACAGAGATCGAAAATAAATGCATTTAGCTATAATAAGGGCCCAACGATGAATAGTTCAGGCATTGAACAAAGCACAAAACCGACAGCGAGGTACGTCATGGTCTGGGCCAAAACAGGTGATGCAGTAAGAATGGAAATCTCGGTGTGGTATTTGCTTTCCACAGGTGAGACAATTGTTAACTTTTTCTGACATTAGTTAGAACAAGAAAAAAGGATCCCCAACGGGGTACTTAGCTTTAGAAGACTTCAGGATGACTAAATTTGGAAACGAAAACTCAAGTAGCGGCCGACTGGCACTCGTGCAAACTTCTTCTGCTTCGGGCTCCTTGGCAAGAAAGACTGATGTAATGGCATCGGCTGCCTGTTTTTATACCCCTGATGACCTAAAATCAGTCCAACTGACGCAGAAATTCTAAATCTCTGGTATTCGGGCTTACTGAGGGCTATCTGCTAGCAGATAACCCAAGCGTAATGACTGCAACAGTGAAACACTAAGAACATCAACAAAGCTATTAAGACAAGTGTCGCTGTTAAAAGTATAGAAAAGGGAACAGATCAAGAAAATCACTCAAAAAGATAGATGTGATAAAACAATGCACAGTATCAGAACAGATCAGGGTCTATCATGCACTACCGCAAATAACTAAAAATATCAGCATAGGAAGAAAAAAGTACAGTTGTGTACACTTACCATAAATGTAGATGTTAGAGTGTATTCACTGTTGCAGTCATTACATTTGGGTAATCCTGCTGGCAGGTTGCCCTCAGTCGGCCTGAATTCCAAAGTCCTGGGTACTGCGTTGGCTGCTGTCGCCCCTTCCCTGATGTGAGGTCGTCAGGGGTATAAAAGATGTGGCAGACACCATTTTCTTTAGTTTTTTTTGCCCCAGATGTCAGGTGCCCCCTAAAAGGGTAGACAAAATATATATATATATATATATATATATATATATATATATATATATATATATATATATATGTGTATAAATACATGCACCAATATAAACTTTACCTTCATCTACAAGCAAATACACCACGTAGGTTGTATAAATCAGAGAAGGAAAGATAGGTTCCATCAGAAGAAAGGGGGATGGCGGGAGGGTAACCTGGACTGCAACAGTGAATACACTCGAACATCTACATTTATGGTAAGTGTACACAACTGTGCTATGTTCTTCGTGTTTCACTGTTGCAGTCATTACATTTGGGTAGAGTCCCAAAGCTATGGATGGGAGGCTGGAGCTAAACAGCATTAGGAGCGGCTATGAGGCCATGCAGTACTGCAGTGGCAAAGCCTGCCATGGATTTAGAGTAGAGTGGCAGATGATAGTGCTTTGTAAAGGTGTGCACTGAACTCCAAGTAGCAGCCTCTAAAATGTCCTTCATTGGTACTCCCCTGAGAAAGGCTGCTGAAGTGGCTGCAGCTCTGGTTGAATGAGGCCTAATGCCTTTAGGCACTGGCTTGCCATGGTGTAAGTAGCAGAAACTAATGCAGTGGCCTATCCACTTTGAAATAGTCTGCTTTGAGATAGCCTTTCCTTGTGATCCTGCAGCATATGCCACTAGTAATTGATCCGTCTTTCTGAAAACTTTGGTTCTGTCCAAGTAGAATCTAAGCTATCTGTGTACGTCCAAAGAAAGCAGAATTCTCTCCCCCTTGTTCTGTGGATTTGGATAAAAAGTTGGCAGATGAATAGTTTGGTTAAAAGTCACACTGGACACCACCTTAGACATAAATGTTGGGTTTGTCCTCAGACAGACCCTTGTCTGGGTAAAAAAAATGATAAAAGGTTCCACAGCCATGAGCGCCTGTAGCTCTGAAACTCGTCTTGCAGAAGTTATTGCTAGGAGCAGAGCTGTTTTCCAAGATAAAAACTTTATATCAGCAGTAGCAGCTGGCTCAAAAGGAGGCAGGGTGAGTTTTTCCAACACATAGTTGAGGTCCCATGCAGGCATTGGGGATCTGCTTGGAGGCCTTAAATTTTTGGTTCCTCTGAGGTACTGTTTTAATAAGGGATGAGAAAAGATTGGTGGCTCTGTATTGTAGTGAGCCGAAATGGCAGAGGCATGAATTTTAATAGATGAAAAAGATAGGCCTTTGTCCAGCATCTCAGTTAAGTATTGTATTGCAAAATCTGAGGAATATTTGGCTTAGCTGTTTCAGTTCCTTGTGCCGTGCCTGGTTCCAAGCACAGAATCTATTCCATTTTCCAGCATAAGATTTTCTAGTACTGGGCCTTCTGGTCTCCAAAATGACATCCATCACAGCTTTACTAAGAGGTGTGTTTTGTATTCCTACATTATCCGCCATGCTGCCAGGTTTAAAGTCCTGAGTTGGCTGCGCAGGATCTGATTGTTTGCTGGGACAGTAGATGAGGTATTTGAGGCAAGGTCCAAGCTGGACATTGAGAAAAGTTCTTTAGGATTGGAAACCAGTACTGGCATGGCCAGTCTGGGGCAATCAGTATCATTTTTGGCTTCTCCTGTCTGACCTTTAGGAGTACCTTGGGGAGGGGAGGCAGTGGGGGAAAGGCATATACGGATAGGTTTTTCCAGCTGAAAGATAGGGCGTCCACTTTCCATGCTTGTCTGTGATGAGTCCTTGTGCAGAATCATTTTAGTTGGTAGTTGGGAGGGGAGGCAAACAGATCTATGTCCGGGCATCCCCATTTCCTTGTTATCATGCTGAAAACTTGTGGATCCAGCTGCCACTTGTGGGGATCCATGAGGTTTCTGCTTACTTTGTCTGCCAGAGTATTTTTCCTTCCTGACTGGAATTGTGCCTGCAGATGTACTTGGTAAGTTAATGCTGTGTCCCACAAAGTCATGGCTAGTCTGCAAATGGGTAAGAATGTGCGCCCCCCTGCTTGTTTATATACCACATGACCGTGGTGTTGTCTGTCTTTATCAGTAGTTGTCCCAGATGAAGCAGATCCTTGAAGGCTGTCAGGGTATTCTGAACAGTTAGCATCTCTTTTTGATTGATATGTAGATGCATTTGGTTTGAGGACCATGTGCCCTGAATGCATCTTCCCACCATGTGGACCCCCCAGGCATAATCTAATGCATCCATTGTTAGTGTCTGCCTGGCTGGGGGTAATATGAATTGCTGTCCCTTGTTTTGGTGATAAGCCTTTGCCCACCATCGAAACTCCTGTTGTAGGCAGGGAATGAGACTAATTATTGTTTCCAGGTCATGGAAATGTTGAGTCCAAACACTTTTTAGGTACCACTGAAGTCTCCTCATATGCAGTCTTGCATATGGAATTAGTAGGATGCAGGATGCCATGAAGCCCAAAGCCTGCAGAATTTTTCTTGTAGATAACTGGGCCTTTGTTGCCAACATTTTGAAATAGGTAGTCAGTTGCCTTTGTCTGGCATGAGATAAGCCATCTGGGCAGTGGTATTTAAGCTTGCACCCATGAATATTATCTCTTGAGAGGGTACTAGATTTGATTTCTTTTCGTTGACTGTGCACCCTAGGCATGTTAGACGTCTTTTCACAAACGCCAGATGCTGCAGAAGAATGTCCTTGCTCTCTGCTTGAATTAGGCAGTCATCCAAGTAAGGATATATTTGTATTCCTTTTTGTCTGCAGAATGCAATTACTGGTGCCAGGCACTTTGTAAAGACCCTGGGCGCAGTAGATAAGCCAAAGGGCAATGCAGAGAATTGCTAAAGCATTGAGCCAATCTTGAATCTGAGGTATCTTCTGCATAACTGTCTGATTGGGACATGCAGGTATGCCTCTTAGGTCTAGAGTCACCAGCCAAGCATTCTTGCCCAGGATGGGCAGAAGCTGCTGCAAAGTCATCATCTTGAATTTTGGTATATCCAGGAATGTGTTCAGAATAGATTGGTCCAGTATTGATCTCCAGGCCTTGTCCTTTCTGAGTACCAAGAACAGTCGAGTAAAATCCTTGTCCCTGCTCTTGCTGTGGTACTTGTTGAATGGCCCCCATGTCCATGAGGGATGAGACTTGTCTTTGTGCCTCTGCCCATTGATTTTTTGGCAGATCTGGCCAGCCGTTTGCCTTTGGCAGGGTATGGAAATGGAACTTGTACCCTTGTGACACTATATTTAGAACCCACTTGTCCTGGGTTATAATATGCCAATTTTGTGAAAAAAAGTGCTAATTTTTCCCCAAGGGTGCTGCCAGGGGGAAGTCATTGGAACTCTTTCCTGTATGGTTGTGATTTGTCTTCTCCAACTTTGGAGGTAGAAGCAACCCATTGCTTTGACCTGTAGAAATCTTGCGCTTGGGATCTGCCTCTAGGGTGTCTGGATCTGCCCCACTGAGGTCTGTTTGACACAGGAAAGGACCGATTCTTTGTAGGCCAGTGTCTACTAAACCTAGGTGGCTGTACTTGTAAAAAAATCTTTGACAGTTTGCATAGATTTAGCTTTGTCCTCCATTTTCTTTAACACCTCCTCTGCCTTAACACCAAACAAAGTATCATGCTGTAAAGGTGCATCTAATAATTTAACTTTGACATGATCAGGCAGATTTTGTTCCTTTAACCAAGCATGCCTCCTAATTACTGAATCCGTAACTGTGGTCCTGCAGGAGGTCTCCAAAGAATCAAAACCACATTGCAAAGTATGCTTTCCAACTTGTTCAGCTGCATGCAATAAATCCTGCATTTCCTTGTTTTCTGCACAATCAGAGTTTAATAACATTTTCTGCTTAAGCAATGCCATGACATGTTGCTGATATTTGAGCATATGAAACTGACAGCTTAAGGCCCTTATAGCCAATGTAGCAGATGTGTAAACCTTTTTTCCCCATCTATCCAGTGCCCTAGAATCTCTGTCAGAGGGGGTAGAGTTTTTTGCAGCGGAAGCATTAACTCCTTTGGGACCCTGTGAAATAGTTTCTGGGTCTGCAGCTGGGTTTTTAAAGAGGAATTTATGAGAGTCAAGAACCCTGTAATATCTCTCAGGCTTAACAGGAGCTGGAGGTAAGGAGTCAGGGGTAAGACTACACGCTGAAAACACATCATCTACAATATCTAACACAAGTGGAATGGCTAGTGGCCTGTGTTGAGGTAGTAAAAGGATTTCCCCTAAGCCTCTTTTTAGATTCTGAAAAATCTTGGCTCTCCCAGTGGAAATTCTCCCTCATGGTATGCAAGGTTTCCCCAAAAGAATAGTCTTCTGGAGGAGAAGCTGAAGCTATAGATTCTTCAGCATCAGAATCCTCATGGGGGAAGAGAATATTCCTGATCAGAAGAGGAATCAGAATAAATAGAAACCTATTCTGAAGATTCATAGTCAGTCTCTTGCCTAGGCTTCTTATCAGGAGGGGGATGGGAAACACTGATCAAGGTAATTAAGTCTTCGGCCATTTTGAAGATCTGTTTTTTGGGCATAGAGGCCTGTCCACATGGCTCTTGAGTTTGTTTCTTTGCTTTAGAAGTGGCTTTAGTCTTTGCCTTTGAAGCAGAGGTTGGTTTAATGTAAAGATATTTAGGTCTGAATACACCCTCAGAAGCCGGTGCCTGCTCAGCGGCTCTGGACCCATCTGAAGGAACAGAATCCAAGGCTCCAATACCTTGAATTTCCAGCGGCATGGCCGACTCCACATGGGAGTCGGTAGCGGCCTGCGACTCTAAAGTAGCGGTTGTCAGGGGCTGCGAAAGCGCCTCACTGAGAACCGGCGACTGGCTTAGGAGAAGCTTCGTCGTCGGTTTTGGGCCTCGGTTGTTTCTCTCTCTCCTTTTCTTTGCATTTTTTGTGAACTCTGGTAGTCGGATGGCTACCGAACGACATTTCTGGATAATTAAACCGGCGTCCAAAATAGTTTAGCGCAAAATCATACCGACGCTTAATAGTGCGTTGGTTAAATCTAGCACAAAACCAACAACCAGAAACGCTGTGATAAGGGCCTAGGCAAGGATTACAGTAAGAATGCAAGTCCTTATGAGGTATTTGCTTTCCACAAGAAATACAATTATTTACCTTTTCTGACATCGGTCTGGAGCAAGAAAAAAGTTTCCCCAATGGGGTACTTATCTTTATTGAAGACTTCGGATCTGAAACTCGAACATGAAAATCTCAGGAGTTGGCCGACTGGCACTTGCGAACTGCTTCTGCTTTGGGCACCGCACGGCAAGAAAGACTAAAGAAAATGGCGTCGGCCGCATCTTTATACCCCTGAAGACCTGACGTCAGGGAAGGGGCGATAGCCGACACAGGATCCAGGACTTTGGAATTCAGGCCGACTGAGGGCAACCTGCCAGCAGGATTACACAAATGTAATGACTGCAACAGTGAAACACGAAGAAAGTACAGTTTTGTACCTACCATAAATGTAGATGTTAGAGTGCTAATACAGCTGCAGTCATAACAGATGGGTTCTCCTGCCGTCAGGCGGGTCCTCAGTCGGCCGAATTCCAAAGTGTAGGTCCGGCGTCTGTTGTCGTCGCTCCTTCCCTGACGTCGGTGCGACAGGGGTATAAAAGAACCAGCCAACGCCATTTTCTTCAGTTTTTCTTGCCCCAGATGTCAGGTGCCCCCAGAAGGAAGGCAATACATAAAATTATGTAATAATGCAATGCAATATAATCAAATACCAGTAGTTGAAAGCAAATACACCATAAAAGAAGACCCCTAGAGGGGAAGGAGGGAGGGAAACCTGGACTGCAGCTGTATTAGCACTCGAACATCTACATTTATGGTAGGTACAAAACTGTACTATGTTCATCGTGCATACAGCTGCAGTCATAACAGATGGGTAGAATCCCAAAGCTAAGAAAGGGTTGGTAGGCACTATGTGGAGCTAGGAGGAGCCAAAATGCCCTGCAAGACTGCAGTGGCAAAGCCTGCTCTAGATTGGGAGTATAATGTTAGGTTGTAGTGCTTAGAGAAGGTATGCACAGAACTCCAAGTGGCTGCTTCTAAGATATCCTTGGTAGGAACTCCTCTGAGGAAGGCTGCAGAGGTGGCTGTGGCCCTGGTAGAATGGGTTCTAATGCCTGTAGGTACAGTTTTTCCATGAAAGGAATAGCAAAAGCATATGCAGTGGGCTATCCATTTTGAGATTGTCTGTTTAGATATTGACTTTCCTTGAGCTCCTACCGCATAGGCCACAAAAAGCTGTTCTGATTTTCTGAAAGGCTTTGTTCTGTCCAAATAATAATGCAGTTGTCTGTGGATGTCCAAGGAATGCAGTAATCTCTCCCCTTTGTTTTGAGGATTAGGATAAAAAGTAGGTAAATGTATGGCCTGATCTAAAGCTACCCTGGATACCACTTCAGGCATAAAGGACGGGTTGGTACGTAATGAAACTCTGTCCTGATGGAAGATGATAAAAGGCTGGACAGCCATAAGAGCCTGTAGTTCTGAAACTCTACAAGCTGAAGTGATAGCCAGAAGGAAAGCTGTTTTCCAGGACAAATATTGTAAATCTCATGAGGCAGCTGGCTCAAAAGGAGGCAAAATCAGTTTTTCCAGAATGAAATTAAGATCTCAAGCAGGTATTGGTTGTTTTCTTGGCGGTCTTAAATTCTTAGCCCCTCTGAGGAACTGTCTTAGTAGAGGGTGAGAGAATAAAGGTGGATCAGTGTTATATTCTGCAGAAATGGCTGAGGCATGGATTTTGATGGAGGAGAACGAAAGTCCACTGCTTAGCAGTTCAGCCAAATATTGTACTATTTGAGGTAAATTCAGTTTTCCAGGGCACTGGCCCTTTTTCTCATTCCAAACACAAAAACATTTCAATTTTGCAGAGTAAGCTTTTCTAGTTGATGGCCTTCTGGCCTCCAAAATGACATCCTGCACCTCCTTGGAGAGCAGGGCCTGCTGCGATGCTAAGGAATCTTCCATGCGGCTAGATTGAGTGTTTTCAGCTGTCTGTGAAGAGCTTTGAAGCTGTGCTGAGTCAGAAGAGGAGGCATTAGAGGCAGGGTCCATGGTGGGGAATGCGCCAGGCTCCTCAGGAGTGGGTACCAGTGTTGCCTTGGCCAGTCTGGAGCAATGAGGATCATCTTTGGTCTGTCTGCTCTGGTCTTCAATAGGACTTTGGGCAGCAGAGGAAGAGGTGGGAAGGCATAAACTGTCATTGATGTCCAACTGAAAGAGAGAGCGTCCACTCTCCAGGCCTTTGGATGGAAGATCCTTGAGCAGAATTTTGTCAGTTGATGATTTTTGTGGGAGGCAAAGAGATCTATGTCTGGCCTTCCCCATTCTTGGATTATTTCTGTAAAAACTTTTGGATGCAACCTCCATTCATGTGGATCTGTCATATTCCTGCTTAGGTTGTCTGCCAGCGTGTTTTCCTTGCCTGGCAAGTACTGTGCTTGTAGTTCCATTTGTAAGTTCAAAGGCCATGTTCCAAAGTGACATGGCCAGTCTGCATAGGGGATAAGAATGTGTTCCTCCCTGCTTGTTTATGTACCACATAACTGTAGTGTTGTCTGTTCTTATCAATAGCTGACCTGGTTGTAGAAGGTCCTTGAAAGCTGTAATAGCATTTATCACTGCTAGCATTTCTTTTTGATTGATGTAAAGGTGCTTTTCTTTTTGGGTCCATTTGCCCTGAAAGCACCGGTCTGTCATGTGCGCCCCCCAGGCGTAGTCCGAGGCGTCTGTTGTGATGACTTGATTTGCTTGAGGCTTGCTGAATGGAAGACCTGTGTTTGTTTGGCATGCTTGAGCCCACCACAGAAATTCCTTTTGCAGACATGGAATTAGTGGTATTATTGTTTCCAAACTGTGGTTGTGTTGAGACCATATGTTTTTTAGGTACCATTGTAGTTTTCTCATATGCAGCTTTGCACATGGGATTAGTAAGATGCAAGATGCCATGAATCCCAGAGCCTGCAGGATTTTCCTTGCAGTCAGCCTGGTGCAATTTGCCAGTGTTCTGAAGTATTGAATTAGTTGCCCCCGCTTTTCTGGCGTGAGGTAGGCCATCTGGGTGTTTGTGTCCAAATTGGCACCCAGGAAAATTATCTTCCGAGAGGGTATTAGTCTTGATTTCTCTTTGTTGACTGTGTATCCTAGAGAGTTTAATAACATTATTACATAAGCCAGATGTTTCAGAAGAATGTGCTTGCTGTCCGCTTGGATCAGGCAGTCGTCCAAATAAGGGTATATTTGTATCCCTTGAAGTCTGCAGTAGGCAATTACTGATGCCAGTCATTTCGTGAATACTCTGGGTGCAGTAGATAAACCAAAGGGCAATGCAGAGAATTGATAATGGGTTGAACCTGCAAGAAATCTGAGGTATCTTCTGCAATTTTGTCTGATTGGGACATGCAGGTATGCCTCCTTGAGGTCCAATGTTACCAGCCAAGACTCCTTGCCCAGCATGGGAAGAAGTTGCTGTAGAGTGAGCATCTTGAATTTTGGTACGAGTAGGAATGTGTTTAGAATGGAAAGATCCAAAATAGGTCTCCAATCTTTTCCCTTCCTTGACACCAGAAATAGCCTGGAATAAAAACCTTGACCTTGTTCGTGTGTAGGTACCTCTTGAATAGCTTTCATGTTTATAAGATCTGAAATTTGCTTTTGTGCCTCTGCCCTTTGATTGTGTGGCAGGTTTGGCATGCCTTTCATTTTTGGAAGGGTATGAAAATGGAATTTGTAGCCTCTGTTTATAATGTTCAGGATCCATTTGTCCTTTGTGACAATATGCCAATTTTTTGAGAATAGTGCCAGCTTTCCTCCTAAGGGGGCTGCCATTTGAGACCTGGCTGGCATGCAAAGGGGAAAGTCATTGGTTTTGCTTTCTGAAAGATTGCGAGTTGTCCTCACCACCTCTTTGTGTAGGAGCTTGCCATTGTCTGCCTCTGTACGAGTCTTGTGTTTGCCCCTCGGGTGCCTGTTTCTGCCTCTTTGGGGTCCGTCTGTGGCAGGAAAGGACCAGTTTTTGGAAGGCCAATTTCTACTAAAACGTGGGGGTTGAACCTGCAGAAATTCTTTCACAGTTTGCACTGATTTAGCCTTTTCCTCCATTTTCCGTACTACTTCCTCAGCATTTGCCCCAAATAGTACATCCTTTTGAAGAGGGGCATCTAGTAATTTAGCTTTGACATGATCAGGCAAGGATTGTTCCTTGAGCCAGGCATGCATGCCTACGTATGACTGAGCCTGTAACAGCAGCTCTACATGAGGCCTCTGGAGCACCAAAACCACATTGTAAGGTGTGTTTACCCACTTGTTCTGCACTATGCATCAAATCCTGCAACTCCTTCATGTCTGGTTGTTCATGTTGAGACATTTTACTTTTCAATTGAGATAACAGAAACTGTTGGTATTTTAGCATATGAAACTGACAGTTTAAGGCCCTCATGGATAAGGTAGCCGAGGTATATACCTTTTTCCCCACCTTTCTAAGGATCTGGAATCTCTCTCGGAAGGCAATGGATTTTTGGCAATGGAGACCTTAACTCCCTTGGGCCCCTGTGAGATGGTTTCTAGGTCAGCAGCATGGCTTTTGTATAGAAATTGGTGTGAGTCAGGAACCCTGTAGTACCTGTCAGGCTTAACTGGAGCTGGAGGAAGAGAGTCCGGGTTAAGGCAGGCCTCCGAGTAAACATCATCTAGGATGTACAGGACAGGAGGTATAGCCAGAGGCCTGTGCTGGGGTAACAAAAGAAATTCCCTGAGCCTTTTCTTGGAATCTGAATAACCCTGGCCTTCCCAGTGGAAGTGTTCCCTTAAGGTATGCAGGGTTTCACCAAATGAGCAATCCTCAGGGGGGGGGGATACAGAAGGAATAGATTCCTCTGCATCAGAGTCTTCAAAAGGGGAGTAAGACTGTTCCTGATAATCAGAGTGCTCTGAAATAATGGAGCCCTGATCGGAGGAGGGGGAATCTTCCTCCACTCTGGGTCTTTTGTCCGGAGGTGGCTGAGAACCTCTGATAAGAGTAATTAAATCTTCAGCCATTTTAAGCATCTCTTAGGCATGGGGCCTGGAGATGGGCCCTGTGTAGCTGGTCTCTTAGGGTGCATGGTAGCTTTAGTCTTGGAGAAAGCCTTGACGGAGAAAGAAGAGGAAGGTCTGAAGACACCTTGAGTGGAGGTGGACCCGTCCACATTCTGTTTGAATGCCAAGCGTGGCTTCGGTATCTGTAGTCAGGGTGTGGGCCAAGGAGACTGCGACCTCGGGTACAGGAGACACCGCCAAAGATGTGTCGTCGGTAATCAGGGGCTGCATAGGCGCCTCGCTGAGAACCGGACCACATGTAGTCGGCTTTGGCCTGGTGTCGTTAGAGGCTGCGGACCTCGAGTGTCTGTCCTTGACTTTGCGTTTTTTAGACAAAACCGGAGTCGGAGTATCCAACGACATAGTATAGTTAAATGCTTTTCCACAATAATGCTGGGCGAACTCCGCCCGATGCTTAATAGTGTGTTTGTTGAATGTACCACAAAAGCGACAGACCGAGACTTCGTGGTCTGGGCCTAAACAAGGTATACAGAGGGAATGGAAATCCTTCTGCGGTATTTGCTTCCCACAAGAAATACAATTATTAACTTTGTCCGACATCAGTCGGAGGCAAGAAAAAGTTTCCGCAACGGGGTACTTAGCTTTTAAGAAGACTTCGGTTCCAAATTTTTTTGTAATCTCAGGAGCTGGCCGACCGGCACTTGCGAACTGCTTCTGCTTCGGGCACCGTGCGGCAAGAAAGACTGAAGAAAATGGCGTCGGCTGGTTCTTTTATACCCCTGTCGCACCGACGTCAGGGAAGGAGCGACGACAACCGACGCCGGACCTAGACTTTGGAATTCGGCCGACCGAGGACCCGCCTGACGGCAGGAGAACCCATCTGTTATGACTGCAGCTGTATGCACGACGAACATCATCTTAGAAGATATACAGATAAATATAAAGGAAAAGTACAATATAAGCAATTTATTGATGACCCATAATAGTTCTATAGAGAATTGGGGAAGCGAGATAAAAATAAATATTTCTCCAAAAAGTATCTATGAAGATCCTGTGGAGCACAAGATTTTAAATGGATAGAAGTAAAAGAAAGAATAAATTGTTCAAATGTTCAGGATATAAAAATGGGATGAAGCAACGGCCAGAGATTGAAACAAAGTTAAGAAAAGCTCCTAAATCACAGGCCCAGATACAGTACCTAATTTCTGGTTAAAAGTATTAACATCTTTATATGAAGACTTACCCATGAGTGAGTACCATTTATATGCACACCCTGAACAGACAACAACCTGGTTAACAACAGGGAAAAACATTATTCCTATATAAGAGAATGAACCTGCAAGCTATCCTAAAAACTATAGACCAATAAACTGCCTTCTGAAGACGTACAAAATATATGCTCAAATTGATGCCGACAGAGTTTATACTCATTTAGAAGAGAATTCAATCATGGCAATAGAACAAAAGAAAGTCATACGGAACAAAGGATCATTTGTTGTTAAAGTCATACTAGAGAACTGTAAAAATGGAAGAATCTAAATACAGCACGGATAGACTATAAAAAGCATTTGAAAGTATCCTACATTCATGTATAAAAAAGTGCTTAAAAATGTATAAGATGCACCCTATACTGATCGATTACATTACAGTGAACGTGAAACAGTGGCAAACCACTTTGCAGTTAAACCATGATGGACAAATTATTAGAGGGATTAACATTCAAAGTGGGATAAGTCCAGAGCGACGGTCACCACTGCTCTTTTGTGTTGCTATTAACCCATTAAACTGCTTACTTAACAGAGTTGGTCATGGCTGCAATTTGGCACCCAGAAAACAACAAAGCATACAGACTTTTCTTTTTGTGGAGGATTTAAAACTGTACAGTGCATCAGATGAAGAACTGAAAGCACAACTGCAAGTGGTCAAAACTTTTTCAGTTGATACAAGAATATCATTTGGTCTTGATAAATGTGCAACAGCCTTTAAAGCAGGAAAGCTGCAGCACCAAGAAAACATCAGTCTGGGATTGGAATGAGAGAGAAAAATACTTGAGCAAAAGGAAGTGCATAAATATTTGGGAACTGATGAAGAATCAACAATAAAACATGAACAAATGCTAATAAAACTTGATAAGGAATGTTTTAGAAGACTGAAATTAATACTGAAAACAGCACTGACATCTATGAACAAAGTCCAAGCTATAAACCAATTTCCTCTTCCTGCCCTAACTTACAGTTTTGGAGTAAATGACTGACCCCAAAAGTTGTTTGATCAGCTTAACAGGAAAACAAGGATGCTTCATGCTCATCTAATTGTTTCTAAAAATCAGTGTATGCCAAGACTATATATTCCCTGTTCTGAAGGGGGCATGGGCCTCCTTGAAATTGATTACATGTACATATTTGCAGTCGTGGGACTGGATATATATCTGTTGACCTCAGAAGACCCAAACATAGTTGACAATTTAAAAAGTACAGTTTTGTACCTACCATAAATGTAGATGCCCGATAGGTCTGCATCTGCAGTCCTTACATATGGGTTGTCCTGCCTCAGGCAGCCCCTCGGTCGGCCGGATTCCAAAGTCTGGGTCCGGTGTCTGCTGATGTCACCTCCATCCCGACATCAGAGCGCCTGGGATATAAAAGCGTCAGCCGATGCCATCTTCCTCAGTTTTTCTTGCCCCAGATGCCAGTTGCCCTCTAAGTAAGGCTAAATTTGGATAAACGAAAAATTCCAAACATGCACAGCAATAAAAAACAAATACACCATAAAAGATAACCCCAGCTAGCTAAAAAAAGAGGGATAGGTATCCAAAATATACCACAGAGGGGTAGAAGGGAGGGAAATCCTGACTGCAGATGCATACCTATCGGACATCTACATTTATGGTAGGTACAAAACTGTACTATGTCCTTCAAGGATGCATCTGCAGTCCTTACATATGGGTAGAATACCATAGGCAAGCTGGGGTAGGTAGGACCTAAGAAAAGGATGGTGTAGCTAACATGCCCTGCAGGACTGCAGTAGTAAAGCCTGCTCTCGATTTGGAATATAAGGGCAAATTGTAATGCTTGGAAAATGTATGCACGGAGCTCCACGTAGCAGCTTCTAAAATGTCCTTTGTAGCCACCTCTCTTAAAAAGGCTGTGGAGGTGGTTGTTGCTCTGGTGGAATGAGGCCTAATGTTAGCTGGCACAGCTTTTCCATGAAAGGAGTAACAGAACCGAATGCAATTTCCTATCCATTTTGAAATTGTCTGTTTGGAAATTGCTTTTCCTTGTATACCAGCAGCATATGCTACAAAGAGTTGGTCAGTTTTTCTGTAAGTCTTAGTTCTGTCCAAGTAATATCGCAACTGTCTGTGGATGTCCAAAGTATGCAGAAGTTTTTCTCCTTTATTTTGTGGATTTGGAAAGAAGGTAGGCGGGTGAATAGCTTGGTTCAGTGAAACCCTGGATACCACCTTCGGCATGAATGAAGGATTGGTTCTCAAAGAGACTCTGTCCTGATGAAAAATGAGAAATGGCTGAACTGCCATGAGGGCCTGTAACTCAGATACTCTTCTCGCTGAGGTTATGGCCAGGAGGAAGGCAGTCTTCCAAGACAGGAATTGTAGTTCTGAAGATGCTGCTGGTTCAAAGGGAGGAAGAGTTAATTTTTCCAACATAAAGTTAAGGTCCCATGTAGGCACTGGTGGTTTCCTTGGAGGGTTGATGTTTTTTATCCCTCTTAGAAACTGTCTTAGCAGAGGATGACAGAATACAGGTGGGTCAGTGTTGTACTCTGCTGAAATTGCTGAAGCATGGATCTTTATGGAGGAATAAGAAAGGCCATTATGGAGCATTTCAGCCAAGTATTCTAGAATATGTGGAATGCTCATGATTGTCGATCTTGACCCTTTGCAGTGTTCCAGGCACGAAATCTTTTCCATTTTGCTGAATATGCTTTTCTTGTGGAAGGTCGCCGGGCTTCCATGATGATATCCTGTACCCTCTTGGATAGTTTATCCTGGCGAGGAGTCAAGGTATTCTCCAGGCTGTCAGCTGCAAGGTTTTTAGACTGGAGTGCAGAGTCTTGTAATTGTGCTGTGTCAGAAGAAGTGGCCATTGTGGTAGAGGCCAAGGTTTTGTGCGTGACATGCTCCTTAACAGTGGGTACCAGTGTTGTCTTGGCCAGTCCGGGGCTATCAGGATTACTTTTGGTTGCTCTATCCTGATCTTCAGTAAGACCTTGGTCATTAATGGAAGAGGTGGGAATGCATATACTGTTAGAGTATTCCAGTTGAATGAGAGGGCGTCCACTTTCCATGCTTGAGGATGGTATGTCCTTGTGCAGAATTTCCTCAGTTGATGGTTGTGGTGGGAGGCAAAAAGATCTATGTCCTGCGTTCCCCATGCATGTGTAATCTGGAGAAATATATCCGGGTGCAACATCCATTCGTGTGGATCCATGATGTTTCTGCTCAGGCTGTCTGCCAGAACATTGTCTTTTACTGGTACGAACTGGGATTGTAGTTCTATATTGAGTTTCAGGAAAAGGTCCCACAGATTCATCGCCAGCCTGCAAAGAGGGTATGAATGGGTACCCCCTTGCTTGTTTATGTACCACATAACTGTGGTATTGTCTGTATTAACAGGTGACCTTGGTGCAGGAAGAGCTTGAAGTGCTCGATGGAATGCATCACTGCCAGCATTTCCTTTTGGTTGATGTGCAGATGCAATTCCTTTTGTGTCCATTGCCCTTGAATGCATCTGCCTTCCATGTGAGCTCCCCATCCATGATCTGAGGCATCCATTGTAATGGTTTGGCTGATATGTGGCTTGCTGAAAGGAAGGCCCATGTTTGACTGGCTTGCTTTTGCCCACCACAGGAATTCCTTTTGAAGGCAAGGAATGAGGGGGATCTAAGTTTCTAGACTGAGACTGTGACTGTGCTGAGACCATAGACTCCTTAGGTACCATTGTAGTTTCCTCATATGCAGCCTTGCTTGTGGAATCAGAAGAATGCAGGATGCCATGAATCCCAGGGCCTGCAGGATTTTCCTTGCAGTTAGCTGGGTTTGTGTTGTCAGATTTATGAAATAATCCGGTAGTTGTGCTTGTTTTTCTTCTGTAAGAAAAGCCATCAGGGTGTTTGCGTCCAGTTTTGCACCCAGGAATATTATTCGTTGGGATGGAACAAGTCTTGATTTCTGAATGTTGACTGTGTATCCCAAGGCCTGTAGTAGTCGGATGACATAGTTTAAGTGTTCTACCAGTTTAAGTGCTCTACCAGTGTTTGCTGGCTGTCCGCTTGTATGAGGCAGTCGTCCAGGTATGGGTAAATTTGAATCCCCTGAAGTCTGCAATGTGCAACTACAGATGCCAGGCATTTCGTGAATACTCTGGGCGCAGTAGATAAGCCAAATGGCAATGCTGAGAATTGATAATGCTCTGAACCTGCAAGAAATCTGAGGTGTCTTCTGCAACTTTGTCTGATAGGGACATGCAGGTATGCCTCCTTGAGGTCTAGAGTTACCAGCCAGGACCCCTTGCCCAGCATGGGAAGGAGTTGCTGTAAGGTCAGCATCTTGAATTTTGGCACGATGAGGTAAGTATTCAGTGGACAAGTCCAGTATTGGTCTCCATTGCTTTTCTTTTCTTGGAACAAGGAATAGTCTGGAATAAAATCCTTGGCCTTGTTCTGAGAGAGGAACCCTTTCTATTGCCCTCATTTGAAGTAGCTTGGAAATTTGTTTGAAAGCCTCTGCCCTTTGGTTTGGTGGCAGGTTTGGCATGCCTTGTCTTTTTGGTAATGTATGAAAATGGAATCTGTATCCTTTGTCTATTATTTGCAGTATCCATTTGTCCTTTGTAATACTGTGCCAATCTTTTGAGAATAAAGATAGCTTTCCGCCCCAAGGTGCTTCCAATTGAGCCCTGGTTGGTGGGGTCATAGTCAAGTCATTGAGATGGTCCTTGTGTAGTACTTGTAGGTCCTGCAGTACCTCTCTGGTTTGGAGGCTGCCATTGACGTCCTCTGTAGGAGCCTCGAGCATGCCCTCTACTTCTGGCACGCCTGTTTCTGCCTCTTGGAAATCTGTCTGTGTCCGGAAAGGACCAATTCTTAGAAGGCCAATTTCTGCTGAATCTTGGTGGCTGGACCTGTAGGAAATCTTTGACTGTTTGTACTGATTTAAGCCTTTTCCTCAAATTTCTTTAAGACCTCTTGAGCCGTGGAGCCAAATAACTTTTGTTTTTCCAGCGGAGCATCCAGAAGCTTTGCTTTAACATGATCTGGCAGTGTTTGTTCCTTCAGCCAAGCATGTCTACGTATGACTGCACCTGTCATTGCTGACCTACATGAAGCTTCCAATGCATCATAACCACACTGCAAGAAATGGTTGGTAACCTGCTGGGAGTTATGTACCAGATCCTGAAGTGCCTTGCGATCTAGGGGTTCAGGTGAAGAAAGTTTTTTTATGCAATTCATCTAACAAATACTCTTGGTACTGTATCATATGGAATTGACAATTTAATGCCCTCATAGAAAGAGTGGAAGTAGTATACACCTTTTTACCCCATCTCTCTAAAGCCCTGGACTCCCTTTCAGAAGGGAGTAAGTTTTTAGTAGTGGTGGTTGCAACCCCTTTAGGGCCCTGGGAAATAGTTTCTGGGTCAGCAGAGTGGCCCTCGTAAAGGAAATGATGCGAGTCCGGGACCCTGTAGTACCTATCGGGTCTGACAGGAGCCGGAGGAAGCGAGTCAGGGGAAATACTAGACTCCGAGTACACATCATCAATGACATTTAAAACCGGAGGAATAGCCAAAGGTCTATGTTGAGGTAAATGCAAAAAAGTTCTTAATCTCTTCCTGGAGTCAGAGAATTCCTGGCCCTGCCATTTGAAATGCTCTCTCATGGAGTGGAGGGTCTCCCCAAAGGACAACTCTTCAGGAGGGGAGGCCGAGGGTATAGATTCCTCTGCATCAGAATCCTCGAGGCGTAAAGGCCTCCTCCTGGTAGTCTGATAGGGCAGAGTCATCTGAGGCCTCATCAGAAGACTGGGGATCTGTCTGCTCAACCCTGGGCCTTTTGTCTTGAGGAGGTTGAGAGCCCCTGCCCGGATGTGGCTGAGAGCCCCTAATTAGGGAAATAAGGTCCTCAGCTAAACTTAAAATCTGTGAACCGGTAGTGGATCCCTGAGGAATAGTCTTGGGAGGGAGAGATTTTGGCTGTTTAGCAGCTTTAGCACGTGTAAATGCCTTAATGGACATGGATACAGGAGGCCTGGCTGCCCCACGTGCTGGAGTAGTCTTATCTAGAGAAATGGTGTCGGATATTTCCAGAGCACCGGTTTTAGTAGGAAATTCTATAACCGACTCAGAGGTGGCCTCCTGGGCAGAGATTGTCGGTTGTGCGGTTTCGTCGGACGGAAGCACAGAGGATTCGGTTTCGGCAGAGACCGAGACACTCGCGGTAGGCCTGGGCGTGGTTTCGGCCGGAACCACGGACCGCGTGTGTCGGTCCTTGTCCTTCCGTTTTTTGGGTAAATGAGGAGTTGGAAGCTCCGACGGCATAGTGTAAAAGTATTGTTCCCCAAAAAATTCCTCTGCGAACTCCGCCCGACGCCTAAGAGTGCGTCTATTGAAAGAGGCACAGGCTGAGACGCCGTGGTCTGGGCCTAGGCAGGGTAGGCAGTAAGAGTGGAAATCCTTATGAGGTATTTGTTTCCCACAAGATAAACAATTATTAACTTTAACCGTTTGATCTGACATCGGCTGAGGCAAGAAAGAGTCCCCAACGGGGTACTTAGCTTTTTGAAGTCTTCGGTTAGCTGAAATCTCAGGAGCTGGCCGACCGGCACTTGCGAACTGCTTCTGCTTCGGGCACTGCGCGGCAAGAAAGACCGAGGAAGATGGCGTCGGCTGATGCTTTTATATCCCAGGCGCTCTGACGTCGGGATGGAGGCGACATCAGCCGACACCGGACCCAGACTTTGGAATCCGGCCGACCGAGGGGCTGCCTGAGGCAGGACAACCCATATGTAAGGACTGCAGATGCATCCTTGAAGGACATCATGATGATAATAAGTCTAAGATGACATTCCCTGCTTAGTTTAACACAACTATAGTGGTGTCAAGCGGGAATGGAAATCATACCAGAAGTACACAGAAATCAAGAAGCAACTGAAATTGTCAAAAACAAAAGGAAGAATATAAGGTGAAGGATCAGATGAAAAGGGAAGAAATGTGGAAAATGCATAAATATAGCTGTAAGTATAGAAAACTATTAGAACCTGCTGTTCAACCCCAGGCTAGTCAAAGCAGATAAGGTACACATACTAAACCTAGAGTACTTGATAATAGTTTTCATTCTTACTCACAAACACTGGCTAATGTACAAGGGATGTACTGTAACACCTGTGTACTATGTATGTATTCTACCTATGTCCCAAATTTCAGCTGTACACCACAAATCTATTATCTTCTTTTTAAATTAATATTTTCTTGTTTGTTCTCGCCACTGTAACCGTTATGTGCTGCATACCACTGTAAAAACATGTCTATTGTAATTTGTGTATATACACTCATCATGTCTAAATATCTAAATGTATCTGTAATTTGTCTATGTGGAGCCTTTCTCCCCGGGCCTCTGCTGAAAAAAAGCCTTTTCGTCTCAGTCAGACACCCCCAGTTAACAAATGTAAAATAAAAATAAATAAAATGTGGATCAGGATCGAAGACAGGAATGGTTAAGGAGAGGTGAATTTAAACCAAAAGATGAAAGGTTAATATTGGCGGCCAAAAACAGTGGACTACATACACATTGGTTTACAAAGTCCATTGAACATGTGGGAGAAACAGGCAAAGGTAGGTTTTATAAACCAAAATTGCTAAGGGTTGCACATCTTGTTGCTGGTTGTGATATACTAATGACAGGAGGACTGTACACAAAGAAAATAATGTGGCAAAACTGCTGCAGAGGGGATTGTGTAAACATTGCAATACTGAAGCAACTGAAAAGTACTGGAAACATACGCCACAAAGTAAAATAGAAAATGAAGTTTATATCACAAGAATCAACTGTTATCAACAGTTCAAAATATAGATGCGAGTAAACCAGAAATAGTTCATGAAAATACAAAAATAGCACTGATAATAGAAATTGATACACCTACTGACTACAGTGTCCTATGTAGAGAGAGAGACAAAGTCATAGTCAAAGACAAGCCTCTCCACAGGATATGTGCCCATAGAATGGCGCATGGCAACGGTGGTCCCGCTACACAAGGGTGGGGCCACAACTGACCCTGGGAACTACCGACCAATAAGCCTGACCAGTATGAACTGTAAGGCTATGGAGTGAATCATTATGGAACTCATAAATGGAGAGATTGGGAAAGTACAATTTTGTACCTACCATAAATGTAGATGTTCGAGTGCTAATACAGCTGCAGTAATCACAGATGGGTTTTCTGCCATCAGGCAGGTCCTCGGTCGGCCGAATTCCAAAGTCTAGGTCCGACGTCGGTTGTTGTCACTTTCTTTCCTGATGTCAGTGCGACAGGGGTATATAAGACACAGCCGACGCCATTTTCTTCAGTCTTTCTTGCCCCAGATGTCAGGTGCCCCCAGAAGGAAGGCAATACATAAATTATATATATATTCATGCAATACAATACAATCAAAAATCAGTAGTTGCAAGCAAATATACCAAAGAAGGATAACCCAATCAGGTTGTATGAGGAGGTGTTAGCCACTAGGCCTTTACCAAGAGGGGAAGGAGGGAGGGAAACCTGTACTGCAGCTGTATTAGCACTCGAACATCTACATTTATGGTAGGTACAAAACTGTACTATGTTCATCGTGCATACAGCTGCAGTAATCACAGATGGGTAGAATCCCAAAGCTACGCACAGGGTGGTAGGCACTAGGTGGAACCGGGAGGAGCCAGAATGCCCTGCAACACAGCAGTGGCAAAGCCTGCTCTAGTTTTGGAGTATAAAGGCAGGTGGTAGTGTTTTGTGAAGGTATGCACAGAACTCCAAGTGGCTGCCTCCAAAATATCTTTGGTAGGGACTCCTCTGAGGAAGGCTGTAGAGGTAGCTGTGGCCCTTGTGGAGTGGGATCTGATGCCTGTAGGAACAGATTTTCCATGAAAGGAGTAACAAAACCGTATGCAGTGGCCTATCCATTTTGAAATTGTCTGTTTGGAGATTGGCTTCCCTTGAGCTCCTACAGCATAGAACACAAAAAGTTGTTCTGATTTCCTGAAAGGCTTTGTTCTGTCCAAATAATAACGTAGCTGTCTATGGATGTCTAAGGAGTGTAGCAGCTTTTCCCCTTTGTTTTGAGGATTGGGGTAAAAGGTAGGTAAAGTGTATGGTCTGATTTAAAGCTACCCTGGATACTACCTTAGGCATAAATGATGGGTTGGTTCGTAGGGAAACCCTGTCCTGATGGAAGATGAGAAAGGGCTGCACAGCCATGAGGGCTTGTAGTTCCAAAATCCTACGAGCTGAGGTAATGGCCAGAAGGAAAGCTGTTTTCCAGGACAAATATTGCAAATCTGTTGAGGCAGCTGGTTCAAAGGGAGGCAATGTTAATTTTTCTATAATGTAATTAAGATCCCAGGCTGGTATTGGTTGTTTCCTTGGAGGTCTTATATTCTTAGCCCCTCTGAGGAACTGTCTTAAGAGTGGGTGAGAGAATAAGGGTGGATCAGTGTTGAATTCTGCAGAAATGGCTGAGGCATGAATTTTGATGGAGGAAAATGAAAGTCCACTGTTCAACAGCTCAGCTAGATACTGTAATATCTGAGGCAAATTCAGTTTTCTTGGATCCTGGCCTTTTTTCTCATTCCAAGCGCAAAACCGTTTCCATTTTGCGAAGTAAGCCTTTCTAGTAGATGGCCTTCTGGCCTCCAAAATGACATCCTGCACCTCTTTGGAGAGTAGGGTCTGTTGTGGTGTTAAGGAATTTTCCATGCAGCGAGATTGAGTGTTTTCAGCTGACTGTGAAGAGTTTTGTAGCTGTGCTGAGTCAGTAGAAGAGGCATTAGAGGTAGGGTCCAGGGAGGAGTATGCGTTGGGCTCCTCAGGAGTGGGTACCAGTATTGTCTTGGCCAGTCTGGAGCAATCAGTATCATCTTCGGTCTGTCTGCTCTTGCTTTCAAGAGCAGCTTGGGCAGAAGAGGCAAAGGTGGGAAAGCGTAAACTGTCCATGCTGCCCAAATGAAAGCAAGGGCTTCCACTCTCCAGGCCTTTGGATGAAAGGTCCTTGAACAGAACTTTTCCAATTGATGATTCCTGTGGGAGGCGAAGAGATCTGTGTCTGGCCTTCCCCACGCTTGGATTATCTTTGTAAACACTTGAGGATGCAACTTCCATTCATGTGGATCTGTCATATTTCTGCTTAGATTGTCTGCCAGCGTGTTTTCCAAACCTGGCAAGTACTGTGCTTGAAGTTCGATTTGCCATTCCAGAGCCAAGTTCCAAAGTGACATGGCTAGCCTGCACAGGGGGTATGAATGTGTTCCTCCTTGTTTGTTTATGTACCACATTACTGTGGTGTTGTCTGTTCTTATCAATAATTCCCCTGGATGCAGGAGGTCCTTGAAAGCTGTAATTGCATTTATCACTGCTAGCATTTCTTTTTGATTGATGTGAAGATGCTTTTCCTTTTGGGACCATTTGCCCTGAATGCACCTGTCTGTCATGTGCGCCCCCCAGGTGTAGTGATGACTTGATTTTCTTGAGGCTTGCAGAATGGAAGACCTGTGTTTGTTTGGCATGCTTGGGCCCATCATAGAAATTCCTTTTGCAAACATGGGATTATTGGTATTATTGCTTCCAAACTGTGGCTGTGTTGAGACCATAGGTTTTTTAGGTACCATTGAAGTTTCCTCGTATGCAACTTTGCACAAGGGATTAAAAGAATGCAAGATGCCATGAAACCCAGAGCCTGCAGGATTTTCCTTGCAGTGAGCCTGGTACAATTTGCTAGTATTTTGAAGTACTGAGTTAGTTGCCCCTATTTTTCTGGCGTAAGATAGGCCATCTGGGTGTTGGTGTCCAGGTTGGCACCCAGGAAAGTTATTTTCTGAGATGATGTTAGCCTGGATTTCTCTTTTTTGACTGTGTATCCCAGAGAATTCAATAACTGTGTTACATAAGCCAGATGTTCCAGAAGTATGTGCTTGCTGTCCGCTTGGATCAGGCAGTCGTCCAAATAAGGGTAAATTTGTATCCCTTGAAGTCTGCAGTAGGCAATTACTGATGCCAGGCATTTCGTGAATACTCTGGGCGCAGTAGATAAGCCAAAGGGCAATGCAGAGAATTGACAGTGGATTGAACCTGCAAGAAATCTGAGGTATCTTCTGCAGCTTTGTCTGATTGGGACATGCAGGTATGCCTCCTTGAGGTCCAATGTTACCAACCAAAACTCCTTGCCCAGCATGGGAAGAAGCTGCTGTAATGTGAGCATCTTGAATTTTGGTACGAGTAGAAATGTGTTTAGGATGCTAAGTCCAAAACGGGTCTCCAGTCGGTTCCTGTTCTTGGTACCAGAAATAGTCTGGAATAAAAACCTTGACCTTGTTCGTGAGTAGGTACCTCTTGAATAGCTTTCATGTCCATGAGCTTTGAAATTTGTATTTGAGCCATTGCCCTTTGATTGTGTGGCAGGTTCGGCATGCTTCTCATTTTTGGAAGAGTGTGAAAATGAAATCTGTAGCCTCTGTTTATAATGTCCAAGATCCATTTGTCTGTTGTGATAATATGCCAATTTCTTGTAAATAATGCCAGCTTTCCTCCCAAGGTGCTGCCAGCTGAGACTTGCTTGGCATGAAAAGGAGGAAGTCATTGGGTTTGTTTCCTGTATTGTTGTGCACTGTCTTCGCCACCTCTTGGTGCTGGAGTTTGCCATTGTCTGCCTCTATATGATCCTTGAGATTGCCCTCTGCCCCCTTGTGCGCCTGTATCTACCTCTTTGGGGCTTGTCCGTGGCTGGAAAGGACCAGTTTTTTGAAGGACAATTTCTGCTAAAACGTGGTGGTTGAACCTGTAGAAAAGCTTTGACAGTTTGCATAGATTTAGCTTTTTCTTCCATTTTCAGTAGTATCTCCTCAGCATTAGTACCAAATAGTACATCCTTTTGTAAAGGAGCATCTAGTAGTTTAGCTTTAACATGATCAGGCAAGGTTTGTTCCCTAAGCCAGGCATGTCTACGAATGACTGATCCTGTAACAGCAGCTCTACTTGAGGCCTCTAGGGCATCATAGCCACATTGTAAGGTGTGTTTACCCACTTGTTCTGCACTATGCATCATATCCTGCAACTCCTTCAAATCTGGTTGTTCAGGTTGAGACATTTTATTTCTTAATTGTGATAACAGAAACCGCTGATATTTAAGCATATGGAACTGACAATTTAAGGCCCTCATGGCTAGGGTGGCCGTGGTATATACCTTTTTTCCCCACCTTTCTAAGGATCTAGACTCTCTTTCGGAAGGTAGTGGATTCTTAGCAGTAGAGGCCTTCATTCTCTTGGGGCCTTGAGAATTGGTTTCAGGGTCAGCATTATGGCTTTTGTAAAGAAATTGGTGAGAGTTAGGAACTCTGTAGTACCTATCAGGCTTGACTGGGGCAGGAGGCAGGGAATCCGGATTAAGGCAAGCCTCCGAGTAAACATCATCAAGTATGTCCAAGACAGGAGGTATCGCCAGAGGTCTGTGCTGAGGTAACAAAAGAAATTCCCTAAGTCTTTTCTTGGAATCAGAAAAGTCTTGGCCTTCCAATGGAAGTGTTCCCTCAAGGTGTGCAAGGTTTCCCCAAAAGAAAAATCCTCTGGGGGAGATACAGAAGGAATGGACTGCTCTGCATCAGAATCTTCAAAAGGGGAATACGAGTGTTCCTCTTCATCAGAATGTTCTGAAAAAATGGAGCCCTGGTCAGAAGAGGGAGAATCTTCCTCCACTCTGGGTCTCTTGTCTGGAGGGGGTTGGGAACCCCTGATAAGAGTAATTAAATCCTCAGCCATTTTTAGCATCTGCTTTTTAGGCATGGGGCCTGGAGATGGGCCCTGTGCAACAGGCCTCTTGGGATGCATGGCTGATTTGGACTTAGTAAAGGCCTTTATGGAAAAGGAAGATGAGGGTCTAAAGACACCATGGGTGGAAGTGGACCTGTCCACATTAGGAGGCTCAACACTCACAGTGGCTTCGGTGGTTGTAGTCTGGGTATGGGCCGAGGTACCTGCGGTCTCGGTTACAGAAGACACCGCCAAAAGTACAGTTTTGTACCTACCATAAATGTAGATGTTCGAGGATCCACATTGCTGCAGTCCTAACCATTGGGGTAGTCCGCTGTCCCAGTCGGCCCGAATACCAAAGTATATGGCTGACGTCGGTCAGGGCGCATTAGTCAGGACGTCAGGGTACTAATGCGCATGACCGACGTCATATCCTCAGTCTTTTCTTGCCCCAGATGTCAGAAGACCCTAAAAAGACAAGGCCAAAACCAAAAACACCAAACACTCCTGCACCAGAAATATGTACAATATATACAAAATTACAAGAGTATAACCTCACCCACACAATCACCCCTAAACACAGAGGGGAAGGAGGGAGGGTAAATTGGACTGCAGCAATGTGGATCCTCGAACATCTACATTTATGGTAGGTACAAAACTGTACTATGTTCTTCATTCCACATTGCTGCAGTCCTAACCATTGGGTAGAATCCCAAAGCAGAGGTAAGGGAGGCTGGCAAATCATAAGGAAGCAGGAGCTGACAACATGCCTTGCAAAATAGCTGTGGCAAAACCAGCCCTAGATTTAGAGTAGAGAGGAAGGTGGTAATGCTTGGAGAAAGTATGCACTGAACTCCAAGTAGCTGCCTCCAAAATATCCTTAGTTGCCACCCCCCTTAGGAATGCTGTTGAAGTGGCAGTAGCCCTAGTGGAATGAGGCCTAATCCCAGCTGGAATCTCCTTGCCATGATGGGAATAACAAAATGCAATGCAAAACCCAATCCACTTAGAAATAGTTTGTTTTGACACAGGCTTGCCCTGAGAACTCAAAGCAAAAGAAACAAACAACTGCTGAGACTGCCTAAAATCCTTGGTCCTGCTTAAATAATAACGCAACTGCCTGTGTACATCTAAAGTGTGCAAAATCTTTTCCCCCTTATTTTGGGGATCTGCATAGAAAGTAGGCAAATGAATAGTTTGGTTTAAAGCCACACTAGAAACCACCTTAGGCATAAAAGAAGGATTAGTACGTAATGATACCCTATCCTTATGGAAAATCAAAAAAGGCTCTACCGCCATAAGGGCCTGCAATTCAGAAACCCTTCTTGCAGAAGTAATGGCCAACAAAAAGCAGTCTTCCATGACAAGTATTTCAATTCAACAGTAGCCGAGGCTCAAAAGGTTGTAGAGTAAGTTTCTCCAACACAAAATTGAGATCCCAAGCAGGAGTAGGAGCTCTACGTGGGGTCTTATATTCTTTGCCCTCTAAGAAATTGCTTGAACAAAGGATGCGAAAACAATGGTGGGTCACAATCATAGTGAGCTGAAATTGCTGCAGCATGAATCTTAATGGAAGAGAAAGACAAACCTTTGTCTAATAACTCAGTAAGATATTGAAGAGCCACACTCAAATTAGGCTCAGAAATCTCCAAATTCTTTGCTGCACTCCAAAATAAAAATCTCTTCCATTTTTCTGCGTACACTTTCCTTGTACTAGGTCTTCTGGCTTCCATAATCACATTTAAAACTTGTTGAGGAAGTTGAGACCTGCTGTGGTTCAAAACAGAATATGCCAGGCTGTTAGATGAAGAGAGTGAAGCTTGACATTGAGCAGGTGACCGTCCCTCTGAGACAACAGGTGTGGAATCAAAGGTAAAGGCCATGGAGGCTTCCTTACCAGACTCCTCAGTAATGGGTACCAGTGTTGCCGAGGCCAATCTGGAGCTATTAAAATCATCCTTGGCTTGTCTTGTCTGACCTTTAGGAGCACCTTTGGGAGAAGAGGCAGAGGTGGAAAGGCATACACATGAAGATTTTTCCAACTGAAAGAAAGAGCATCCACTTTCCAAGCTGTGTGATGAAACCTCTTTGTGCAAAACTTTGGCAGCTGGTGGTTTTGTGGAGAAGCGAACAGATCTATGTCTGGAGTTCCCCATGACACTGTCAATTTCCGAAATACATGAAGATCCAGTTTCCACTGTGGGGATCCATGATTTGTCTGCTTAACACATCTGCTAAGGAGTTCTGTGCTCCCGGCAGAAACCTTGCCTGAAGAGTTAGTTGCAAGCTGAGCGCAGTCTCCCATAAAATCATTGCTTGCCTGCACAACGGGTAAGAATGTGTTCCCCCTTGTTTGTTGATGTACCACATGACAGTTGTGTTGTCTGTTAGAATCAACACCTGCCCTGGAAGAAGTAACTCCTTGAAAGCCATTAATGCAAACTGGACTGCTAACATCTCCTTCATGTTGATATGTAGATGCTGTAGTCTGGCAGGCCACTTGTCTTGTATCCACTTTCCATTTAGATGAGCTCCCAAGCAATGTCTGAGGCATCTGTCGTTAGAATCTGACTCGCCTCTGGCCGGGTCACAGAGAGTCCCTTGTTTAGGTGACATTCCTGAGCCCACCACAAAAATTCCTGTTGAATGCAAGGTATTATTTGAATGACAGTGTCCAAATCCTGGCAGTGCTGTGTCCATACATTTTGAGATACCATTGCAGCTTCCTCATATGCAGTTTGGCATTGGGAAGCACCAGAATACAAGATGCCATGAACCCTAAGGCTTGAAGGACTGTCCTTGCAGTCAGCCCGGACTGAAGAGATAGTTGATGGAAGTAAATGGAAAGATTCTTTTGTTTGTCCGGGGTTAAAAAGGCCATCTGGGCTGCTGTATTCAGTCTCACACCCAGAAAGCACATGTCTTGAGAGGGTACTAGACTGGACTTTATTTCGTTCACAGAATACCCTAGGCATCTTAGCACTGCTATCACATATTCCAAATGCTGTAAAAGGTCTTCCTTTCTTGAGCCAGAATCAGGCAGTCGTCCAAGTAAGGATAGATTTGAATTCCTTTTAGCCTGAAGTAAGCTATCACTGGAGCCAGAACCTTTGTGAATACTCTGGGTGCAGTAGATAAGCCAAAGGGCAATGCAGAGAACTGATAATGGGAATTTCCAGCTCGAAAACGCAGATACTTCCTGCAACTTAGTCTGATAGGCACATGAAGGTAAGCCTCCTTGAGATCTAAAGTTACCATCCAGTGATCTTTGCCCAGCAGAGGTAAAAGCTGTTGTAACGTCAACATTTTGAACTTGGGAATGTCCAGATAAGTGTTGAGGATAGATAAATCCAAAATTGGTCTCCATGTGTTCCCCTTCTTTGGTACTAGGAACAGGCGAGAGTAAAATCCTAGGCCCCTTTCTGGCACAGGAACTGGCTGAATGGCCCCTATTTGGAGTAACAGAGAAATTTGCTTGTGAGCCTCTTTTCTTTGTAGAGGAGGAATGTCTGGCATGCCTTTGAAAGGAGGCAAGGTATGGAAATAAAACCTGTAACCGTGGTGAATGATATCCAAAACCCATCTGTCTTGGGTAATTAAATCCCAATTTTCTTTGAAAAGAGCCAACCTTCCTCCCAAAGGTGCTGCCAGACGAGAACGCACTGGCAGCTGAAAAGGCAGGTCATTGGGTCTGTTTACGAAAGGACTGACCCCTGCCCTCACCAGAAGTCTGAGCAGGTGAACTCCCTGTTCTAGGCCTAAAAGAACCTTGAGCTCTGCCCCTACCACGCCTAGACCTACCCCTAGACTGGGAATCATAAGCAGGATATGTCCATCCCTTAGTAGGCCAATTTCTACTAAACTTGGAGGCTGCACTTGCAAAAATCTTTAACAGTTTGCATAGACTTAGCCTTGTCCTCCATTTTCTTTAAAACTGCTTCCACAGGCGAACCAAACAACACGTCAGACTGTAAAGGAGCATCCAAAATCCTTGTCTTAACATGCTCAGCTAAATTCTGATCCCTCAACCAGGCGTGCCTACGAAGAACAGAACCAGTGGCAGCCACCCTCGAGGAGGCCTGCACAGCATCAAAACCACATTGCAAGGAATGCTTACCCACCTGTTCAGACACATGAACTAAATCCTGCAACTCTTTACACTCAATACCTTCCGCCAGAGCATCCACCTTAGACTTCAATTGTGAAAGGAGATAAATTTGATATTTTAACATGTGAAACTGGCAATTCAACGCCCTCATGGCTAAAGTGGAAGTAGTATACACTTTCTTTCCCCATCTATCCAAAGCCCTTGCCTCTTTATCAGGAGGAACAGGATTTTTAACAACAGAAGCCTTAACACCTTTAGGCCCCTGAGAGACAGTTTCGGGTCTGCCCTAGGACTCTTAAAAAGATACTTATGAGCTTCAGGCACCCTATAGTACCTATCCGGTTTAACTGGGGCAGGAGGCAAAGAATCAGGGTTTAGGGAAGCCTCTGCAAAAACATCTTCCACCACATTCAGAACAGGAGGTATAGCTAAAGGCCTGTGCTGGGGTAAAAACAAGAATTCCCTAAGCCTCTTCCTGGAATCAGAGAAATCTTGACCTTCCCATTTAAAATGTTCCCTCATGGAATGCAGAGTCTCTGAAAATGAAAAATCCTCAGGAGGAGAAGCTGAAGGAGTAGAATCATCCACATCAGAATCAGAATAAGGAGGATACTCCTGCAAGTCTTCAGTCAAGACTCAGAAGCCTCGAACACTGCTCAAAGCTCTCAAACTCAGGTTCCACCCTAGGCCTCTTATCAGGAGGGGGCATAGAACCTCTAATCATAGTAATCAAATCCTCTGCCATTTTAAGCATATGTTTCTTAGGCAAAGATCCTGAAGAGCTAGGAGAAACCCCCACTGAAGTTAAACCTGGCCTGCCTCTCAAAGAAGCCTTGGAAACAGAAGGGGAGGCTCTAACCACCTTAGGAAGAGAGGGAAGAACAGCCACCTGAGAAGCACCTTCAGCCTGGCCTACCTCCTGAGAGGACACATCCTGTAACAGTAAAGTCTCTCCCTGAGACTGCAAAGAAACTCCTGGCAGAACCTCCGGCTCCACTGAGCCTTCTAAAGAACCGACGTCCGGGACTGTCGGTTCTTCCACTCTAGGCTTTGCTGCTTTGTCCTTGAGCTTTTGAAGCGGGCCGGAGCATCCGACGGCATTTTATAATTACAACGCTTCCCAAAAACTAACCTGGCACAGTCTAACCTTCTCTTAATAGTGCGTTTGTTAAATCTAGCACAAGAGCGGCATCCAACAACGTCGTGCTCAGGCCCTAAACAAGGTATACACAAGGTATGGTAATCCCTATGAGGTATCTGTTTCCCACAAGAAATACAGTTATTCACTTTTTCTGACATCCGTTAAATACTGAGGCAAGAAAACCAAAATATTCCCAACGGGTACTTAGCCAACTTTGATTCGGTCTGAAACTCCGACTTCAGAAAATTTCAGAACGCCAACCTGCACTCGCAAAACTGCTTCTGCATCGGACCATGCGGCAAAAAAGACTGAGGATATGACGTCGGTCATGCGCATTAGTACCCTGACGTCAGACTAATGCGCCCTGACCGACGTCAGCCATATACTTTGGTATTCGGGCCGACTGGGACAGCGGACTACCCCAATGGTTAGGACTGCAGCAATGTGGAATGAAGAACATCAAGTGTCGTCAGTAGTCAGGGGCTGCGTAGGCGTCTCGTTGAGAACCGGACCACGTGTAGCCGGTTTTGGCGTGGTGTGGGTGGAGACCGCGGACCTCGCGTGTCGGTCTTTGTCCTTGCGTTTTTCGGACAAAACGGTAGTCGGAGTCTTCGACGACATTTTATAATCAAAGGCTTTACCAAAAAAGTGCTGGGCGAACTCCGCCCGATGCTTAATAGTGCGTTTATTGAAAGTAGCGCAAAAGCGACAGCCCGAGACGTCGTGGTCTGGGCCTAAACAAGGTATGCAGAGGGAATGGAAATCCTTATGCGGTATTTGCTTCCCACGAGAAATACAATTGTTAACTTTGTCTGACATCGGTCTGAGGCAAGAAAAGTTTCCCCAACGGGGTACTTAGCTTTAAAGAAGACTTCGGTTTCCAATTTTCCGTAATTTCAGGAGCTGGCCGACCGGCACTTGCGAACTGCTTATGCTTCGGCACCGCGTGGCAAAAAAGACTGAAGAAAATGGTGTTGGCAGTGTCTTAAATACCCCTGTCGCACTGACGTCAGGAAAGAAAGCAACAACAACCGACACCGGACCTAGACTTTGGAATTCGGCTGACCGAGGACCCGCCTGACGGCAGAAAACCCATCTGTGATTACTGCAGCTGTATGCACTATGAGCATCCTCCAGTCGCTGGACCCCACACAGTTCGGCTTCAAGGGCAGATCATGCCTCCTGAACCTGGTGGATTTCTTTGAGACAGTTACTCAGGCTATAGATAAGGGAAAAGAGGTACACATGGCTTACCTTGACCTTGCTAAAGCATTTGACACCATTCCTCATTCAGGTATTATTGATAAGCTCACCAGCCTGGGAATAAACCCTTACATCACAAGATGGATCGCAAACTGGCTCTCAGACAGATCCCATAAAGTAAGAGTAGTGGGATATATGTCCGAATCCAGACCAGTAACGAGTAATGTGCCTCAGGGCTCTGTCCTGGGGCCCCTCCTGTTTGGCATATACTTCTCAGAAGTACAGGCAAGCACGGAAGGGCTGTGGCTGACTAAGTCCGCAGACGACTGCAAACTGGGTGCTATGATAGAGTCTCAGGCCGACATGGAGATCCTCCAGAAGGGCCTAAATGAGACTGATGCATGGTGTCAAAGCCATGGTCTCAAGCTAAACGCAAAAAAATGTGTAGTAATCCCCTTTGGAAAAAACAGAGTACCCGCAAACTACAACATAGGAGGTAATCCCCTGAAATCTGGAGAAGAAATAAGGGATCTAGGGACACAAGTAGATAGTCAGCTTTCCTTTGATAACCATGTTGTCAAAGTGGTTAGAAAATCCTTCTATGTGACCCATCTGATCACGAAAGGGTTTGCATCAAGATCTAAGGATGTAATGGTGCCCCCCTCTACTCTTCCCCTCATCAGACCCATTATTGAGTACAATGCACCAATTGGAATGTACCTGGCTAGACATCTACAGCAGCTGGAGAGACCACAGAGGTACCTAACCAAGAGGATTACTGGCCTCAAACAGTTGCCCTGTGCAGCACGATTGAAAAAGCTAAGACTGTTCTCTGTTGCATACCGTTTTCTCAGAGGCGATCTCTGTCTAATGTACAGAGCCATGTCCAACCCAGAATTGCTGAACATGCTTCATCTTAGCAAAACCAAATCTACTCGAGCTACACGCTCTAGGGACATAAACCTCAACACAACAATGAATAGAACATGCTGGAGGGATAGATTCCCTTCGCAGAGACTTCCCTTACTATGGAACAGGGTCTCGATCTACATAAGACAGAGCCCCTTTTCACTATCACTCTTCAAGAGGAACCTTGATGAGTGGATGGGTAACAAAGTTCACACCGGGGATCACACCAACAGCACTACTAGATAGGGCCCAAGGGTACTAACTGCTAGTACAAGGGTCTAGGGAACTACTAAAGGGGCGGTGAATACTGCACAACGTGGCTGGGCTAATATATGCCTTCGGGCAGATAGCCCAGTACCAACCTATGAACCTATAAAATACCAGAATTTGCATGCAGAAAAGAAAGGAATGTGGAAGAAGGATACCCAGACAGTTCCAAGAGTAGAGGGAGCAACAGGGTCTTAAAAAGAATTTACAATAGTACTTAGATATGTTACGGATACATGTAACACCGTATGAATTGCAGGAGTCGTCATTATTGGGCACGTTGCAGGTGCTGCAAAGACCACTTCTGGCTAATCAAAGATTGAAGCAATACTAATTTCATGAATTTTAATTATACTCTGATTTAGGAATGGGTTCCATTCCTGTCATAGTATTAGAAACTCAAAAGACTTGGAAATATTAAAAATTTGGGGGAAAAAAAGAGCAGTACATTTCATCTCACAGGCATGTAACACACTTAGTTGAAAAAACATTACAAGGATAACTGAAATTACATATTAAAATTCTCCTTCAGCTTCAGGGAAGGCAACACAGACTAGATTGGGGGAGAACCACATGAAGCCAAGCAGACTATTTAACCTTTACTTTGAAGTCAGCAAAAGTGGTACTATGCTTGACGTCTAAGCAGAAGTTTGGTCCAGAAGTGAGAAATGAATCTAACACCAACGAGAGTGACTTATTTGTTTAAGGTTGTTTAGGTCTTTTAACTGGCTATCTGACGAGACATTTTTTGTGAAGAAACAGGAGGCCAAAATGGGAAGAACTTACTAGGCACAAAAAGGCTAGACACAGATCATCTTGGAGGACTGAGAGACTTAATACACAGCCAAGTCTGCTAACCTGCCAGAAAGCCAAAATGGGAAGACCTTACTAGGCACAAAAAGGCTAGACACAGATCATCTTGGAGAACTGAGAGACTTAATACACAGCTAAGTCTGCTAACCTGCCAGGATAAGTCAGGATCTTGAGCCAACTGACTTCTGTGGTTAAGAATTTTTGAGGTTTCAAGCTAAGTGTTAAGGGCATTACGCTCAGTAACAAGTCTGGTAGCATAGAGAGAGGAATTAAGATTTCTTATTTCCAGAGGCATCGTCTGTAGATACAGAGAAGAACCAGACAAAACATTTCTAAACTACTACACAAACATAATGGGCAAATAAGGAATTAACAACAGTACCTAGATCTTCTAAGGCAGTGTTTACTTTGGAGTGCATGCAGCATATACAGCACGAGATAGTAATGTTTAGTTCACCAAAATGAACCAATTACTTTTTTACAGTTAATATCAAATTGTTAGTGTTACTCCAATTCTTAAAACAGTCTAATTCATGTTGAAGCAACTTTCAGTGGAAAAATGAAAAACATGCCTGCAAAACTAGATAACCACAGATCAGTACTGTTGGCCTGAAGGTCTGAGAAACAGAAACCAAGTACAAGTCACAACACTGAGCCATGTTAAGCACTACTGTTGTTTTTGCATTCAAGATGGCATCTGCAAATCTTATCACAAAGGTTCTGTTACACAGTTGAATAGCTAACCAGTCTACCACGTGCACTTATACGCAGATTTAAAACTCTGAAAATAATACCTGCATGAGGAACAGTGTCAAGGTCCATGATCAGATCCTGACTTGCTACATGCCCTGTAACAGCTACCCACAGCTTCTGTGACTTTCTCAAAGAAATTAAGATGAAATATGTAGGACATGCCTTTGACAAATCCAAACTGGAGATGGTCCAAGTTTGAGAGATTTTCACTGTCCAAATGAATAAGGTCTATGGTAATATATTCCTTATCTTAACACTGAGCCTAGTGAGACTATGAGTCTATATATAAACACCCTGACACAGGTCAGGGCTACCCTTGAGTAATGACATTCCAACAGCCATTTTCCAGGCTTGAAGAACGCAACCAATGCAGACACAGCTTAAAAAATGAGGCTAACTAGGGAGTTCATATTACATGGAATGCTCAAGCAAGTTGCAGCAATGTGGAAACATCTTAAATTTTTCAGACAAGAGAACAAATACTCATATCCAACCTCGAAGACACAACTGCATAAATGATTACTCGACATCTAGTCAGTCAGTTCACTGCATTTCAAAAGGTAACCAAAAAAAAACCTCACTTTTCTTTGAATATCTCTCTTTCATGCTCTGTCCATACATTCACAAATTGTCTCTCCTTGTAAACTTTCATGGGGTCCTCCATGAGGCCATTCATGTTGATAAACTTCACACGACGCTGTTCTGCATCGTACATCATAGGTGGAATAACAGACAGCTGACGCATCTGTTTTTCGTTGTTCTAAAGTAGGCAAAAAAAATAATGCATTACAACAAAAGAAAAACAACACAGTGTAAAACTGAAAAGTGGCAGTCAGAATATTTTTTCAACGTTTTAAATTATACTGACTGGCTAGTCAGCAATCAAAATGTCAGCTTGCTATGCAAGTCTTCCCCACACCAGAAAAACTCAGTTCCTCTCCAAGAGTATAGCTGTTGTGTGTAACATTTCTTACTGTATCTTGACCAACGACTGTCCCTAAAGGATTCTAACTGACTACATCATCTCCACTAATCATAATCTGGCACTTTCCTGCATAGTTCCATATTGCAGAATCTCTCTGCATTGGTGCAAGTGCAAACCATGTAGTAGTAATGGGCTCACTATATACAAGTGCGAGTATGCTTCCCCTCATGCCCCTATTGAGAGCTTTCCTGCAAAGTCAAGAAGTAAATGCAGATCTGGCACTTACAATACCAAACCAGTAATACAGAAGTATATACTTGCTCAACTTATGAAATGCCAGCTGCAGAGGATGGAAACGAAGATATCCAAAATAAGGATGGAAGGAGGGTCCACTTAGACCCGGTTATGCAGAAACAATGCATCTTTTACACAGCATACAGCATATTCCTTGATGGATGGATGGATGTGGAGAGACTCAGACAGAACTCCTGGAACACAGAAGTTCCACTTACTTGTAACAGTAGATGTTCATAGAACATGCTGCATTTGAAGTGCCCTACTCCCCCATCTATGGAAGTTATCTGAACTTCAGACTCCTCACTGGATGTCAAAACAATCAGCTTAAAGAGCATGACACTCCTTCACATCCACAGACAGCAGTCCTTCAGTTATTTGGAGGGCCCTGAAGAAAAAGCAGATGAAATATGCAGATATTTCAAACACCTACTAATCCAAAGCAAAGACAACACAGCTATCCAACAAAAGCTGCTATACAAAATAACAGCAACCACTAAACAAAAAATATGTATACATCCAAGAAAAGGGGGTGGGGTGGGTGGATACTGCCAGCCAGTAAGGTAGTGTGTTTAACAAACATAGTACAGTTGTGTAATATCCTAACAGTAGAAGTCCTCTTCACTATTGCAGTATTCTTCAACTTAAGGGTCGCCTGCCAAGGATAGCCAAATGTCCAGCCAGCATACCAAAGCCTTCAGCTCTTACAAACTGTGCATGTCATGTGTATGCTCCCCTCAAGACATACGGCATAAAGATGACATATGAATGCAAACAGTGAGAAAGTACAGTTGTGTACACTTACCATAAATGTAGATGTTCGAGTGTCTTCACTGTTGCAGTCATCACTGTAAGATTCTTCCTGCCGGCAGGCAGCCCTCGGTCGGCCAGAATCCCAAAGTCTGGGTCCGGCGTTGGCTGTTCAGTCATGCTCCCTGACGTCAGAGCGCCAGGAGTACAAAGCTGCCAGCCGACGCCATGTTCTCCAGTTTTTCTTGCCCCAGATGTCAGGTGCCCAAAAGTGAAGGCTAATAGTAAAACAAAAATGTAACATACAACAAACCCCATACCCTGTAGCAAATACACCTCAGAAGAAGGGTGAAGTAGGAAACAACACTAATGGAAGTATAAGAGGGGACAGGAGGGTGGGTAACCCAGACTGCAACAATGAAGACACCCGAACATCTACATTTATGGTAAGTGTACACAAAGTACAGTTTTGTACCTATCATAAATGTAGATGTCCGATAGGTATGCATCTGCAGTCATCACATATGGGGTTGTCCTGCCTCAGGCAGCCCTTCGGTCGGCCGGATTCCAAAGTCTGGGTCCGGCATCGGCTGATGTCGCCCCTTCCCCGACGTCAGAGCGCCTGGGGTATAAAAGCGTCAGCCGACGCCATCTTCCTCAGTTTTTCTTGCCCCAGATGCCAGGTGCCCTCTAAGGAAGGCTAAATTTGGAGAAATGCAATAAATTCCAAACATGCACAGAAATATATATATGCATATATAAAAACAAATACACCATAATAGATAACCCCAACTAGCTATGAGAGGGGGAATGTACCCAAGAAATACCACAGAGGGGAAGGAGGGAGGGTAAACCTGACTGCAGATGCATACCTATCGGACATCTACATTTATGGTAGGTACAAAACTGTACTATGTCCTTCAAGGATGCATCTGCAGTCATCACACATGGGTAGAATACCATAGCCAATCTGGGGGTGGAGGATCTATGTAAAGGATGGTGTAGCTAAAATGCCTGTAGGACTGCCGTAGCAAAGCCTGCTCTGGATCTGGAATATAAAGGTAAGTTGTAATGCTTGGAAAATGTATGCACGGAGCTCCATGTAGCAGCTTCTAAAATGTCCTTGGTAGCCACCACTCTTAAGGCTGTGGAGGTGGCTGTGGCTCTGGTCGAATGAGGTCTAATGTTAGCTGGCACAGTTTTTCCATGAAAGGAGTAACAGAAACGAATGCAATTCCCTATCCATTTTGAAATTGCTTTTCCTTGTGCACCAGCAGCATATGCTACAAACAACTGGTCAGTTTTTCTGTAATTTTTTGTTCTGTCCAAGTAGTAGTGCAACTGCCTGTGTATGTCCAGGGTGTGCAGAAGCTTTTCCCCTTTGTTTTGTGGATTTGGAAAAAAAAGGTAGGCAGGTGAATAGCTTGGTTTAATGAGACCCTAGATACAACCTTTGGCATAAATGAATGATTGGTTCTCAATGAGACTCTGTCTTGATGGAAAATAAGAAATGGCTGTACTGCCACGAGGGCCTGTAACTCAGATACTCTTCTTGCTGAGGTTATGGCCAGAAGGAAGGCAGTCTTCCAAGAGAGGAACTGTAGTTCTGCAGATGCTGCTGGTTCAAAGGGAGGCAATGTTAGTTTTTCCAACACGAAATTAAGGTCCCAAGTAGGCACTGGAGGTTTCCTTGGAGGATTGATGTTTTTAATTCCTCTTAGAAACTGTCTTAGCAGAGGATGAGAGAAGACAGGTGGATCAGTATTGTACTCTGCTGAAATTGCTGAAGCATGAATTTTAATAGAAGAGTAAGACAGGCCATTGTGGAGCATTTTCTGCCAAATATTCCAGGATATGTGCCATGTTCATAACTGTTGCATCTAGGCCCTTTGAGGTGCTCCAGGTGTGATATCTTTTCCATTTTGCTGAGTATGCCTTTCTTGTGGAAGGCCTGTGAGCTTCCATGATGATGTCCTTTACTCTCTTGGATAGCTTATCCTGGTGGTGATTCAAGGTATTTTCCAGGCAGCTAGCTGTAATGTTTGCAGGTTGGTATGCAGAGTTTTCTAGTTGTGCTGTGTCAGGAGAAGCAGCCATTGTGGCAGAAGCCATGGTTTTGTCTGTGACATGCTCTTTAGCAATGGGTACCAGTGCTGTCTTGGCCAGTCCGGAGCTATCAGAATTACTCTTGGCTGCTCTGCCCTGATCTTCAGTAAGAGGTTGGTCATTAATGGAAGAGGTGGGAATGCATACACTGTTAGAGTTCTCCAGCTGAAAGAGAGGGCATCCACTTTCCAGGCTTGTGGGTGGTATGTCCTTGAGCAGAATTTCTCCAGCTGATGATTGTGTGGGGAGGCAAAGATGTCTATGTCCGGTCTCCCCCATGATTGTGTTATCTGATGGAAGATGTCTGGGTGTAGCATCCATTTGTGTGCATCCATGATGTTCCTGCTTAAGCTGTCCGCCAGTATATTGTCCTTTCCTGGTACAAACTGGAATTGCAGCTGTATATTGAGAGTCAAGGAAAGTTCCCATAGATTCATTGACAGTCTGCAAAGAGGGTAGGAATGGGTGCCCCCTTGCTTGTTTATGTACCACATAACTGTGGTGTTGTCTGTCCTTATTAGTAGGTGGCCTTGATGTAGAAATAACTTGAAGGCTTCGATTGCATGAATCACTGCCAGCATTTCCTTTTGGTTTATGTGCATGCATAGCTCTTTTTGTGACCATAGTCCTTGAATGCATCTTCCTTCCATGTGCGCTCCCCATCCGTGGTCTGAAGCGTCCGTTGAAATGGTTTGGCTGGCTATTGGTTTGCTGAAGGGCAAACCCCTGTTTGACTGGCTTGCTTGAGCCCACCACAGAAATTCCCTTTGAAGGCATGGGATGAGTGGTATCAAAGTTTCCAAGCTGTGACTGTGCTGAGTCCATAAACTCCTTAGGTACCATTGGAGTTTCCCCATATGTAGCCTTGCTTGAGGAATCAGAAGAATGCAAGAAGCCATGTAACCCAGGGCCTGCAGGATTTTTCTTGCAGTCAGCTGAGTTTGTCTTGACAGGTTTGTGAAGTAATCCGGTAGTTGGTTTTGTTTTTCTTCTGTGAGGAAAGCCATTTGGGTGGTTCTGTCTAGATCCACACCCAGAAAAGTTATTCTTTGGGATGGTACAAGTCTTGACTTGTGAATGTTGACTGTATATCCCAAGGCCTGAAGAAGATAGATGGCATAATTCAAGTGTTTTACCAAAATTTGTTGGCTGTCCGCTTGTATAAGGCAGTCGTCCAGATACGGGTATATTTGCATCCCCTGAAGTCTGCAGTGTGCAATTACTGATGCCAGGCATTTCGTGAATACTCTGGGCGCAGTAGATAAGCCAAAGGGCAATGCTGAGAATTGATAATGCTCTGAACCTGCAAGAAATCTGAGGTGTCTTCTGCAGCTTTGTCTGATAGGGACATGCAGGTATGCCTCCTTGAGGTCCAGAGTTACCAGCCAAGGAGTTGCTGTAGAGTCAGCATTTTGAATTTTGGCACAATGAGATAAGTATTTAGTGCGGACAAGTCAAGAATAGGCCTCCATTGCTTTTCTTTTCTTGGAACAAGGAAGAGTCTGGAATAAAATCCTTGGCCTTGTTCTGAGAGAGGAACCTTTTCTATTGCTTTCATTTTCATTAAGCTGGAGATTTGTTTCAAAGCCTCTGCCCTTTGATTTGGTGGCAGGTCTGGCATGCCTTTTCTTTTCGGTAAGTGTGGAAATGGAACCTGTACCCTTTGTCTATTATTTGTAGTGTCCATTTGTCCCTTGTAATAATGTGACAATTTTCTGAAAATAAGGAAAGCTTTCCGCCCAAAGGTGCTTTTAATTGAGCCCTGGTTGGCGGTGTCAAAGTAAAGTCACTGAGTCTGTCCTTGTGCAGCAGTTGTAGGCCCTGCACTACCTCTCTGGTTGGGAGGCTGCCATTGACGTCCTCTGTAGGAGCCTCTAGTTTGCCATCTACCTCTGGCACGCCTGTTCTTGTCTCTCTGAAATCTGTCTGTGTCTGGAAAGGACCAGATCTTGGAAGGCCAATTTCTGCTGAATCTTGGTGGTTGGACTTGCATAAAATCTTTGACTGTTTGTACAGATTTTGCCTTTTCTTCAAATTTCTTTAAGACCTCCTGAGCAGTGGAGCCAAATAACTTTTGCTTTTCCAGTGGAGCATCCAGAAGCTTTGCTTTAACATGGTCTGGCAGAGATTGTTCCTTCAGCCAAGCATGCCTACGTATGACTGCACCTGTCATAGCTGACCTACATGAAGCTTCCAATGCATCATAACCACACTGCAAGAAATGGTTGCTAACCTGTTGAGAGTTATGTACCAGATCCTGAAGTGATTTGCGATCTAGGGGTTCAGGTGAAGACAGCTTTTTATGCAATTCATCTAACAAATATTCTTGGTACTGTATCATATGGAATTGACAGTTTAAAGCCCTCATAGAAAGGGTAGCAGAAGTATACACTTTTTTACCCCATCGCTCTAAAGCCCTGGACTCCCTTTCAGAGGGGAGTGGATTTTTTGTAGTGACAGCTGCAACCCCTTTAGGGCCCTGGGAGAAAGTTTCTGGATCAGCAGAGTGGGCCTTGTAAAGGAAAAGATGTGATTCCGGGACCCTGTAGTACCTATCTGGTTTGGCAGGAGCCGGAGGGAGAGCGTCAGGGGTTGTGCTAGATTCAGAGTACACATCATCAATGACATTCAAAACAGGGGGAATAGCCAAAGGTCTATGTGGAGGCAAATGCAAGAAGGTGCTTAATCTCTTCCTGGAATCAGAGAATTCCTGGCCCTGCCATTGGAAATGCTCCCTCATAGTGTGCAGAGTTTCCCCAAAAGATAGTTCTTCAGGAGGGGAGGCCGAAGGGATAGATTCCTCTGCATCTGAATCCTCGTAGGCCAAAAAAGCCTCCTCCTGGTAGTCCGAGAGAGAAGAGCCATCAGAGGCCTCATCAGTGGAGAGGGGATCAGAGGGCTCAACCCTGGGCCTTTTTTCTGTAGGAGGATGAGAACCCCTGTCAGGATGAGGCTGAGAGCCCCTAATTAATGAAATAAGGTCCTCTGCTAGACTAAGGATCTGAGAACCTGTAGAGGGTCCCTGAGGGATAACCCTGGGAGGCATAGATTTTGAGAGTTGAGCAGCTTTAGCCCTAGAGAATGCCTTAATAGACATGGATGCAGAAGGCCTGGCTGCACCACGTGCTGGTGTAGCTTTGTCTAAGGGAATGGTGTCGGAGGGTTCCTGGACACCAGATTCCAATGGAGATTCAACAACCGGTACAGTAGTGGCCTCCGGGGCCGAGGTTGTCAGTTGTACGGTTTCAGTGGAAGGTAGTACCAAGGACTCTGTTTCAGCCGAGACCCGAGACACTCGCGGTGGGCCTGGCCGTGGTTTCAGCCGAAACTGCGGACCGCGTGTGTCGGTCCTTGTCCTTCCGTTTCTTTAATAAATGTGAAGTCGGAGTCTCCCGATGGCATTTTGTAAGCAAAACTAGCCCCAAAAAATTCCTCTGCAAACTCCGACCGACGTCTTACAGTGCGTCGGTTGAAGGAAGCACAGGCGGAACAGGCCGAGACGTCGTGGTCTGGGCCTAGGCAAGGTAGGCAGTAAGAGTGGAAATCCTTATGAGGTATTTGTTTCCCACAAGTTAAGCAATTATTAATTTTATCTGACATCGGCTGAGGCAAGAAAGAGTCCCCAACGGGGTACTTAGCTTTTGAAATCTTCGGTTTAGCTGAATTACAGGAGCTGGCCGACCGGCACTTGCGAACTGCTTCTGCTTCGGGCACCACGCGGCAAGAAAGACTGAGGAAGATGGTGTCGGCTGACGCTTTTATACCCCAGGCGCTGTGACGTCGGGGAAGGGGCGACATCAGCCGACGCCGGACCCAGACTTTGGAATCCGGCCGACCGAAGGGCTGCCTGAGGCAGGACAACCCCATATGTGATGACTGCAGATGCATCCTTGAAGGACATCTGTACTATGTTCATCGTGTTTCACTGTTGCAGTCTTCACTGTAGGGTTGAATCCCAAAGCTGAGATAAAGGGTGGTGGTTATAGAGTAGAAGGGGGCAGCTAGAAGGCCCTGCAAGACTGCAGAAGCAAAGCCTGCCCTAGACATAGAGTAAAGAGAGAGATTATAGTGCTTAGAGGAAGTATGCACTGAACTCCAAGTTGCAGCTTCCAAAATATCTTTGGTAGGTACTCCCCTGAGAAAGGCAAATGAAGTAGCAGCAGCTCTGGTAGAGTGAGTCCTAATTTTTCCTGGGATTTGCTTTCCATGATGAGAATAACAACATCTGATTCCATGAGCAATCCATTTAGAAATGGTCTGTTCTGAAATAGCTTTGCCTTGGTAATTTGTTGCATAAGAAACAAACAGCTGCTCTGTTTTCCTGATATCCTTGGTTCTGTCCAGGTAAAAACGAAGTTGCCTGTGTACATCCAAGGAACGCAAGATCCTTTCCCCCTTATTTTGTGGATTAGTGAAAAAAGTTGACAGGTGAACAGTTTGATTTAAAGCCACTTTGGAAACCACTTTAGGCATGAAGGTAGGATTAGTCCTTAAAGACACCCTATCTTGATGAAAAATAATATATGGTTCCACAGCCATGAGTGCTTGTATCTCCAAGACTCTCCTGGCTGAAGTCAAAGCCAGTAGGATAGCTGTCTTCCATGATAAATACTTAATATCAGATGTGGCAGCAGGCTCAAAAGGAGGTAGAGTGAGTTTTTCCAGAACATAGTTGAGGTCCCAAGCAGGTACGGGTGGTGTCCTAGGGGGTCTTAAATTCTTTGCTCCTCTGAGATATTGTTTCAGAAGTGGATGTGAAAAGATTGGAGGATCTGTATTGTAATGTGCAGAGATAGCTGAGGCATGTATTTTTATGGAGGAGATGGATAAACCCTTATGTAGCATGTCTGTCAGGTAATGTAAAATCAATGGGATATTAGGAATGAGAGGATCTGAATCCAGAGCATGCATCCAGGTGCAAAATCTCTTCCATTTACCTGCATAAGATATTCTAGTGCTAGGCCGTCTGGCTTCTAAGATGACATCCATGACTTGTTTGGGAAGGGTAGGATTAATCATAGACCCTGAATACGCCAGGCTGAGAGTTTTGATATGAGAGTGCAGACCTGGTGTTGGGACAAAAGATTTGGAATCTGAGGTAGAATCCAAGGAGGCTCCTGGGATAGATTCATCAGTGTGGAGTACCAAAATTGACGAGGCCAATTTGGGGCCAGTAAAATCATCTTGGGTTTGTCCTGCTTGATCTTTAATAACACCTGTGGAAGAAGAGGTAGTGGAGGAAAGGCATACCCCGAGAGGTTCCTCCAACTGAATGACAGAGCATCCACTTTCCATGCTAGTTTGTGAAATGATCTTGTGCAAAAAATCTGTAACTGGTGGTTGAGGGGCGATGCAAATAGATTTATGTCCGGGCAGCCCCCAGGCTTCTGTAATCATCTTGAATATTTGGGTGTCTAGCATCCACTCGTGTGGGTCTGACAGTTTCCTGCTCAGGCTGTCTGCCAGAATATTTTGTTTACCTGGCAGGAACTGAGCTTGTAGATCCACTTTGCAAGCTAGAGCTGTGTTCCATAGAGTCATGGCTAGTCTGCAAAGGGGGTAGGAGTGTGAACCCCCTTGCTTATGTACCACATAACTGTGGTGTTGTCTGTCCGTATCAGTAGTTGCCCTGGCTGTAGAAGATCCCTAAAAGTCAAGATGGCATTCTGTACAGCTAACATCTCTTTTAAATTGATATGTAGGTGCTTCTGATCCTCTGTCCAAAAACCTTGCAGGCCTTTCCCCTGCAAGTGGGCTCCCCATGCGTAATCCGAGGCGTCCGTGGTTAACACTTGGCTGACTGGAGGCAGACTGAAGGCTTTCCCTTTGTTGTGAAGACATGCCATGGTCCACCAATGGAATTCCTTTTGTAGGCAAGGCAAGACAGCAATTTGTGTGTCTAGACTGTGGCAATGCTGGGACCATACACTTTTTAGGTACCATTGTATTTTCCTCATATGTAGTCTTGCATTTGGTATGAGAAGGATGCAGGAGGCCATGTAACCCAAAGCCTGCAGGAATTTCCTTGCAGTTGGCGGAGACATTAACGCCAAGGTTTTGAAAGTTGAAGCCAGCTGTAGTTGTTTTTCGGATGTTAGGAATGCCATCTGGGTTGTTGTGTTTAGAAGAGCACCCATAAAAGTTATCTGTTGTGTGGGTGTCAAATTTAACATTATGTTCACAGTGAATCCCAGGTACTTGAGTAGATTTTGAACAAATTCCAGGTGCTGGAGTAAGACATCCTTGCTGTCTGCTTGAATAAGGCAGTCGTCCAGATAGGGGTAAATTTGAATTCCCTTGAGTCTTGCAATAAGCCACTACTGGTGCCAAGCACTTGGTGAAGACCCTGGACGCAGTAGACAAGCCAAAGGGCAGCACAGAGAATTGGTAATGTTTTGAGCCGGCCTTGAATCTGAGGTATTTTCTGCACTCCTGTCTGATAGGGATGTGCAGGTAAGCCTCCTTTAAATCCAATGTCATTTCCATGCAGTTTTGCTCAACACTGGCAGGAGCTGCTGCAGAGTAAGCATCTTGAACTTTGGTATCTCCAGGAAAGTATTTAAGATTGACAGATCCAGGATGGGTCTCCATGAATTTTGTTTTCTGGAAACTAGAAAGAGCCTTGAGTAAAAGCCTTGCCCCATCTCTGATTGTGGAACCAGTTCTATGGCCCTCATAGCCATGAGGGATCCCACCTGGTTTAATGCCTCTGCCCATTGGTGTTTTGGTAGGTCTGGCCATCAGTTTGGTCTTGGCAAGGTATGAAAGTGGAATTTGTAACCTCTAGAAACTACATCCAGAACCCACTTGTCTTGGGTTATGTAAGTCCAATTTTGTTGAAAAAGAGAGTTTTCCTCCTAGAGGGGCTTCCAGGAGAGAAGTTCCTGGAGCCATGCAGGGGGAGTCATTGAGCCTGTTTTCTGTAAGATTGAGGTCTGTCCTCTCCACCCCTGGGGGTGGAAGCACTCCACTGTCTAGGTCTGTACGAGGTCTGTGCTTGGGGCCTCCCTCTGGAGCACCTATATCTACCCCTCTGAGGCCTGTCCGAGCTGGGAAAGGACCAATTTTTATTTGGCCAATTTCTGCTAAACCTTGGGGGCTGAACTTGTAAGAAATCCTTAACCGTTTGCATGGATTTTGCCTTATCCTCCATTTTCTTTATCACCTCTTCAGGAGCATCCAGTAACTTTGCTTTCACTTTATCAGGTAAGTTTTGTTCCTTTAACCAAGCATGCCTTCTAATGACTGTGCCAGTGGCAGCCACCCTACATGAAGCCTCCAAGGCATCAAAACCACAGTGTAAGCCATGCTTCCTCACTTGCTCAGTAGCATGCATCAAATCGTGTAATTCCTTATTATCTGCACATGCAGAAATGGTACCTAGCTTTTGTTTCATAACAGACAGCAGAAATTGCTGATATTTTAGCATATGAAATTGACAATTTAAAGCCCTGATAGATAAAGTAGCAGAAGTGTACACTTTTTTGCCCCATCTCTCCAAAGCTCTAGAATCCTTATCTGATGGAATAGGGTTTTTAGCAGAGGCGGCCTTAACACCCTTAGGACCCTGAGAAATGGTTTCTGGATCAGCAGCAGGATTTTTGTAAAGGAACTGGTGGGAGTCAGGGACCCTGTAATATCTGTCAGGCTTAGCAGGGGCTGGAGGAAAGGAGTCAGGAGTTAAATTAGCCTCAGAAAAGGCATCATCCACAATATCCAAAACAGGAGGAATATAGCCAGGGGTCTATGTTGGGGAAGAAGGAAATCCCTAAACCTTCTCTTAGATTCAGAGTACTCCTGTCCTTCCCAGTGAAAATGTTCCCTCATGTCATGTAAAGTTTCCCCAAAAGAAAAATCCTCAGGGGGAGAAGCTGATGGAATGGATTCCTCAGTATCAGAATCATCATAAGGAGGGAAAGTATATTCCTGTTCAGAGGAAGACACTGAAGAAATAGATGCCTGATCAGAGGATTCATAATCCAATTCTTGCCTTGGCCTTTTGTCTGGAGAGGGATGTGAACCCCCTAATCATGGTTAGTAAAGTCCTCTGCCATTTTAAGCAGCTGTTTCTGAGATTTGGGTCCTGGATCAGAAGAGGCCTTGGCTGGTGTCTTTGATTTAGAAGGAGTCTTCGCCTTTGTCCTTGGCTTTGCCTTTATCAGAAGCTGTGTAGGCCTGAAAACCCCCTTGGAAGCTGGTACCTGCACAGCGGCTCCGGACCCATCCGAGGGAGCATTGTCCGAAGGTCCTGTAGCTGGAGTACTCAAAGGCCTAGTTGGCTCCTCGAGGGAGTCCGTTTCGGCAATCGGTTCTGAAATGGTCAATGACAGGGGCTGCGAAAGCGCCTCATTGACGACGGCCGAACCTGAAGCTGGCTCTGCTTGTAAACCGTCATCTGATTTGGACCTCGGAGGCCTGTCCTTATCCTTGCGTCGTTTGTGAACTCCGGTAGTCGGAAGCGTGTCCGACAACATTTTATAATTAAATCGCCTGCCAAAGTAGTGGAAAGCAAAATCGTACCTCCACTTAACAGTACGTTGGTTAAATCTAGCACAAAACCGACAACTAGCTACGTTGTGGTCAGGGCCTAAACAAGGAATACAGTAAGAGTAGAAATCCTTATGAGGTATTTGCTTCCCACAAGAAATACAATTATTAACTTTTTCTGACATCGGACTGGAGCAAGAAAAAAGTTTCCCGAACGGGGTACTTAGCTTTTAGAAGCAGAAGAAGTCAGTCTTCGGAATGAAGCACGCAAAAAATATAAGGAGTCAGCCGACCGGCACTCGCGAACTGCTTCCACCGCACGGCAAGAAATACTGGAGAAAGTACAGTTTTGTACCTACCATAAATGTAGATGTTCAAGTGTATACCCTGCTGCAGTCATTACACTTGGGTTATCCTGTCGTCAGGCGGTCCCGCAGTCGGCCTGAATTCCAAAGTCTTGGTCCGGCGTCGGCTACTGTCGCTTCTTCCCTGATGTCAGTGCGCCAGGGGTATATATGATGCATCCGACGCCATTTTCTTCAGTTTTTCTTGCCCCAGATGTCAGGTGCCCCCAAAAAGGTGGTCAGTAAATAGTACCAATCTAAAAAGTTCAGCACAAACAAAACATCCCTCCAGCTATAAGCAAATACATCACAAAGGTAGTATCAGTGTATTGTAAAGTTTTATTTAGTTAGGTCAGAGGGGATGGAGGGAGGGTAACCTGGACTGCAGCAGGGTATACACTCGAACATCTACATTTATGGTAGGTACAAAACTGTACTATGTTTATCTTGTTACCCTGCTGCAGTCATCACACTTGGGTAGAATCCCAAAGCTAAGGATGGGAAGTGGAGTCAAACAGGGTTAGAGGAGGCTAGAAGGCCCTACAGAACTGCAGTGGCGAAGCCAGCTCTAGTCTTAGAGTAAAGTGGTAAGTGGTAGTGTTTGGTGAAGGTGTGTACTGAACTCCAAGTTGCAGCTTCCAAAATAACCTTGGTTGGCACCCCCCTGAGGAAGGCTGTAGATGTAGCTGCTGCCCTGGTAGAGTGGGGCCTTATGGTAGCAGGAACTAGTTTTCCATGATGGGTGTAGCAAAAATGAATGCTATGTCCTATCCATTTGGAAATGGTCTGTTTTGATATGGCCTTCCCTTGTGAAGCTGCAGCATAGGATACAAAGAGCTGGTCAGATTTTCTGAAAACCTTAGTTTTATCCAAGTAGTAACGTAGTTGTCTGTGAATGTCCAAGGAGTGCAGGAGTCTTTCTCCTTTGTTCTGTGGATTTGGAAAGAAGGTGGGTAAGTGGATGGTTTGATTTAGAGTCGCACTGGATACCACCTTAGGCATAAAGGAGGGATTAGTTCATAGAGAAACTCTGTCTTGATGGAAAATGAGGAAAGGCTCTACTGCCATTAGTGCCTGAAGCTCTGAGACTCTTCTGGCTGAAGTTATTGCTAGCGGCAGGGCAGTCTTCCATGACATAAACTTTAGGTCAGCAGAGAAAGCTGGTTCAAAAGGAGGTAGCGCAAGTTTTTCCAGAAAAAAGTTGAGGTCCCAGGTTGGTGTAGGTGCTCTCCTGGGGGGCCTAATGTTTTTGGTCCCTCTGAGAAAATGCCTTAGAAGCGGATGTGAAAATAAGGGAGGATCCGTGTTGTAGTGGGCTGAAATAGCAGAGGCGACGATTTTAACAGATGAGAAAGAAAGTCCTTTGTGCAACATCTCAGTTAAATACTGTAAAATCTGAGGTATGTGAGGCTGAAGGGTATTTTGGCTTTTAGCTTGGTTCCAGGCGTAAAATCTTTTCCATTTGTCCGAGTAGGCCTTCCTGGTGCTGGGCCTCCTAGCTTCCAGAATAACATCCATAACTGCTTAAGGAAGAGGAGCTGGCTGGTTGCTTAGGTGATTTGCCATGCAGCCAAATTTAAGGTTTTGAGCTGCTTGTGCAGAATCTGATTGTCCTGCTGTGTGAGCAAATGAGCAATTTGTGGTAAAATCCAAGGTGAGCCCTGGGCCATATTCCTTAGTAGTGGGTACCAGTGCTGGCGTGGCCAGTATGGGGCTATGAGTATCATTCTGGGTCTCTCCTTCCTGATTTTCAGCAGCACCTTTGTGAGAAGGGGCAATGGAAGGAAGGCATATACTGTCCGTTTTTTCCAACTGAATGAGAGTGCGTCCACTTTCCAAGCTTGATGGTGAAGCGTCCTTGTACAAAATTTTGTTAGCTGATAGTTTTGGGGGCTGGCAAACAGGTCTATGTCTGGGTGGTCCCATTTTTGAGTTATCATAGCAAATACTTGTGGATCCATGATGTTTCTGCTGAGGTCATCTGCCAATGTGTTCTGTTTTCCTGGCAGGAATTGAGCTTGTAGCTGAACTTGGTAAGCCAGTGCTGTGTTCCACAAGGTCACGGCTTGCCTGCATAGAGGGTAGGAGTGTGTACCCCCTTGTTTGTTTATGTACCACATTACTGTGTTGTCTGTCCTTATTGTAAGCTGTCCTGGATGCAAGAGGTCCTTGAAGGCTGTCAGGGCATTCTGTACAGCTAGCATTTATTTTTGATTGATGTGCAAATTCCTTTGATCTGCAGTCCATAAGCCTTGAACGCACTTATCCTGCCATGTGTGCCCCCCCAGGCATAGTCCGATGCATTTGTTGTCATAGTTTGCCTGGCTGGGGGCAAGGTGAAAGGCTGACCCTTGTTGAGGTGACATGCCTGTGACCACCATAGAAACTCTTGTTGAAGGCAGGGAATGAGAGATATCATTGTGTCCAAGCTGTGGCTGTGTTGAGACCATACACTTTTTAGGTACCACTGTAATTTCCTCATATGCAGCTTTGCAAATGGTAGTAGTATGCAAGATGCCATGAAGCCCAAGGCCTGCAGAATTTTTCTTGCAGGGAGTTGGGTCTTTGTTGCCATTGTTTTGAAATATTAAGTCAATTGTAGTTGTTTGTCTGGCGTCACATAAGCTATCTGGGCCATTGTATTCAAGCTGGCACCCAGGAATGTCATATTTTGTGAGGGCACTAGTTTTTATTTCTTTTCGTTTACTGTGTACCCTAGGCAACTTAGAAGGTGTTTTACGAAAGCCAGATGTTGTAAGAGGATGTCCTTGCTTTCTGCTTGGATGAGGCAGTCGTCCAGGTATGGGTATATTTGAATTCCTCTTTGTCTGCAGTATGCAATTACTGGTGCCAGGCATTTTGTGAAAACCCTGGGTGCAGTGGATAAGCCAGAGGGCAGTGCAGAGAATTGGTAATGGGTTGAACCTACAATGAAACAGAGGTATCTTCTGCAATTTTGTCTGATAGGGATATGCAGGTATGCCTCCTTGAGGTCCAACGTTACTAGCCATGCTTTCTTGCCCAACATGGGAAGAAGCTGCTGTAGTGTTAGCATCCTGAATTTGGGTACTTGTAAGAAGGTGTTTAGAATTGAAAGGTCCAGAATTGGTCTCCGAGCATTGTCCTTTCTGGGGACTAGAAACAGTCTTGAGTAAAATCCTTGGCCTTGCTCCCGTGTAGGTACCAGTTGAATGGCTCTCATGTCCATGAGAGCTGTAATTTGTTTTTGTGCCTCTGCCCATTGATTTTGTGGCAGGTTTGGCATTCCTCTTATCGTTGGCAAGGTGTGGAAATGGAATCTGTATCCTTGTGAAATAATGTCTAGGACCCATTTGTCCTTTGTGACGATGTGCCAGTTGTCTGAAAAACGAGCTAATTTTCCTCCCAAGGGAGCTGCCAAGAGAGTTTTGCTTGGCCATATGAGGTTTAAGTCATTGTGTTTGCCTTCTAGTAGTTTGGGGCCTGTCTTCTCCTCCCTTCTGCGTTGCAGTGCCCCATTGTTGAGGTTTGTAGTGGGTTTATGGTTGTCCTCTGCCTCTTGGACATCTGTATTTACCCCTCTGAGGCCTGTCAGTAGCTGGAAAGGACCAATTTTTTGTTGGCCAATTTCTGCTGAAGTGAGGGGGCTGAACCTGTAAGAAATCTTTGACCATCTGCATAGATTTTGCCTTATCCTCAATTTTCTTCAAGACTTCTGCTTTAACTCCAAATAGGACATCCTGCTGTAAGGGAGCATCTAGTAACTTTGCTTTAACATGATCAGGCAGAGTTTGTTCCTTTAACCAAGCATGCCTATGTATAACAGACCCAGTAACAGCTGCTCTACAGGAAGCTTCTAAGGAATCAAATCCACACTGTAAAGTATGTTTGCCCACCTGTTCAGCTGCATGCAACAGATCCTGCATTTCCTTCAATTCAGACTGTTGAGGGTATGCGCTCATCTTTTGTTTTATTTGAGACATTAGAAATTGCTGGTATTTTAGCAGTGAAATTGACAACTTAGTGCTCTCATAGCTAGAGTGGCTGAGGTGTAAACCTTCTTCCCCCACATGTCTAGTGCTCTGGAGTCCCTTTCAGAGGGTACAGGATTTTTTGCCATAGAAGCCTTAGCCCCTTTGGGACCCTGGGAGATAGTCTCTGGGTCAGCAACAGGGCTTTTATAAAGGAATTTGTGGGAGTCAGGCACTCTATATCTGTCTGGTTTGGCTGGAGCAGGAGGCAGAGAATCTGGATTTAAACTAGATTCTAAGTAAACATCATCCACAATGTCTAAAACTGGGGGGATAGCAAGTGGTCTGTGCTGGGGGAGTAAAAGAAACTCTCTGAGCCTTTTCTTTGAGTCAGAGTAGTCCTGACCTTCCCAGTGAAAATGTTCCCTCGTAGTATGTAAAGTTTCCCCAAAGGAGTAGTCTTCAGGGGGAGAAGCTGTGGGGATGGAATCCTCAGCATCAGAATCTTCATAAGGGGGAAAAGGAGTAATCTTGTTCCTCAGAGGAGCCTGAGGAAATAGACACTTGATCAGAGGAGGCATAATCTTCCTCTTGTCTAGGCCTTTTGTCAGGTGGGGGTTGTGAACCCCTGATTAAAGAGATCAAATCCTTCAGCCATTTTAAGCATCTGTTTCTTGGGCATGGGGCCTTGAACTGGAGACTGAAGTGCAGTCTTTTTTGGTTTAAGAGGAGTCTTAAGCTTAGGATACATTTTTATGGTGAGCGTCGTCAGTCTGAAGACACCTTCAGAAACCGAAGGTGTTTCTGCAGCACCGGCTTCTCTTTCTGCAATGTCGTCGGTAGGACCTAAAGAAAATGGCTGCGTCGGCCTAGAACTCTCTGCCATAGGATCCGAAGCGGTCTCTGGTTCCAATTCTGCGGTAGCCAGGGGCTGCGTAGGCGCCCTCACTGAAAATCGGTGAACCGGAGACCGGCCCAGCCGAGGCCTCGGAGTCTGGCTTGGGTCTAGGCTGCCTGTCCTTATCTTTGCGTTTTTTGTGCACGCCGGTAGTCGGTTGCTCCGACGGCATAGTGTAATTAAATTTTCTACCGAAGTAGTGTTGTGCGAAATCAAAGCATCGTTTTATAGTTCGCTTATTGTACCTAGCACAAAAGCGACAACCAGTGACGTCGTGGTCTGGGCCTAGGCAAGGTATACAATAAGAATGAAAATCCTTATGAGGTATTTGCTTCCCACAAGAAATACAATTGTTAACTTTTTCTGACATCGGTCTGAGGCAAGAAAAGTTTCCCCAACGGGGTACTTAGCGTTATTGAAGACTTCGGATCTGAAATTAGACTTCGAAAATCTCAGGAGTCGGCGGACCGGCACTTGCGAACTGCTTCTGCTTCGGCACCGCGCGGCAAGAAAGACTGAAGAAAATGGTGTCAGATGCATCATATATACCCCTGGCGCACTGACGTCAGGGAAGAAGCGACAGCAACCGACGCCAGACCAAGACTTTGGAATTCAGGCCAACTGCGGAACCGCCCGACGACAGGATAACCCAAGTGTGATGACTGCAGCAGGGTAACACGATGAACATCATGGTGTCGGCTGGCAGCTTTGTACTCCTGGTGCTCTGACGTCAGGGAGCATGACTGAACAGCCGACGCCGGACCCAGACTTTGGGATTTTGGCGGACCGAGGGCTGCCTGCCGGCAGGAAGAACCTTACAGTGATGACTGCAACAGTGAAACACGATGAACATCTGAAAAAGCCACAGCAGAAACAGAATACCCTTCGGGACAAAGAGGAACATGTGCATCCAGAAGCAAAAGTAGAGAAAAAAAAGGAAGACTGATCCCACGGCCAGGAGGGAAATACAAACCAAGGCAAAATGCACAGAGAGGAAAGGAGTGAGGTCTCAAGAGGAAAGGCATCCTTCGGTTCTATGGTGCTCAGGAACATTCTTCCTTAAGTCTGCCCTGGAAAATTAGGCACCTGGGGACTTCATTCCATCAGTTGAGGACAGAATGAAAATTGACAATATCGGATAAAGAAGTTATGTACTCACCATAATGTTGTCCATTTTCATTCTTCATCTCTTCTCCCACCAACCTCTGTCCTTAAGGCTTCTGGAAGAATGAGTGCTTAGTGGACCTACAGGTCCCTTTATTTATTTATTTTTAAATACAAGTTCCAGGTATGGATTCTCCATAACAATCCCAATCTTTTACTTTCTACTAAGGCAGCAAACAAGATCTGAGGTAATTGGGGTTGGGTAAGGGAGACGCCCGAGAGTTTTTGGTTGCCACAAGCTTTAGCAATGGCCGAGTCAGATCTGAGGGACTGGATCTGAAGCCATCGGTTGAGGACAGAATAAAAACTTACATCAGATAGAAGGATTAGTACAGAGACGCACTGCCTCTACAAAAAGCTAAAACACGTGGAATATTTAAGACAGCCTGCATTTCAGGCACTCTTAGCAGAAGTCAGAGCCAAAAGAACAGTCTTCCAATTACAATGCTGTAAGGAAACTGAAAAAGCAGGCTCAAAAGAATCCTGGGTCAACTTTAAGTACAAAACTGAGGTCCCAAGAAGACGGAATAGATTTCATGTGAGGCTGTGATGAAGAATGCCTTTAAGGAATTGCTTGTCCTCAAACCCAGAGACCAGATGATGATTCAAGGGCAGACAAGCAGAAACTGCTGACAAGTGAGTTTTAACAAAAAATACTGCCAACCCAGAAAGGAGCAGATCATACCAAGAAAAAAACAGAAGAACCCCTAATGATAGAGACTCCTGATGGCAAAAGGCACCAGACAGAAAATCTTTTCCATTTCAACATGTATGATGTTCTGGTAGGGAGTTTCCAGCCTCTTGCAGAAGCTAAAGCACATCCGCAAAGAGATGCCTAAAAGGGATCAAAACCCTATCACCCAGAGTGTCATCTGAAGACTAGACAGAGGAAAGATAAGAAACCCTTTGTTTTGCGTGAGAAGATCCATCCACTGAGGTAACTTGTGACTGTCCCTGGCCAAGTGAGAAAAAGGGGAAATCCAATGCTGTCTGGGCCAAAAGGGATCACCAGCAAGATTCTGGGAAGAGTCCTGTCTGATCTTGTGCAGACCTTGTGGCAACAGAGGAAGGGGAGAGAAGCATACAAAACATTCCCTTCAAAGGGAGGGGACAGGGAGTCCACTTTCCAAGTCAGAGGACATTGGACTCAAAGAAAATAAAGCTGTCTGTTCAGAGGGGGGATGAAAAGATCTACCTGAGGAATACCTAACCAATGGACAAAGCCCAGGAACACATCTCTGTGAAGCTTCCATTCATGAGCTTGTGCTCTGGACCTGCTAAAAGTCTGCCACTACACTGTGCTCTAAAGGAATATAAACTGCCTGAAGAGTCACTTGATACTGGACAGCTAAATCCCAGACCGGAAGAGCTACACTAAGAAGATAGGACCTCATGACCCCCCATCCCCCACACACACACACTTGTTAACATATCATATACAGTATAGAGTAGATTCTTCTTTTGGCTTTTCCCAGTTAGGGGTCACCACAGCAGAACTCCGGTCTGCTAATGATTGGCATTAGATTTTTACGGTGCCGAGGTGCCACACCAACACCCAACCTTCAACGAAGGTACACCCATTCACACATGTCTTTCGAACGCCACTCGACCGTGGGGAGAACATGCAGACTCTACACAAAAGGCCCTCCAGCTGAGAATCGAACAAGAGAGCCTCTTCCTGTGAGGCTAAAACGCTACTGCTGCACCACCGTGGCATCTATATACAGTATAGAGTAGATTATCTGAACTAAGTGGGACCTAAGGTAGTTCAGCTAATCAAACATGTAAATGAACCGGATAAAAAAACTTCTAAAATTTTGTTTTTTCTGTAGGCAGGGAGAACACTTCAACCATTCAGAGATTCCAGTGGACAATAAAGAGCTACAAGCTCAAATTACACACACAAGTGAATACGTATGTTTACATATTCAGAATTTATGATTTTTACCTACCTGAAAACTTTGGAAGAATGTGTTCGAATAAGACGTTCAAATCTACTCTCTACTGTCACTGTGGTATTGTCTGTGAAAACTTTGAGGACCTAGACATATAAAAGAGGGAATAAGAGCTTGGAGAGCCAGAAGCAGAGTCCTCATTTCTTCTTTTTATGTTGATATGGTCTGACCTCTGATGAGGTGGCTAGAGACCAGGGACATTTAGGGGGTCACAAGAGGCACTCCACTCCTGGTCTGAGATGTCTGCAAAAAGCTCCTAAGTGGGAAATGGAGCTTGGAAAGGAAGCCCTGGATGGAGAGAGAGTTGATGAATCATCCACTGAAGATTGAGCTTCATACAAAGAAGAAAAGTAACCAGGAACTCTAGGGTGTAGCAATGTTGAAGCCGCATCAATTTGAGGTACCATTAAAAAGTTTCCTCATGTGGAACATGGCCAGTGGGAATATGGGAATGATGGAAGCCATGAACCCCAAGACCCTGAAAAATTCCCTGACAGTGAAACGAAAGAGGAAGAGGGGACTGGAAAAAGGTTATAAGAAACCATGCCTTGGGGGCAGGAAGAAATGCCAGTATGGGAACTGTCTGAAGCATGCATCTGAGGAAAACATAGATCCTGGGAAGACATCAGAACTGATTTCTGTAAGTTTATGTTAAACCTCAGTTGGTGTAATAGGGTAAGTACAGTTGTGAACACTTACCATAAATGTAGATGTTTGAGTGTATTCACTGTTGCAGTCATTACATGTGGGTCACTGTTGCAGTCATTACATGTGGGTAATCTGCTGGCAGTATGCCCTCAGTCGGCCTGAATAACAAAGTCTTGGGTCCTGAGTCGGTTGCTGTCTCCTCTTCCATGACGTCAGGTCGTCAGGAGTATAAAACATGAAGCAGACACCATTTTATTTAGTTTTTCTTGCCCCAGATGTCAGGTGCTACCCAAATGGGAAGCAAAAACATATGTATAAATAAACTGTAAATATATAAATGCATTTTTAGAAACAAACTTTAACTTCAACTAAAAGCAAATACACCAAAAAGGCTTTTGAGTATAATGAAGGAAAGAAAAGGTATAGAATGGGGGATGGCGGGTGGGTAAACCAGACTGCAACAGTGAATACACACTAACATCTACATTTATGGTAAGTGTACACAACTGTACTATGTTCTTCATGTTTCACTGTTGCGGTCATTACATTTGGGTAGAATCCCAAAGCTATGGATGGGAGGATGGAACTAAACAGTATTAGGAACAGCTATAAGGCCCTGCAGGACTGCAGTGGCAAAGCCTGCCCTGGATTTAGTGAAGAGAGGTAAATGATAATGCTTTGTAAAGGTATGAACAGAGCTCCAAGTAGCAGCTTCTAGAATGTCTTTGGTTGGAACCCCTCTGAGAAAAGCTGCTGAAGTAGAGACAGCCCTGGTGGAATGGGATCTGATCCCCCTGGGCACAGGCTTACCATGGTGCAAATAGCAGAAACGAATGCAGTGGCTTATCCATTTAGAAATAGTCTGCTTTGATATAGCCTTCCCCTCTGATCCTGCAGCAAATGCTACCAGTAGTTGCTCAGACTTTCCTAGAGATTTGGTCCTGTTTAAGTAGAATCTTAGTTGTCTGTGTACGTCCAATGAATGCAGAATCCGCTCCCCCTTGTTCAGCGGATTTGGGTAAAATGTTGGCAGGTGAATGGTCTGGTTAAGAGCCCCACTGGATACCACCTTAGGCATAAAAGAAGGATTGGTCCTGAGGGCCATCCTGTCCAGGTAAAATATAATGAAAGGCTCCACTGCCATGAGAGCCTGTAATTCTGCAACCCTTCTTGCTGAGGTGACTGCCAAAAGGAAAGCTGTTTTGCAAGACAGAAATTTTATATCCACAGTAGCTGCTGGTTCAAAAGGAGGCAGGGTGAGTTTTTCCAGCACAAAATTGAGGTCCCATGCAGGAGTTGGTGCTCTCCTGGGAGGCCTTAACTTTTTGGCCCCTCTAAGATACTGTTTAAGAAGTAAGATGAGAAAAGAGGGGAGGCTCTGTGTTGTAATGAGCCGAGATGGCAGAGGCATGGATTTTTATTGAAGAAAAGTATAGGCCTTGTCAAGCATCTCAGTCAACTATTGTAAAATCTGAGGAATATTGGGCTTTGCTGTGTCTATTCCTTGTGCTTGATTCCAAGCACAGAATCTCTTCCATTTATCAGCATAAGATTTTCTAGCACTAGGCCTTCTAGCTTCCAAAATGACATCCATCACAGATTTACTGAGAGGTGTGGTTAGAATAATTAGCTGATTAGCCCTGCTGCAAGGTTCAGAGTTTGGAGCGGAGTGTGCAAAATTTGACAGTTCTGCTGAGACGGAAGATAAGGTATTTGAGGCAAGTACCATGGAAGAAGTTGTGACATATTCCTTAGAAGCGGGTACCGGTGCTGGCGAGGCCAGTCTGGAGAAATTAGGATCATTTCTGTTTTTTCCTGTCTGACTTAGTAAGACCTTGGAGAGTAGAGGCAGAGGGGGAAAGGCACAGACAGATAGGTTTTTCCAGATGAAGGATAGAGCATCCACTTTCCATGCTTTTTTTGTGATGAGTTCTTGTGCAGAATTTGTCCAACTGATAATTTTGGGGAGAGACAAATAGATCTATGTCTGGACTTCCCCTTTCCTGTGTTAACATGCTGAAGATTTGTGGATCCAGTTTCCATTTGTGCGGTTCAATAAGATTTCTGCTTAGTTCTGCCAGAGTATTTTGCTTTCCTGGCAGGAATTGAGCTTGAAGATGTATTTGGTAAGTCAAGTGTTTCACAAGGCCATGGGTAGCCTGCAAAGGGGGTAGGAATGTGTACCCCCCTGCTTGTTTATATACCACATAACTGTGGTGCTGTCTGTCTTTATCAGTAGTTGCCCTGGATGAAGTAAGTCATTGAGGGCTGTCAGAGCCCTCAACATCTAGCATTTTTTCTGGTTGATATGCAGATGCATTTGGTTTGGGCTCCATTTGCCCTGAATGCAGCTCCCTGCCAGGTGGGCCACCCAAGCATAGTATGATGCGTCTGTAGTTAGGGTTTGGGTAAGCAGGGCGTAGAGTGAATGACAGTCCCTTGTTTTGGTGACATGTCTCTGCCCACCAAAGAAACTCCTGTTGTACGCAGAGAATGAGAGGAATCATTGTTTCCAGGCTGTGACAATGCTGACTCCATAAACTTTCTAGGTACCATTGAAGTTTCCTAATATGCAGTCTCGCATATGGAATTAGTAGAATGCAGGATGCCATGAACTCCAATGCCTGCAGAATTTGTCTTGCAGATAACTGGGATTTTGTTGCCATTTGTTTGAAGTATGTTGTCAGTTGCCTTTGTTTGTCTGGCGTGAGGTAAGCCATCTGGGCAGTTGTATTCAAGCTTGCACCCAGGAATTAAATTATTTGAGAGGGTACCAGTTGTGATTTCTTTTCGTTTATAGTGTACCCTAGGCATGCTAGAAGCTTTTTTACAAACGCCAGATGTTGAAGAAGAGTGTCCTTGTCCTCTGCTTGAATGAGATAATCGTCCAGATAAGGATAAATATGAATGCTTCCTTGTCTGCAGAATGCAATTACTGGTGCCAGGCACTTCGCAAAGACCCTGGGCGCAGTAGATAAGCCAAAGGGCAGTGCAGAGAATTGGTAATGCAAAAGACCTGCTTTGAAGCGGAGGTATCTTCTGCATGATTCCCTTATTGGGATATGCAGGTATGCCTCTCAAGTCTAGAGTTACTAACCAAGCATTCTTGCCTAGCATAGACAGAAGCTGTTGTAAAGTCAGTATTTTGAATTTTGGAATGTCCAGGAAAGTACAGTTTTGTACCTACCATAAATGTAGATGTCCGATAGACATGCAACTGCAGTCATAACATGTGGGTTGTCCTGCCTCAGGCAGCCCTCGGTCGGCCGGATTCCAAAGTCTGGGTCCGACGTCGGCTGATGTCGCATTTCTCTCCGACGTCAGAGCGGCTGGAGTACATAAGCATCAGCCGACGCCATTTTCTTCAGTGTTTCTTGCCCCAGATGCCAGGTGCCCTCCAAGGAAGGCTGTAATCAAATTGTAAGACAAAAACAGGATTCCAAACAAATAAATGAGCAATAAAACAAATACACCATAACAGATATCCCCAGCTAAGAGAAACAGGGATAGGAGTGGACCCTAGGCATAGAGGGGTAAGGAGGGAGGGAAAATCCGACTGCAGTTGCATGTCTATCGGACATCTACATTTATGGTAGGTACAAAACTGTACTATGTCCTTCAAGAATGCAACTGCAGTCATAACATGTGGGTAGAATACCATAGCTTAGCTGGGGGAGGAGGAATGCTCTAGGAAAAAGATGGTGTGGCAATCAAACCCTGCAGGACTGCCGAAGCAAAGCCTGCTCTGGATCTGGAATATAGAGGGAGATTTTAGTGTTTGGAGAATGTATGCACGGAGCTCCATGTAGCAGCTTCTAGAATGTCCTTGGTAGGGGCACCCCTCTTAAAAATGCTGTAGAGGTGGCTGTAGCTCTAGTGGAATGTGGTCTGACATTGGCTGGAACAGTCTTTCCATGAAAGGAATAACAGAATCTGATGCAATGTCTAATCCATTTAGAAATAGTCGGTTTTGAAATTGCTTTTCCTTGGACTGCAGGGGCGTAAGCTACAAAAAGTTGTTCAGACTTCCTACTGGCCTTGGTTCTGTCCAGGTAGTATCGAAGTTGTCTTTGAATGTCCAAGGTATGCAACTGTCTTTCCCCCTTATTCTCAGGATTGGGGAAGAAGGCAGGCAGATGAATGGCTTGATTTAAAGAAACCCTAGATACCACCTTTGGCATAAAAGTAGGGTTGGTCCTTAATGAAACCCTGTCTCTGTGAAAAATAATAAAGGGTGGTATTGCCATTAGTGCCTGTAACTCCGAAACCCTTCTTGCTGAGGTAATTGCCAACAGGAAAGCTGTCTTCCATGAGAGAAATTGCAAGTCAACTGAAGCTGCACGCTCAAATGGAGGTAGAGTCAGTTTTTCTAGGACAAAATTGAGTTCCCAGGCTGGCACTGGGACCTTTCTTGGTGGCTTAATGTTCTTGATTCCCCTGAGGAATTGCCTTAGTAAAGGATGAGAAAAAACAGGAGGATCAGTGTTGTATCTAGCTGAAATAGCAGATGCATGTATCTTTATGGAAGAATATGAGAGGCCGTTCTTTAACATAGCTGCCAAATATTTCAAGATGAGTGGGATGTTCAACAATGATGCATCATGTCCCTTGCTGGTATTCCAATTGCTGAATCTTTTCCACTTTGCTAAGTAAACCTTTCTGGTGGATGGTCTTTGAACCTCTGTTAGTATCCGCTGAACTTCCTTGGAGAGAGATAAGCTGAATTTATTTATGGGATCTCCCAGGCTGTTAGCTGCAGTGTCTGAAGATTTGGATGCAGTGTTTCAAAATTGTGTTGAGTCAAAAGTAGAGGCCACTTGGGAAGGGCCCACCTCCTGGTGTGACATATGCTCCGTAGTAGTGGGTACCAGTGTTGTCTTGGCCAGTCCGGAGCTATTATGATTCCCTTGGGTTTCTCTGCTTTGATCTTTAGTAATACTGAGGTCATCAGTGGCAGAGGTGGGAATGCATAGATTGCTAGAGAGTTCCAGTTGAATGAGAGGGCATCTATTTTCCAAGCTTTTGGATGGTATGTCCTTGTGCAGAATTTTGGTAGAAGATGGTTGAGGTGAGAGGCAAATAGGTCCACTTCTGGCTTGCCCCATGTCGAAGTGAGTTGTCTGAAGGCCTTCGGATGTAACCTCCACTCGTGTGGATCTGTGAAATTCCTGCTTAGGCTGTCCGCCAACACATTGTCTTTTCCTGGAACAAACTGGGATTGTAACTGGATGTTTAGGCTCAGTGATTTCTCCCAAAGCTGCATTGTCAGTCTGCAAAGGGGGTAAGAGTGGATGCCCCCTTGCTTGTTTATGTATCACATCACCGTGGTGTTGTCTGTCCGTATCAGTAAATGGCCTTGCGGGAGTTGGTGTTGAAAGGCCTCGATGGCATGCATTACTGCCAGCATTTCCTTTTGGTTTATGTGCAGATGTGTTTCCTTTGGAGACCATTGTCCTTGTATACACCTGCCTTCCATGTGCGCCCCCCATCCAAGGTCTGAGGCGTCTGTAGTCATGGTCTGTGTTATCTGTGGTTTTTTGAATGACATACCTGTGTTTGCCTGGCTCACCGAGGCCCACCATAGGAATTCCTTTTGCAGGCATGGGATGAGTGGTATGATTGTCTCCAAGTTGTTGCTGTGTTGAGACCAAATGCTTTTTAGGTACCATTGAAGCTTTCTCATGTGTAGTCTTGCTAATGGAACCAGGAGAATGCAGGATGCCATGTAACCCAGGGCCTGTAGGAATCTCCTTGCAGTCATCTGGGTGAGTTTTGCTAAACCTTTGAAATAATGAGTTAACTTCTCTTGCTTGTCTTCTGTCAGGTAAGCCATCTGAGAGGCTGTGTCTAGTTTGGCTCCTAAGAAGATTATTTGCTGGGATGGCTGCAGTCTTGACTTTTGGAAGTTGATTGTGTATCCCAGAGCTTGAAGTAATTGTATGACATAATCCAGGTTTTTTGTTAACATCAATTTGTCGTCCGCTTGTATGAGGCAGTCGTCCAGGTACGGGTAGATTTGTATCCCCTGGAGCCTGCAATGAGCAATTACTGAAGCTAGGCATTTTGTGAATACTCTGGGCGCAGTAGATAAGCCAAATGGCAATGCTGAGAATTGATAATGCTCTGGCCCTGCAAGAAATCTGAGGTATCTTCTGCAGCTGTGTCTGATAGGGACATGCAGGTATGCCTTCTTGAGGTCCAGAGTAAATCAGCCACGACCCCTTGCCCAGCATGGGAAGGAGTTGCTGTAAAGTCAGCATTTTGAACTTTGGTACTATGAGAAAGGTGTTTAAAGCGGACAAGTCCAGTATTGGTCTCCACTGAGATTCTTTTCTTGGAACAAGGAACAGTCTTGAGTAAAACCCCTGGTCTTGTTCTTGTTGTGGAACTCTTTCTATTGCTTTCATCCGAGTCAGCAGAGTGATTTGCTTGATAGCCTCTGCCCTCTGATTTTGTGGTAGGTTTGGCATGCCTTGTTTTCTTGGTAAGGTATGAAAATGAAACCTGTACCCTCGGTCTATAATGTCCAAAATCCATTTGTCCTTTGTCAGTCTGTGCCAGTTTTCTGCAAACAGAGATAACTTTCCGCCCAAGGGAGCTTCTAGTTGTTCCCTGGTAGGCGGTAGTAGAGGAAAGTCATTGAGATTGTGGTTGTGCGTCACTTCTTTGGTTTCCTGGCTGCCATTGTCGTCCCCTGTAAGGGCCTCTGTATTGGCCTCTTCCTCGCCACGCCTGTTCTTACCCCTTTGAAACTTTTCTGGATTAGGAAAGGACCAGTTTTTTGAAGGCCAATTCCTACTGAATCTGGGGGGTTGAACCTGGAGGAAATCTTTCACTGTCTGAACTGATTTTGCTTTTTCTTCGATGGTCTTTAACACATCCTTAGCATTTGCACCAAAAAGCTTGTTCTTTTCCAAAGGTGCATCCAGAAGTTTTGCTTTTACATGATCTGGTAGAGGTTGATCTTTTAACCAAGAATGTCTACGAATGACTGCCCCTGTCATAGCTGCCCTACATGAAGCTTCCAGTGCATCATGTCCACACTGCAGGAAGTGATTGCTTACTTGCTGAGTGTTATGTACAGCTTCCTGCAAGGTCTTCCTGTCTAAAGGATCAGGAGTGGCTAATGTTTTTTGTAAATCTTCTAACAGATAATCCTGATATTGTAACACATGAAAAAGGCAACTTAAAGCTCTCATAGATAAAGTAGTGGATGTATAAACCTTTTTGCCCCATCTCTCTAATGACCTAGCTTCCCTGTTGGAGGGCAAAGGATTTTTCGAGGCGGAGGCTGAAACTCCTTTAGGCCCCTGTGAAATAGTTTCCAAATCAGCAGTATGGGCCCTGAATAAATGGGAATGAGTTTCTGGGACCCTGTAATACCTGTCTGGCTTGGCTGGAGCTGGAGGAAGAGAATCAGGGGTAGCACTAGAGTCAAAATACAAATCATCCAGAACATGAAGTACAGGAGGAATAGCTAAGGGCCTGTGCTGAGGCTTTTTAAGGAAAGTCCTAAGGCGTTTCCTAGAATCAGAATATATTCCTGACCTTGCCACTTGAAATGTTCCCTCATGGTGTGCAGAACTTCCCCAAAAGAAATATCCTCCGGAGGGGAGGCCGAGGGGATGGAATCTTCTGCATCCGAGTCCTCATAGGTCTGAAAGAGCTCTTCCTGGCTATCAGAGTGGACAGAGCCCTCAGAATATTCATCTGAAGGAGTAGGGTCAGAGGGTTCAACTCGGGGCCTTTTATCAGGAGGGGGCTGGGATCCTCTCTCAGGATGGGCCTGTGAACCTCTAATCATGGAAATTAAATCAGCAGCCATGGACATAATTTGTGTCTCTGGAGTCGGCTGAGGTAAGGATTTAGAAGTAATATGCTTTGGTTTGCTGGCTGCCTTAGCCCTAGTGTAGGCCTTAATAGACATGGCCATAGGGGGCCTGGCAGCTCCACGTGCAGGAATGACCTTGTCTACAGCAATGGTCTCGGGCATTTCCTCGGTTTCGGTATCCGGAGGAAAATCTATAACTGGCGTCGGAGTAATGTCTGGAATCGGAGTCGTCGGTAATGCGGTGTCTTCGGTTCGGAGCGGTGGAGAGACAGTCTCAGAGGGAACCGGAGCACTCGCGGTAGGTTTTGGCGTGGAGTAGGTAGTAGACCCGGGCCGAGGATGTCGGTCCCGGTCTTTTCGCTTTTTGGGAGTTTGCGATGTCGGGAGATCCGACGGCATGGTGTAAGCAAAATTATTGCCGAAGAAATCTTCAGCGAATTCCGCCCGGCGCCTGAGAGTGCGCTTGCTGAAGCGGGCACAGGCTACACAGGCCGAGACGTCGTGGTCTGGGCCCAGGCAAGGGAGACAGTAAGAGTTGAAATCCTTATGAGGTATTTGTTTACCACAAGAAATACAATTGTTAACTTTTTCAGTAATTTCTGACATCGGCTGAGGCAAGAAAAGGTCCCCAACGGGGTACTTAGCTTTTTTGATGACTTCGGTATCGTAGAATACAGGAGCTGACCGACCGGCACTTGCAAACTGCTTCTGCTTCGGGCACCGCGCGGCAAGAAAGACTGAAGAAAATGGCATTGGCTGATGCTTATGTACTCCAGCCGCTCTGACGTCGGAGAGAAATGCGACATCAGCCGACGTCGGACCCAGACTTTGGAATCCGGCCGACCGAGGGCTGCCTGAGGCAGGACAACCCACATATTATGACTGCAGTTGCATTCTTGAAGGACATCGTGTTCAGAATCGATAAGTCCAGTATAGGACGACATGAATTGTCTTTTCTGGGTACCAGGAAAAGTCTTGAATAAAAACCGTCATTTTTCCTTTTCTGGTACCAGTTGAATAGCCCCCATATCCATGAGGGATATGACTCTTTTCTGGGCCTCTGCCCACCGGTTTTGTGGCAGATCCGGACATCTGTTTGGAACTGGCAAAGTATGGAAATGAAGTCTGTATCCCTGGGATACTATGTTTAATACCAACTTGTCCTGGGTAATTAAAGTACAGTTTTGTACCTACCATAAATGTTAGTGTGTTCACACTGCTGCAGTCATTACACTTGGGTTATCCTGCCGTCAGGCGGTCCCGCAGTCGGCCTGAGTTCCAAAGTCTTGGTCCGGCATCGGTTGCTGTCGCTTCTTCCCTGACGTCAGTGCACCAGGGGTATATAAGATGCAGCCGATGCCATTTTCTTCAGTTTTTCTTGCCCCAGATGTCAGGTGCCCCCAAGTAGGTAGGTAATACATACAAAATAAGAACAATACCTTCAGTTACAAGCAAATACACCACAAAAGTTGTATAGGGTAGGAAGGTACAGATAAGTCCAGTTAGTTCAGAGGGGATGGAGGGAGGGTAATCTGGACTGCAGCAGTGTGAACACTCGAACATCTACATTTATGGCAGGTACAAAACGGTACTATGTTCATCATGTTACACTGCTGCAGTCATTACACTTGGGTAGAATCCCAAAGCTAAGGTTGGGTGGCTGGTCTATAACGAGTTAGGATTGGCTACTAGGCCCTGCAGAACTGCAGTGGCAAATCCTGCTCTGGATTTAGAGTAAAGAGGCAGGTGGTAATGCTTGGTAAAGGTGTGCACTGAACTCCAAGTTGCAGCCTCCAAAATTTCCTTGGTAGGTAACTCCTCTGAGAAAGGCTGTTGAAGTGGCTGTTGCTCTGGTAGAATGTGGCCTAATGTTATTTGGGACTGATTTTCCATGCTGTGTGTAGCAGTAATGAATACAGTGTCCTATGAATATGGATATAGTCTGCTTTGAGATAGCCTTGCCCTGTGTTCCTGCAGCATATGCTACAAACAGTTGCTCAGTTTTCCTGAAAGCTTTTGTTTTGCCCAAGTAGAAGCGTAGCTGCCTGTGTATGTCCAAAGAATGCAGAAGTTTCTCCCCTTTATTCTGGGGGTTTGGATAACAAATTGGCAAATGGATGGTTGGGTTAAGAGCCACACTAGATACCACCTTTGGCATAAAGGTAGGGTTTGTCCTTAAAGAAACCCTGTCCTGATGAAAAATTATAAACGGTTCCACTGCCATTAATGCCTGTAGCTCTGAGACTCTTCGTGCTGAAGTTACTTCCAGGAGCAAAGCTGTTTTCCATGATAAAAATTTTAGATCGGCTGTATTGGCTGGCTCAAAAGGTGGCAAGGTCAGTTTTTCCAAAACTAAATTGAGGTCCCAAGTTGGTGTTGGTGCTCTCCGGGTCAGTCTTATGTTTTTAGCCCCTCGGAGGTACTGCTTTAGCAAGGGATGAGAGAATAAAGGAGGATCCGTGTTGTAATGTGCTGAAATGGCATAGGCGTGGATCTTAATTGATGAGAAGGATAGGCCTCTGTCCAACATCTCAGTTAAGTATTGTAAAATCTGAGGAATGTTTGGAACAAGAGGGTCAAGGCTTTGAGCCTGGTTCCAGGTGCAGAATCCCTTCCATTTTTCTGAGTAAGCTTTCCTGGTGCTAGGCCTCCTGGCCTCCAGAAAAACATCCATAACAGCTTTAGAGAGAGGTGTTGCCTGTTTGACTAATGAATATACCATGCAGCCAGGTTTAGGGTTTTGAGCTGACCGTGCAGGATCTGATTGTTTTGCTGAGTCAGGAGGTGTGGAATTTGAGGCAAAATCCAAGGTGGGCCTTGAGCGAAGTTCCTTAAGATATGGTACCAGTGCTGGCATAGCCAGTCTGGAGCAATCAGGATCATCTGTGGTTTTTCTTGTCTGACTTTTAGGAGTACCTTTGAAAGGAGAGGCAGTGGCGGGAAGGCATAAACTTTTAGGTTTTTCCAGCTGAACAAAAGAGCATCCACTTTCCATGCTTGCTTGTGATAAGTCCTTGTGCAGAATTTTTGTAGATGGCAATTCAGTGGGGAGGCAAAAAGATCTATGTCTGGGCATCCCCATTTTTGCGTTACCATGCTGAAGATTTGTGGATTCAATTTCCATTCGTGAGGGTCCAATATTTCTGCTTAGATCGTCTGTCAGAGTATTTTTCTTTCCTGGCAGGAATTGTGCTTGCAGGTGAACTTGATACGTTAGAGCTGTGTTCCACAAGGTCATGGCTTGCCTGCATAGGGGATAAGAATGATTGCCCCCTTGCTTATTTATGTACCACATTACTGTGGTGCTGTCTCTGTCTTTAATAATAGTTGTCCTGGATGTAGAAGGTCATTGAAAGCTGTTAGGGCATTCTGAACAGCCAACATCTCTTTTTGATTGATGTGAAGATGCATCTGGTCTGTGGTCCACTTGCCCTGAATGCATTTTCCTGCCATGTGTGCTCCCCAGGCGTAGTCCGAAGCATCTGTTAAGAGTCTGTCTGGCAGTGGGTAGGGTAAAAGGCTGACCCTTGTTTAGGGGACATGCCTGTGCCCACCAACGAAACTCCCGTTGTAGACAGGGAATCATTGGTATTACTGCTTCTAAACTGTGAGAGTGTTGAGTCCAAACACTTTTTAGGTACCATTGTAATTTCCTCATATGCAGTCTGGCATATGGTATTAGTAGTATGCAGGATGCCATGAATCCCAGGGCCTGCAGAATTTTTCTTGCAGGGAGATGGGACTTTTTTGCCAGTAATTGAAAATATTGAGTTAGTTGAACTTGTTTGTCTGGCGTGAGATAAGGCATCTGGGCCGTTGTATTTAAGCTGGCACCCAGGAATATCATCTGTTGTGAGGGCACTAGTTTTGACTTCTTTTCGTTTACTGTGTACCCTAGAGAAATTAGAAACCTTTGTACAAACGCCAGATGCTGTAGAAGAATGTCGTTGCTCTCTGCTTGAATCAGGCAGTCGCCCAGGTATGGGTAAATTTGAATTCCTTTCTGTCTGCAAAATGCAATTTACTGGTGCCAGGCACTTTGTGAAGACCCTGGGCGCAGTAAATAAGCCAAAGGGCAGTGCAGAGAATTGGTAGTGCATTGTACCAACTTTGAATCTGAGGTATCTTCTGCAATTTGGTCTGATAGGGACATGCAGGTATGCCTCTGAGTTCCAGAGTAACAAGCCAAGCCTTCTTGCCCAGCATGGGTAGAAGCTGCTGTAATATCAACATTTTGAATTTCGGAATATCCAGGTAAGTATTTAGAATTGAAAGGTCTAGTATGGGCCTCCAGGCCTTGTCCTTTCTGGGGTCCAGGAAGAGTCTTGAGTAAAATCCTTGTCCTTGATCCTGTTGTGGCACTTTTTGAATAGCTCTCATGTCCATGAGGGCTGAAATTTGTTTTTGTGCCTCTGCCCATTGATTTTGTGGCAGGTCTGGCATTCCTTTTAGCCTTGGTAAAGTATGAAAGTGGAACCTGTAAACTTGACACACAATATTCAGAACCCATTTGTCTTGGGTGATTGTTTGCCAGTTTTGAGAAAAAAGTGCTAGTTTTCCCCCTAAGGGGACTTTCAAAAGGGAAGCGCTTGGCGTACGCAGGGGAAAATCATTGTGACGGTTTCCTGTAAGGTTGAGACATGTCCTCACCTCCTTTTGGGGTTGAGGTGCCCCATTGTCGTCGACTGTTTGAGCCTTGGGGTTGAGATCTGCCTCTTGGGCGTCTGTATCTGCCTCTCTGTGGCCTGTCTGACACTGGAAAGGACCAATTCTTTGTTGGCCAATTTCTGCTAAATGGAGGTGGCTGTACCTGTAAGAAATCCTTGACTGTTTGCATAGATTTAGCTTTATCCTCCATTTTCTTTAACACCTCTTCTGCCTTAACACCAAACAAGGTATCATGCTATAAAGGAGCATCCAATAATTTTGCCTTAACATGATTAGGTAAACTCTGTTCTTTTAACCAAGCATGTCTTCGAATCACAGAACCTGTAACTGCGGCTCTACAAGAAGCCTCTAAAGAATCAAAACCACATTGCAGAGTATGTTTTCCCACTTGTTCAACTGCATGGAATAAATCCTGCATTTCTTTGCAATCAGGAGCTTCTGAACTTGCAAGCATTTTCTGTTTTAACTGAGCCATTAAATATTGTTGGTACTTAAGCATGTGAAACTGGCAATTTAAAGCCCTTACTGCTAAAAGTTGCAGAAGTGTATACTTTCTTCCCCCATCTATCCAAAGCTCTGGAATCTCTGTCAGAGGGTACCGGATGTTTAACAATGGAAGCCTTACCCCCTTTTGGACCCTGGGAAATAGTTTCTGGATCAGCAGACGGGTTTTTATAAAGAAACTTGAGAGTCAGGGACTCTATAATACCTATCTGACTTGGCTGGTGCAGGGGGCAAAGAATCAAGAGATAAGCTGGATTCAAAGAACACATCATTCACAATATCTAGCACAGGCGGAATAGCCAGGGGCCTGTGCCTGAGACAATAAAAGGAAATCTCTTTAGAGCCTTTTATTGGATTCTGAGAAATCCTGGCTTTCCCAATGGAAATTCTCCCTCACAGTATGTAAAGTTTCCCCAAAAGAATAATCCTCAGGAGAAGAGGCTGAAGGGATACATTCTTCAGCATCAGAGTCCTCATAGGGGGGTAGAGAGTGTATCCCTGGTCTGAAGAGGAATCAGAGGAAATGGAAACCTGAACAGAGGAATCACAGTCTGTATCCTCTCTGCCTAGGCCTTTTCTCAGGAGGGGGATGGGAACTCCCGATTAGAGTAATGAGGTCTTCGGCCATTTTAAGCATCTGTTTCTTAGGCATGGAGGACTGTCCAGGAGAATGCTGTACTTGTTTCATTGTCTTTAATGGTACTTTTGTCTTGGCTGTTGCTTTAATGGTAAGTTGTGAAGGTCTGAAAACATCCTCAGAAGCCGATGCCTGCTCAGCAGCTCCGGACCCATCTGAGGGATTAGTTTCCATAGGCCCAATACCTTGAGTTTCCTGAGGCCTAGTTGTCTCCACGTGGGAGTCTGAGGAGGCCTGTGGCTCTGAGGTAGCGGGTGTCAGGGGCTGCGAAAGCACCTCACTGAGAACCGGCAACTGGCCTAGAAGAGGTTTTGTCGTCGGTTTTGGACCTCGGATGCCTGTCTTTATCCTTATCTTTGCATTTTTTCGGTACTGCGGTCGTCAGTTGATCAGACGGCATAGTATAATTGAACATTCGGCCAAAGTAGTGCAAAGCAAAATCAAAACGTCTTTTTATAGTGCGTTTGTTAAATCTAGCACAAAACCGACTAGTGACATCGTGATCAGGGCTTAGGCATGGAATACAGTAAGAGGGGAAGTCCTTACGAGGTATTTGCTTCCCACAAGAAATACAATTATTAACGACATCGGTCTGAGGCAAGAAAAAAGTTTCCCCAACGAGGTACGTAGCTTTATTGAAGACTTCGGATCTGAAATTCGACTTTGAAAATCTCAGGAGTCGGCCGACCGGCACTTGCGAACTGCTTCTGCTTCGGGCACCGCACGGCAAGAAAGACTTAAGAAAATGGCGTCGGATGCTTCTTATATACCCCTGGCGCACTGACATCAGGGAAGAAGCGACAGCAACCAACGTCGGACCAAGACTTTGGAACTGAGGCCGACTGGGGGACTGCCTGACGGCAGGATAACCCAAGTGTAATGACTGCAGCAGTGTAACACAATGAACATCTGCCAATTTTGAGCATGAAGTGCTAGTTTTCCCCCCAAGGGGGCTGCCAAAAGATAAGCACTTGGAGATGGTAGTGGAAAGTCATTGAGACTGCTTACTGTAGGGTTGTGCTTTGTTTCCTCCAGATTTGGACGTGGAGGCACCACATTGCTTCGACCTATAAGAACCCTGTGATTGATATCTGGAGCTGTTTGAGCAACTGGGTTTGCCCCGAGTGGTTCTGTTGATCACAGGAAAGGACCAATTTTTAGTAGGCCAGTGCCTACTGAACCTGGGTGGCTGCACTTGCAAGAAATCTTTTACAGTTTGCATAGATTTAGCTTCGTCTTTCATTTTCTTCAAAACTTCTTCTGCCTTATTACCAGAGTATCATGCTGCAAAGGGGCATCCAACAATTTAGCTTTAACATGAGCAGGCAGATTTTGCTTCTTGAGCCAGGCATGTCCTCTAATCACAGATCCAGTAACAGCGGCCCTACAAGAGGCCTTCAAGGAATCAAAACCACGTTGCAAAGTATGCTTTCCAACCTGTTCTGCTGAATGCAATAAATCCTGTAATTTTATTTTCCACACAATCAGAAATCAACATCATTTTCTGTTTCAGTAAGCCCATAACATGCTAAGCATATGAAACTGGCAGTTTAAAGCCCTGATTGCCAAGGTTACAGACGTATAAACCTTCTTACCCCATCTATCCAGCGCCCTGGAATCTCTAACAGAAGGAGTAGGATTTTTGGCTGTAAAAGCCTTAAAACCCTTGGGACCCTAAGAAATAGTCTCAGGATCAGAAGGAGGATTTTTGAAAAGAAATTTGTGGGAGTCAGGAACCCTGTAATATATGTCTCGTTTACTAGGAGCTCGAGGCAGGGAATCTGGAACCATGCTTGAATCCGAGAACACAACAATGTCTAATACAGGAGGTATTGCCAAAAGCCTATGCGGAGGAAGGAGAAGGAAATCCCTAAGCCTCTTTTTTGATTCAAAGAAGTCCTGACTCTCCCAGTGAAAATGTTCCCTTAAAATATGCAAAGTCTCTCCAAAAGAGTAATCCTCAGGAAGAGATGTAGATGGGATGGATTCCTCTGCATCAGAATCCTTATAGGGAGGAATAGAAAATTCCTGATCATAAGAAAAAAGAAGTTATGTACTCACCATAACATTCCATCTGAGTAGTTATACTTCATTTTTCTGCAACCTGTGGGTATACGGATCCGTATCGGATCAGAGCCGGCAACTTTTTTCTAACATCTGATCCAAGCTCCAAGCTCCTCCCCTTACCTATAATGCCCTACCGTCTCCCATCCTCCCCGAGATCGAGTTTGCTGCAACTAACAATATATATATGCAACTCAACCCAATAACCAACCTGAAAACAGGATAAGGTCCGGGGGATGGAGGGAGGAAATGTTGCAGAAAAATGAAGTATAACTACTCAGATGGAACTTTATGGTGAGTACATAACTTCTTTATCTGAAGTAGTTAACTTCATTTTATCTGCAACCTGTGGGATAGAGTCCCCAGCTTCTCCAATCCTGGGAGGCCCTTATGGAAGGATATTCCTGAGCACCTCAGAGCCAAAGGATGCTCTACCCCTCAAAATCAGATCCAATTTGTAATGGGAAATGAAGGTATGTGAATTGGCCCATGTCACTGCTGCATAAATATCGTCCAAAGGTACCTTAGACCAAAAAGCAGCAGAAGTCACCATGGACCTGGTAGAGTGAGCCTTAACTATACCACGAGGAGATAAACCTTTTGCTTTGTAAGCATGTGAAATGCAGCAAAGTGTGATCCATCTGGCTAAAGAAACTTTAGAAATAGCTTTACCAATAAATGCTTTAGAAAATGAAACAAATGGTCAGTCTTGCGGAAAGACTTCATTCTATGAAGATTAAAATGAAGTTGTCTATGAACATCCAACAAATGGAGTTTGTATTCACCTTTATTTTGAAAGTTGGGTAAGAAAACGGGCAGATTAATGAACTGGTTTATGTTTGCTTCAGATGCCACTTTAGGTAAGAAGGAAGGGCTAGTACGGAGGGAAACCCTATCCTTATGGAAGACCAAATACGGAGGCACGGCAGACAGAGCTTGAAGCTCAGAAGCTCTCCTAGCTGATATGATGGCGACTAGGAAAGCTGTCTTCCAGGACAAACATTTTAAGTCCGCAAAAGCTGTAGGTTCAAAAGGAGGGGCTACCAATGCCTGTAAAACAAAATTAAGGTCAAAGGAGGTACAGAATCCTTGACAGGGGGCTGTAGCAAAAACGTACCTTTAAGAAAAGCTTTACACAGCCTAGAGGCGGCTAAGGCCATGTCTTCACCAACGTGAAAACTGGAAATGGCTGCCAAGTGTACTTTCACTGTGGAGGAACTAGCTCCTTGCTGAAAGATACCAGACAGGAAGTCCAACACCGCTGGAACAGGAGCTGTAAAGGGATCTATTTCTCTCTGTGAATCCCAAATGGAAAAGCGCTTCCATTTACTGCAATATAGTTTCCTAGTGGAGTCTTTAAGAGAGGCCACCAGAATGGATTTTACCTGGGATGAAAGACCGGGAGTCCTGGGGATTAACGGAACTGGAGCAACCAAGCTGTTAGCTTGAGGCTGCCCAGATCGGGTGGGCGTGTCCCCGATGGGTGGGAAATTAGATCCGGGCAGGGATCCAGAACCCACGGGGGAGCTAATAGGGAACTAAACCTGACGAGGCCATAATGGGACAATGAGGATCACTTTGCACCGTAGTCAGCAAGCTTTCTGAAGAAACTTCTGAATGAGAGGTAAAGGTGGATAAGCATACAGAAAAGCCTGGGAGTCCAAACATGGACTAGAGCATCTCTGGGGACGTCTCTTGGTGAGCGAATCACAGCGAAGAACTCGCTGCACTTCGCGTTGGAAGGAAATGCGAAGAGATCGCAGAAACGCTGACCCTATGTCAGGAAAATCTCCTCCACTACTGACTGTTTCAGAGACCACTCGTAAGGCATCAGAATGGCCCAGCTCAATCTGTCCGCTAAAATGTTGGAGTGCCCCAGGATGTGCGTTGCTATCAGACACCGACCGGTGGAAATCACCCATTCCCACATTCTCATGCCTCGCGAAATAGAGGGTAGGATCTGGTTCCCCCTGCTTGTTGATATACCAGACGACCGACATGTCTGACTGAATTAGAATCAATCCGAGAGGGAGGACTGTGTGAAAGGCTTCCAACGCTAAAAGCACTGCCATCTACAGAACATTTATGTGCAAATTGGTCTCTGTCTGGGACCACGTGCCTTGGACTGTCCTTCCCAAACAATATACCCCCCACCAGAGTTGGGAGGCGTCCGTGGTCACTGTGGTTTAGACCGAGGGTGATGCAAATGGGCGTCCTTTTGATATCTCTGGTGAAGTTAACCACCAAAGAAGAGAAGTCCTGCAGACGTGACTGATCTCGATAGGAAATTCCATGGGTAGGTCTACCCAAGACCACTGGACAGCCAGAGTCCACTGAAGAACCCACATGTGAAGGCGCGCATGTGGGAGAATAGATGGAGCCCAGAGCACCTCGCTCGCCTTTGAAGACTTGGAGTTTGCTATCTGAGCTGTGGCCCCTGAGATGCAGAATCCTGTCTGGAGTTAGGAATACCTTCATCTGCAAAGTGTCTAACCATGCCCCAATGAAGTTTAGAATTTGTACTGGTTGCAAATGGGATTTGTGAACACTGAATGTAATTCCCAGTAGGTCTGCTAACTGAATGAAATAATCTCAGGCCAGACACAAGTTATGCTTGTTGTGCACAGCGAAGAGCCAGTCATCCAGGTATGGGAACACCTAAATACCCTCAAGCCTCAGGTGAGCCGCTACAACTGCCATTACCTTGGTGAACACCCTGGGGGCTGTGGTGAGACCAAAGGGTAGGGCCCTGAACTGAAAGTGACTGGCTCCCAGCCGGAAGTGCAGAAACCTCCTGGAGCTTCCGTGTATTTTGATGTGGTAGTAAGCATCCTGAAGGTCTAACTAGCACATCCAGTCGCACTCTCGGAGATAAGGTAGAATGGACTGTAGGGTGACCATCCAGAATTTCTGTTTTGCTACAGACAGGTTTAATGTTGACAAGAAAGTACAGTTTTGTACCTACCATAAATGTAGATGTTAGAGTGTAAACACTGCTGCAGTCATTACACTTGGGTTATCCTGCCGTCAAGCGGTTCCCCAGTCGGCCTGAGTTCCAAAGTCTTGGTCCGGCGTCAGTGCGACAGGGGTATATAGAATACAGCCGACACCATTTTCTTCAGTTTATCTTGCCCCAGATGTCAGATGCCCCCAAATAGGTAGGCAATTCAAATTGCTAGTAAAAAATACCTTAGAAAAGCAAAATACTACTTTCTGTTACCAGCAAATACTCCCCAGAGGTAGTGAAGGGTAGAAGACATAGGTACGTACCAACAAGTAAGAGGGGAAGGGGGGGGTAACCTGGACTGCAGCACTGTTTACACTCGAACATCTACATTTTTGGTAGGTACAAAACTGTACTACGTTCATCGTGTTACACTGCTGCAGTCATTACACTTGGGTGGAATCCCAAAGCTGAGGTAGGGTGGCTGGTTCTATAAGGCATTAGGGGTGGCAAAGCCAGCTCTGGATTTTGAGTATAAAGGCAAATGGTAATGCTTGGTGAAGGTATGCACAGAACTCCATGTTGCTGCTTCCAAAATATCCTTGGTAGGTACTCCTCTGAGGTAGGCAGTTGAAGTGGCTGTTGCCCTGGTGGAGTGAGATCTAATGCTGCTAGGTACAGGTTTCCCATGGTGTACACAGCAGAAACGTATACAATGTCCTATCCATTTTGAAATAGTCTGTTTTGAAATGGCCTTTCCCTGTGCTCCTGCAGCATATGCTACCAGTAATTGCTCAGATTTTCTGAAAGCTTTGGTTTTGTCCAATTAGAAGCGTAACTGCCTGTGAATGTCCAAAGAATGCAGTAGCCTCTCCCCTTTATTCTGTGGTTTGGATAAAAAGTTAGCAAGTGAATAGTTTGGTTTAGACCCACACTTGATACCACCTTTGGCATAAACGTAGGGTTAGTTCTTACAGACATCCTGTCTTGGTGGAAAATGAGGAAAGGTTCCACTGCCATTAGTGCCTGTAATTCTGAAACTCTTTGTGCTGATGTTATTGCCAGTAGCAGAGCAGTTTTCCAAGAGATATATTTTAATTCTGCTGTTAGCTGGCTCAAAAGGAAGTAAAGTTAATTTTTCCAAAACAAAGTTGAGGTCCCAAGTTGGAGTAGGTGCTCTACGGGGCGGTCTGATGTTTTTAGCCCCTCCGGGGTACTGTTTTAGCAAAGGATTAGAGAAAATTGGTGGATCCGTGTTGTAATGAGCAGAAATGGTAGAGGCGTGGATCTTGATGGATGAAAAGTAGAGGCCCTTGTCCAGCATCTCAGTTAAATATTGTAGTATCTGAGGAATGTTTGGGACAAGAGGGTCAAGGTTGTGAGCCTGGTTCCAGGCACAGAATCTCTTCCAATTATCCGAATAGGTTTTCCTGGTACTAGGCCTTCTGGCCTCCAGAAGGTCATCCATAAAGTACAGTATTGTACCCACCATAAATGTAGATGTTCGAGTGTACACCCTGCTGCAGTCATCACACTTGGGTTATCCTGTCGTCAGGCGGTCCCGCAGTCGGCCGGAATTCCAAAGTCTTGGTCTGGCGTCGGTTGCTGTCGCTGCTTCCCTGATGTCAGTGTGCCAGGGGTATATATAATGCATCTGACGCCATTTTCTTCAGTTTTTCTTGCCCCAGATGTCAGGTGCCCCCAAAAAGGTGGTCAGTAATTAGAACCAAATTAAGTAATGTTTGCACAAACACAAAATCCCTCTAGCTATAAGCAAATACATCAGGAAGGTATTGTAGAGATTTAGCCAGTTAGATCAGAGGGGATGGAGAGAGGGTAACCTGGACTGCAGCAGGGTGCACACTCGAACATCTACATTTATGGTAGGTACAAAACTGTACTATGTTCATCGTGTTACCCTGCTGCAGTCATCACACTTGGGTAGAATCCCAAAGCTATGGATGGGTGGAGGAGTTAGAGGGTTACAGGAGGCTAGAAGGCCCTGCAGAACTGCAGTGGCGAAGCCAGCTCTAGTCTTAGAGTAAAGTGGTAAGTGATAGTGTTTGGTAAAGGTGTGTACTGAACTCCAAGTTGTAGCTTCCAAAATCTCCTTGGTTAGTACCCCCCTGAGGAAGGCTGTAGATGTAGCTGTTGCCCTGGTAGAGTGGGGCTTAATGGGAGCAGGAACTGGTTTTCCATAATGGGTATAGCAAAAACAAATGCAATGTCCTATCCATTTGGAAATGGTTTGTTTTGATATAGCCTTCCCTTGTGAAGCTGTAGCATAGGATACAAAGAGCTGGTCAGATTTTCTGAAAGCCTTAGTTTTATCCAAGTAGTAGCGAAGTTGCCTGTGAATGTCCAAGGAATGCAGAAGTCTTTCTCCTTTGTTCTGTGGGTTTGGGAAGAAGGGTGGTAAGTGAATGGTTTGATTTAAAGACACACTGGAAACCACCTTAGGCATGAAGGAAGGATTAAGTTCGTAGAGAAACTCTGTCTTGATGGAAAATGAGGAAAGGTTCCACTGCCATTGTTCCTGTAGCTCTGAGACTCTTCTAGCTGAAGTTATTGCTAGCAGCAAGGCAGTCTTCCATGATATAAACTGTAGATCTGCAGAGAAAGCTGGTTCAAAGGGAGGTAGCGTAAGTTTTTCCATAACAAAATTGAGGTCCCATGTTGGTGTAGGTGCTCTCCTGGGGGACCTAATGTTTTCTGCCCCTCTGAGGAACGGCCTTAGAAGTGGATGCGAAAATAAGGGTGGTTCCGTGTTGTAGTGGGCTGAAATAGCTGATGCATGGATTTTAATGGAAGAAAAAGAAAGTCCTTTGTGCAACACCTCAGTTAAATACTGTAGAATCTGAGGCAAGTGAGGCTGAAGTGTGTTTTGGCCTTTAGTTTGGTTCCAAGCACAAAACCCTTTCCATTTGTCCGAATAGGCGTTCCTGGTGCTGGGCCTCCTAGCTTCCAGAATAACATCCATAACTGCTTGGGAAAGAGGAGCTGGCTGGATGTTTAGGTGATTTTCCATGTAGCCAGATTTAAGGTTTTTAGCTGACTGTGAGGAATCTGATTGTTTTGCTGTGTGAGCAAATGGGCAGTTTGTGGTAAAATCCAAGGTGGGCCCTGGGCCATTTTCCTCAATAGTGGGTACCAGTGCTGACGTGGCCCGTCTGGGGCTATGAGTATCAGTCGTGGTCTCTCCTTTCTGACTTTCAGAAGCACCTTTGTGAGGAGAGGCAATGGAGGGAAGGCATATACTGTCAGGTTTTTCCAGCTGAATGAGAGTGCGTCCACTTTCCAAGCTTGATGGTGAAGTGTCCTTGTACAAAATTTTGTTAGTTGATAGTTTTGAGGACTGGCAAACAGGTCTATGTCTGTAAGGCCCCATTTTTGAGTTACCATTGCAAATACTTGTGGATCCAGTTTTCCTCCCAAGGGGGCTGCCAAGAGAGTGTCTTCTCCTCCCTTCTGTGCTGCAGTGCCCCATTGTCGAGGTTTGTACTGGGTTTGTGGTTGCCCTCTGCCTCTTGGACGTCTGTATTTATCCCTCTGTGGCCTGTCAGTAGCTGGAAAGGACCAATTTTTTGTTGGCCAATTTCTGCTGAAGCGAGGGGGCTGTACCTGTAGGAAATCTTTGACTGTCTGCATAGATTTTGCCTTATCCTCCATTTTCTTTAAGACTTCTTCTGCTTTAACTCCAAAAAGAACATCCTGCTGTAAGGGAGCATCTAGAAGCTTTGCTTTAACATGATCAGGCAGAGTTTGTTCCTTTAACCAAGCATGCCTATGTATAACAGACCCAGTGACAGCTGCTCTGCAGGAAGCCTCCAAAGAATCAAACCCACATTGTAAAGAATGTTTGCCCACCTGTTTAACTGCATGCAACAGATCCTGCATTTCTTTCAATTCAGACTGTTGAGGGAGTGTGCTCATTTTTTGTTTTAACGGAGACATTAGAAATTGCTGATATTTTAGCATGTGAAACTGGCAATTTAGTGCCCTCATAGCTAGAGTGGCTGAGGTGTAAACCTTTTTCCCCCAACTGTCTAGTGCTCTGGAGTCCCTTTCAGAGGGTACAGGATTTTCTGCCATAGAAGCCTTAGCCCCTTTGGGACCCTGGAAGATAGTCTCTGGATCAGCAACAGGACTTTTGTAAAGAAATTTGTGGGAATCAGGCACTCTATAGTATCTGTCAGGTTTGGCCAGAGAAGGAGGCAGAGAATCTGGGTTCAAACTGGATTCTAAGTAAACATCATCCACAATGTCTAAAACTGGGGGGATGGCAAGTGGTCTGTGCTGGGGGAGTAAAAGAAAAGTACAGTTTTGTACCTACCATAAATGTAGATGTTCGAAGATCCACATTGCTGCAGTCCTTACACTTGGGTAGTCCGCTGTCCTCGGTCGGCCCGAATATCAAAGTATAAGGCTGACGTCGGTCAAGGCGCATTTGACTGACATCAGGACGTCAGGGTACAAATGCGCATGACCGACGCCATATCCTCAGTCTTTTCTTGCCCCAGATGTCAGAAGACCCTAAAAATAAAGGTCAAAACCAAAAGACAGCAAACAAACAACCAACCATCCTAGCACTAAAAATATGTACAATATATACAATATACATCATATTGACAACCCAACCCACACAACCACCTCTAACTACAGAGGGAAGGAGGGAGAATTGGACTGCAGCAATGTGGACCTTGAACATCTACATTTATGGTAGGTACAAAACTGTACTATGTTCTTCATCTCACATTGCTGCAGTCCTTACACTTGGGTAGAATCCCAAAGCAGAGGTAAGGGAGGATGGCCAAACTATAAGGAAGCAGGAGCTGCCAAAATGCCCTGCAAAACAGCAGTGGCAAAACCAGCCCTGGATTTAGAGTAAAGTGGTAGGTGATAATGCCTTGAGAAAGTATGCACTGAACTCCAAGTAGCTGCCTCCAAAATATCCTTAGTTGCCACCCCTCAAAAAGCTGTCAAGTGGCAGTAGCCCTAGTGGAATGAGGCCTAATCCCAGCTGGAATCTCCTTGCCATGATGGGAATAACAGAAAGCAATGCAAAACCCAATCCACTTAGAAATAGTTTGTTTTGACACAGGCTTGCCCTGAGAACTCAAAGCAAAAGAAACAAATAACTGCTGAGACTGCCTGAACCCTTTAGTTCTGTTCAAATAATATCGCAACTGCCTGTGTACATCTAAAGTGTGCAAAATCTTTTCCCCTTTATTTTGGGGATTTGCATAAAAAGTAGGCAAATGAATAGTTTGGTTTAAAGCCACACTAGAAACCACTTTAGGCATAAAGGAAGGATTAGTACGTAAAGATACCCTATCCTTATGGAAAATTAAGAAAGGCTCAACCGCCATAAGGGCCTGCAACTCAGAAACCCTTCTTGCAGAGGTAATAGCCAACAAAAAGCAGTCTTCCATGATAAAAACTTTAATTCAGTAGTAGCTGCAGGCTCAAAAGGTTGTAGAGTGAGTTTCTCCAACACAAAATTGAGATCCCAAGCAGGAGTAGGAGCTCTTCGTGGGGTCTTATATTCTTTGCCCCTCTAAGAAATTGCTTGAACAAAGGATGAGAAAACAATGGTGGGTCACAATCATAGTGAGCGAAATTGCTGCAGCATGAACCTTAATAGAAGAGAAGGACAAACCTTTGTCCAGTAACTCAGTAAGATATTGAAGAGCCACACTTAAATTAGGCTCAGAAACATCAAAATCCTTTGCTGCACTCCAAAATAAAAATCTCTTCCATTTATCTGCATACACTTTCCTTGTACTAGGCCTTCTAGCTTCCAAAATAACATTCAAAACTTGCTGTGGAAGTGGAGGCCCACTATGGTTCAAAACAGAATATGCCAGGCTGTTAGGTGCAGAGAGTGAAGCTTGACATTGAGCAAATGACTGTCCTCCTGAGACAACAGGTGTGGAATCGAAGGCAAAGGCCATGGAGGCTTCCGTACCAGGCTTCTCAGTAATGGGTACCAATGCTGTCGAGGCCAATCTGGAGCTATCAAAATCATCCTTGGCTTGTCTTGTCTGGCCTTTAGTAGTACCTTTGGGAGGAGAGGCAGAGGCGGAAAGGCATACAGATGAAGATTGCTCCAATTGAAAGAGAGAGCATCCACTTTCCAAGCTGTGGGATGAAACCTTTTTGTGCAAAACTTTGGCAGCTGGTGGTTTAGTGGAGAAGCGAACAGATCTATGTCTGGAGTTCCCCATGACACTGTCAATTTCTGAAATACATGAGGATCCAATTTCCACTCGTGGGGATCCATAATTTGTCTGCTCAACACATCTGCTAAGGAGTTCTGTGCTCCGCAGAAACCTTGCCTGAAGATTTAGCTGTAAACTGAGAGCAGTCTCCCACAAAATCATTGCTTGCCTGCATAGAGGATAAGAATGTGTTCCGCCTTGCTTGTTGATGTACCACATGACAGTTGTGTTGTCTGTTAGAATCAACACCTGCCCTGGAAGAAGTAAATCCTTGAAAGCTATTAATGCAAACTGGACTGCTAACATCTCTTTCAAGTTGATATGTAGATGTTGTAATCTGGCAGGCCACTTGTCTTGTATCCACTTTCCATTCAGATGAGCTCCCCAAGCTTTGTCTGAGGCATCTGTCGTTAGAATCTGACTCGCCTCTGGCCGGGTCACAGAGAGTCCCTTGTTTAGGTGACATTCCTGAGCCCACCACAACAATTCCTTTTGAATGCAAGGTATTATTTGAATGACAGTGTCCAAATCCTGGCAGTGCTGTGTCCATACATTTTTGAGATACCATTGTAGCTTCCTCATATGCAGTTTGGCATTGGGAAGCACCAGAATACAAGATGCCATGAACCCCAAGGCTTGAAGTACTGTCCTTGCAGTCAGCCTGGACTGATGAGACAACTGATGAAAGTAAAGGGAAAGATTCTTTTGTTTGTCCGGGGTCAGAAAGGCCATCTGGGATGCTGTATTCAGTCTCACACCCAGAAAGCACATGTCCTGAGAGGGTACTAGACTGGACTTTATTTCGTTCACAGAATACCCCAGGCATCTTAGCACTGCTATCACATAATCCAAATGATGAAGAAGCTCGCGCCTTGCTTGAGCCAGAATCAGGCAATCATCCAAATAAGGATAGATCTGTATTCCTTTTAACCTGAGGAAAGCTATCACTGGAGCCAGAACTTTGTGAACACTCTGGGCAGTAGATAAGCCAAAGGGCAATGCAGAGAACTGATAATGAGAAGCCCCAGCTCGAAAACGCAGATACTTCCTGCAACTCAGTCTGATAGGAACATGAAGATAAGCCTCCTTGAGATCCAAAGTTACCATCCAATGATCTTTGCCCAGCAGAGGTAAAAGCTGCTGTAACGTCAACATTTTGAACTTGGGAATGTCCAGATAAGTGTTGAGGATAGATAAGTCCAAAATTGGTCTCCATGTGTTCCCTTTCTTTGGTACTAGGAACAGGCGAGAATAAAATCCTAGGCCCACTTCTGGCATAGGGACCGGCTGTATGGCCCCTATTTGGAGTAACAGAGAAATTTGCTTGTGAGCCTCTATTCTTTGTTGAGGAGGAACGTCTGGCATGCCTTTGAAAGGAGGCAAGGTATGGAAATAAAACCTGTAACCGTGGTGTATGATATCCAATACCCATCTGTCTTGGGTAATTAAACTCCAATTTTCTTTGAAAAGTGCCAACCTTCCTCCCAAAGGTGCTGCCAGACGAGAGGGCTCTGGCAGCTGAAAAGGTAGGTCATTGGGTCTGTTTACGAAAGGACTGACCCCTGCCCTCACCCGAAGACTGTGCAGGAGAACTCCTGTTCTAGGCCTGAAAGAGCCCTGAGCTCTGCCCCTACCACGTCTAGATCTACCCCTAGACTGGGAATCATAAGAAGGATACGTCCACCCCTTAGTAGGCCAATTTCTACTAAACTTTGGAGGCTGAACCTGCAAAAAATCTTTAACAGTCTGCATAGACTTAGCCTTGTCTTCCATTTTCTTTAAAACTGCCTCAACAGGAGAACCAAACAACACATCAGATTGTAAAGGAGCATCTAAAATCCTTGTTTTAACATGGTCAGATAAATTCTGATCCCTCAGCCAGGCGTGCCTGCGAAGAACTGACCCAGTGGCAGCCACCCTAGACGAGGCCCGTACAGCATCAAAACCACATTGCAAAGAATGCTTACCCACCTGTTCAGAAACATGTACTAAATCTTGTAACTCTTTACAATCAATACCTTCCGCCAGAGCATCAACCTTAGACTTCAATTGTGAAAGGAGATAGTTTTGGTATTTCAACATGTGAAACTGGCAATTCAAAGCCCTCATAGCTAGAGTGGAAGAAGTATAAACTTTCTTTCCCCATCTATCCAAGGCCCTGGCCTCTTTATCTGTAGGAACCGGATTCTTGACAACAGAAGCCTTAACACCTTTAGGCCCCTGACTAACAGTTTCTGGGTCTGCCCTAGGACTCTTAAAAAGATACTTATGAGCTTCAGGCACCCTGTAATACCTATCCGGTTTAACAGGAGCAGGAGGCAAAGAATCAGGATTAAGAGAAGTCTCTGTAAAAACATCTTCCACCACATCCAAAACAGGAGGTATAGCCAAAGGCCTATGATGGGGTAAAAACAAAAATTCCCTAAGCCTTTTCCTGGAATCAGAGAAGTCCTGACCTTCCCACTTAAAATGCTCCCTCATGGAATGAAGAGTTTCTGAAAAAGAAAAATCCTCAGGAGGAGAAGCAGAAGGAGTAGAATCATCCACATCAGAATCAGAATAAGGGGAATACTCCTGCAAGTCTTCAGCCGAAGACTCTGAAACATCCGAAGCCTGCTCAAAACTCCCTAGCTCAGGCTCCACCCTAGGTCTCTTATCAGGAGGGGCAAAGAACCCTAATCAAAGTAATCAAATCTTCTGCCATTTTAAGCATATGCTTCTTGGGCACAGTTCCTGAAGAACTAGGGGTGACACCAACTGAAGCTAAACCTGGCCTGCCTCTGGGAGAAGCCTTGGAAACAGAAGGAGAGGGCCTAACCACCCTAGGAAGGGAGGGAGTATAGTAACGTGAGAAGCCCCATCAGCCTGACCTGCCTCCTGAGAGGCCACATCCTGCAATAACAAAGTCTCTCCCTGGGATCCCAAAGAAACCTCCGTGGAACCACCGGCTCCACCGACACCTCTAAAGAACCGGCGTCCGCACGGACGGTTCTTCTAGCCTAGGCTTAACTGCTTTGTCCTTGTGCTTCTTCGAAGCGGGCGCCGGAGCATCCGGCGGCATTTTATAATTGCACCGCTTCAAGACTAACCTGGCACAATCTAACCTTCTCTTTATAGTGCGCTTATTGAATCTAGCACAAGAGCGACACCCAACAACGTCGTGCTCAGGCCCTAAACAAGGAATACACAAAGTATGATAGTCTCTATGCGGTATCTGTTTCCCACAAGCAATACAATTATTCACTTTTTCTGACATCCGGTAAACCACTGAGGCAAGAAAAAACTAAAATATTCCCCAACGGGGTACTTGGCCAACTTTTGACTCTGTCTGAAACTCCGAAATCGAAAAATTTCAGAACGCCAACCGGCACTTGCAATGCTGCTTCTGCATCGGACCATGCGGCAAAAAAGACTGAGGATATGACGTCGGTCATGCGCATTTGTACCCTGACGTCCTGATGTCAGTCAAATGCGCCTTGACCGACGTCAGCCTTATACTTTGATATTCGGGCCGACCGAGGACAGCGGACTACCCAAGTGTAAGGACTGCAGCAATGTGAGATGAAGAACATCTCTCTGAGCCTTTTCTTTGAGTAAGAGTAGTCCTGACCTTCCCAGTGAAAATGTTACCTCAGTGTGTAAAGTTTCCCCAAAGGAGTAGTCTTCAGGGGGAGAAGCTGAGGGAATGGAATCGTCAGCATCAGAATCTTCATAAGGGGAGAAGGAGTAATCTTGGTCCTCAGAGGAGCCTGAGGAAATACACACTTGTTCAGAGGATGCATACTCTTCCTCTTGTCTAGGCCTTTTGTCGGGAGGGGGTTGGGAACACCTGATTAAAGAGATCAAATCTTCAGCCATTTTGAGCATCTGTTTCTTAGGCATGGGGCCTTGAACAGGGGAATGAAGTGCAGTCTTTTTTGGTTTAATAGGAGTCTTCGACTTAGGATACGTTTTTATGGTGAGCGTCGTCGGTCTGAAGACACCTTCAGAAACCGAAGGTGTTTCTGCAGCACAGACATCTTTTTTAGCAGTGTCGTCGGTAGGGGCTAAACAAAATGGTTGCGTTGGCCTGGTACTTTCCGCCAAAAGGTCTGACGCGGTCTCGGGTTCCAGATCTGCGATAGTCAGGAGCTGTGTCGGAGCCTCAGTGAAGACCGGTGAACCGGAGACCGGACCAGCCGAGGCCTCGGAGTATGGCTTGGGTCTAGGCTGTCTGTCCTTATCCTTGCATTTTTTGTGCACGCTGGTAGTCGGTTGCTCCGACGGCATAGTGTAGTTAAATTTTCTACCGAAGTAGTGTCGTGCGAAATCAAAACGTCTTTTTATAGTACGCTTATTAAACCTAGCACAAAAACGACAACTAGTGATGTTGTGGTCTGGGCCTAGGCAAGGTATGCAGTAAGAATGAAAATTCTTATGAGGTATTTGCTTCCCACGAGAAATACAACTGTTAACTTTTTCTGACATCGGTCTGAGGCAAGAAAAGTTTCCCCAACGGGGTACTTAGCTTTATTGAAGACTTCAGATCAGAAATTCGACTTCGAAAATCTCAGGAGTCGGCCGACCGGCACTTGCGAACTGCTTCTGCTTCGGGCACCGCGCGGCAAGAAAGACTGAAGAAAATGGTGTCGGATGCATTATATATACCCCTGGTGCACTGATGTCAGGAAAGCAGCGACAGCAACCAACGCCGGACCAAGTCTTTGGAATTCCGGCCGACTGCGGGACCGCCTGATGACAGGATAACCCAAGTGTGATGACTGCAGCAGGGTAACACGATGAACATCAACTTTGGAGAGAGGCATTGCTTGCTTGACTAAGGAATTTTCCATGCAGCTAGGTTTAAGGTCTTTAGCTGGCTGTGAAGTATCGGATTGTTGTGCTGAGTCAGCAGATGTGGGATTTGAGGCAAAATCCAGGGTGGTGCTTGTGCCAAGTTCTTTAAAATTCTGTACCAGTGCTGGTGTGGCCAGTCTGGTGCAATCAGGATCATCTTTGGCTCTTCTTGCCTGGCTTTTATGAGTACCTTTGGAAGGAGAGAGAGAGAGAGGAGGAAAAGCGTATACTTGTAGGTTTTTCCAGCTGAATGAGAGGGCATCCACTTTCCATGCTTGTGGATGGTAACTCCTTGTGCAGAATTTCTGTAGCTGGCAATTCATTGGGGATGCAAACAGATCTATGTCTGGTCTCCACCATTTCTGTGTTATTCTGAATATTTGTGGATTCAATTCCCATTTGTGGGGATCCATGATGTTTCTGTTTAAGTCACCTGCCAGCGTGTTTTTCTCTCCTGGCAGGAAATGTGCTTGCAGATGAACTTGGTAGTCTAGAGCTGTGTTCCACAAGGTCATGGCTTGTCTGCAGAGGGGGTAGGAGTGTGTGCCCCCTTGCTTGTTTATGTACCAAATAACTGTGGTGTCTGTCTTTAGTAATAGTTGTCCTGGATGCAGCAGGTCCTTGAAAGCTATAAGGGCATTTTGTACAGCTAGCATCTCTTTTTGATTGATGTGAAAATGCCTTTGTTCTGCTGGCCACTTGCCCCGAATACATTTTCCTGCCATGTGTGCTCCCCAGGCATAATCCGATGCATCTGTTGTCAGTGTTTGCCTGGCTGTGGGTCGAGTGAAAGGCTGTCCCTTGTTGAGGTGACAAGCTTGAGCACACCATCAAAGCTCCTGTTGAAGGCAAGGAATTAGTGGTATAACTGTTTCCAAACTGACAGTGTTGAGACCATACACTCTTTAGGTACCATTGCAGTTTCCTCACATGCAGTCTGGCATATGGAATTAGTAGTATGCAAGATGCCATGTAATCCAAGGCCTGCAGAATTTTTCTTGCAGGGAGTTGGAACTTTGCTGCCATCAACTGAAAGTATTGAGTCAGTTGTCCTTGCTTGTCTGGCGTGAGATAAGCCATCTGGGCCGTTGTGTTCAAGCTGGCACCCAGGAATATTATCTCTTGTGAGGGCACTAGTTTTGATTTCTTTTCGTTTACGGTGTTCCCCAGGCAACTTAATATCTTTTTTACAAATGCCAGATGCTTTAGAAGAATGTCCTTGCTCTCTGCCTGAATCAGGCAGTCGTCCAGGTACGGATAAATTTGAATTAGTCTGTCTGCAAAATGCAATTACTGGTGCCAGGCACTTTGTGAAGACCCTGGGCGCAGTAGATAAGCCAAAGGACACTGCAAAGAATTGATAGTGCATTGAACCAGCTATGAATCTGAGGTATCTTCTGCAGTTTTGTCTGACAGGGACATGCAGGTATGCCTCCTTGAGGTCCAAGGTCACGAGTCAAGCTTTCTTGCCCAGCATTTGAAGAAGCTGCTGTAGTGTCAACATTTTGAATTTCGGAACATCCAGGTAAGTGTTTAGAGAAGAAATATCCAGAATGGGCCTCCAGGCTTTGTCCTTTCTGGGAACCAGAAAGAGTCTTGAGTAAAATCCTTGTCCTTGCTCCTGTGGTGGTACCTTTTGAATAGCTCTCATGTCCATAAGTGCTGTAATTTGTTTTTGAGCCTCTGCCCATTGATTTGGTGGCATATCTGGAATTCCTTTTAACCTTGGCAGAGTGTGAAAGTGGAACCTGTAACCTTGAGATACAATGTTGAGAACCCATTTGTCTTTGGTGATCCAATGCCAATTGTGATAAAAAAGTGCCAGTTTTCCTCCTAAGGGGGCTGCCAAGAGAGAGCTGTTTGGCAGCTGTAGTGGGAAGTCATTGAGGCTGCTTTTTATATGGTTGGAGCCCGTCTTCCCCTTCCTTCTGGCCTGGTGAACCCCATTGTCGAGGCCTGTAAGGGACTTGTGGTTGACCTCTACCTCTTGGACGTCTGTATCTACCCCTTTGAAGTCGGTCTGTAACTGGAAAGGACCAATTCTCTGTTGGCCAATTTCTGCTAAATCGTGGCGGCTGAACCTGTAAGAAATCCCTCACCGTTTGCATAGATTTTGCCTTATTCTCCATCTTCTTTAATACCTCTTCTGCTTTAACTCCATAAAAGACATCCTGCTGCAAAGGTGCATCCAATAATTTTGCTTTAACATGATCTGGTAACATATGTTCTTTTAACTAAGCATGCCTTCTAATGACAGAGCCTGTTAACTGCTGCTCTACAGGAGGCCTCTAAAGAATCAAAACCACATTGCAAAGTAAGTTTTCCCACTTGTTCAGCTGCATGCAATAAATCCTGCATTTCTTTAAAATTAGCAGGATCTGAATCTGGAAGCATTTTTTGTTTCAACTGAGACATCAAAAATTGCTGATATTTTAGCATGTGAAACTGGCAATTTAAGGCCCTCATTTCTAAAGTTGCAGACGTATATACTTTCTTTCCTCATCTGTCTAATTCTCTGGAATCTCTGTCAGAGGGAACTGGTTTTTTTGCTGATGAGGCCTTGATCCCTTTGGGTCCCTGAAAAATAGTTTCAGGGTCAGCAACAGGGCTTTTATACAGAAATTTGTGTGAGTCAGGGACTCTAATATCTGTCAGGTTTAACTGGGGCTGGAGGTAAGGAGTCTGGGTTTAAGCTGGATTCAGTATACACATCATCCACAATATCTAACACTGGCGGAAGAGGAAGGGGTCTGTGTTGAGGTAATAAAAGGAAGTCTCTTGGCCTTTTCTTGGATTCGGAGTAATCCTGGCCTTCCCAATGGAAATGCTCCCTCATGGTATGCATGGTTTCCCCAAAGGAGTAGTCCTCAGGCGGAGAGGCTGATGGAATTGATTCCTCAGCATCAGAATCCTCATAAGGGGGTAAAGAATATCCTAGTTCTCAGGATGAATCTGAAGAAATGGACACCTGGTCGGATGAGTCATTGTCTGCATCCTGTCTGGGCCTTTTATCAGGAGGGGGATGGGACCCCCTGATCAGGGTGATAAGGTCTTTGGCCATTTTGAGCATTTGTTTCTTAGGCATGGAGGCCTGTCCTGGATAATGTTGCATTTGTTTCTTTGTTTTTAAGGGAGGCTTAGACTTAGCAGAGGGTTTAATGCTTAACTGAGTAGGTCTGAAAACACCCTCTGTAGCTGTGGATTGCTCAGGTACTTCGGTTCCCTCTGAAGGGTTAGTTTCGGTAGGCTGAAAAACTATAGCGTCCGAAGGCCCAGCCAGCTCCACGTGGGAGTCGGAGGCAGTCTGTGGTTCTGCAGAAGCAGTCATCAGGGGCTGCGAAGGTGCCTCGCTGAAAATTGGAAAACCAGCGACCGGCCTAGAAGAGGCCTCATCAGTTTTGGGCCTCGGATGCCTGTCCTAGTCTTTGTTCTTTGTGCTTTTTATGCATTCTGGTCGTCGGAAGTTCCGACGGCATGGTGTAGTTGAATTTTCTGCCAAAATAATGTTGGGCAAAATCAAACCGACGTTTAATAGTGCGCTTGGTTAAACCTAGTACAAAACAGACAACCAGTGACGTCGTGGTCTGGGCCTAGGCATGGGATACAAAAGGAATGGAAATCCTTATGAGGTATTTGCTTCCCACAAGAAATACAGTTATTAACATTTACTGACATCGGTCTGAGGCAAGAAAAAGTTTCCCCAACGGGGTACTTAGCTTTGTAGAAGACTTCGGTTCTAGATTCGGAATGAAAATCTCAGGAGTCGGCTGACCGGCACTTGCGAACTGCTTTTGCTTCAGGCACCGCTTGGCAAGAAAGACTATAGAAAATGGTGTCGGCTGCATCTTATATACCCCTGTCTCACGGACGTCAGGGAGGAGGCGACAGCAACCGACGCTGGACCAAGACTTTGAAACTCAGGCCAACTGGGGAACCACCTGACGGCAGGATAACCCAAGTGTAATGACTGCAGCATGTAACACGATGAACATCTTGAGTAGACCCCTAATCTGGACTGATCTGGGGGGACCTTTTCGATGGCTCGTTTGAGAAGCAGCTTTGAAACCTCTAGAGCTGCGGCCTCCCTGTGAGCGGGTGGAATATCCGGGAGGTGTTTTGTAATGTTTGGAGGGGCAATGAAAGGAATAGAGTAACCTCTGGATATTATCTGAAGAACCCAGCAATCTGTCATAATGGACTCCCATGCAGCTGGGTGTAAGGACAATCGCCCCCCGACTGCCGTTAGAGTAGGACAGTCGGGCAACCCCTCAGGGCTGCTGACCGGGGTCTATCAGAGAAGGGTTCCCTAGACCAGAAATTCCTGGGACCCCCCCCCCCTACCTCTGGGTCGGCATTGATCCTGTCCCCCTCTGCCTCTGGGGGAATAGCTGTCCTGAGAATCACGGGAAAACTGAGATTTTCAGAACCACATCTTCTTCTGCCCTCTGATTCCTAGAGAAGGACCGCTGAGGGTTAGAGAAGCGGACTCAGATGATAGACAAAGTCTTCCCGTCCTTTTCACTCTGGACAAGTGTGTCATGAACTGTCTTCCCAAAGAGGGAAGAACCGTCGCAGGGAGCATTGATAAACGATGCCTTGAAAGGGTCCGTGAACTGACACAATCTGAGCCAGGTATGACGCCTCATGGCTATGCCTGCCCCAGCCGCTCTAGCTGCTCCTTCTGTGGCATGGGAAAGCAGCCGCATAGATGTATTTTAGACTGACTTCAGAGTAGACATTTTTGCCAAGAACAGCTCTCTCTCCTGTGGCGATAAAGACTCTGGGGGCGACTTAGCGAATTCCGAAGCAAGTTCTCACTGAAATCGAATCACATGTGCCAAATAATTCAGCGCACGCATAGAAAAAGTCGCTGAAGAGTATACGTGCTTCCCAAACCTACCCATCGACCTGGACTCCTTGTCTGGAGGGTGGACTAAGGAACTCTCCTGTGCTAATTCCTTCTTTGTGGCTGCTGCGACCAACATAGCAGCAACTGGGGCTCCTTTCGACCAAGGTGGTCTATCAGAAGGAGGAGATAAAACCTTGTCAGGACGTTTGGGGATGGGCTCTACGGTGTTGGGCTCCTTCCATGCCCTTGTGGTGATGAGGTCCACCAAGGGGTCTGCTGGTGGGGACACCCAGGAAGTAGATGGGCCCGTGCCAAAGGCCTCCAGGAACACTAACTCATCCCCAGAAGATTTTGGGGCTGACAAACCTCCCCTCTGGCGGAGGAAATTCATAATTTCTCAGAAGGAGACATCTTCGGGAGGTGACCTGCGGGAACCTTCTCCTTCATCTAAGTCAGTGCCAGTTGTGAGGGACTCGGGGGGTGGGGGTTGAGTCCAAGTGCCTCCTTTTGTACTTGCGGTGGCCCTCTTCAGTGGGACTTTCAGAAAGGGATCCATGAGCCGCAGGGTTTCCTCTGGGAAAATGAGGGATGCTCTGGCATGGGATGTCCCTGAGACAGGATGAAGGGAGTCACTGCCAAATCCAGGGGTGCCTGGGTGGTATCAGAGGTGATGGGCTGGGGTCTCAATCCCTGGGAGAGAACCCTCTCCACCACTTCGAAGGCCGAGGAAGAAGTCCACCCCAGATCCAAAGCGGGGACTGGAGCCGAAGACAGGGTAGCCTGAGGTCCGAGGGAACAGATCGGGTCTGAAAGAGTCGGAGCTGAAGAATCCATTCCCCCGGGTCTGACTCCCTGTCCTCGGCTCCGAGAGTCACTCGGATCCGAACAAGTCAGATCCGAGAAACTCAAGGTAACAACCGGAGTCGAGGTTGGAGAAACCGTTGGCGTCGAGCTACCAGCTCCGAAGAACCTCGGATCCAAGAGCCATGAAGCCGAAGCACGGATCGGGGAAGGAGAGATGGGGTGGAAAAGAGGCATGGAGGTCGCACCTCCAGAGGGAGAGGGACCTGGCAAGACTCCCATCTGAATTTGGGTCTGAGGAAATCTCCGCATCATCTTGCCCATATCCATGTCCGATAGGCTCAGAGTCAACCTCAAAGAGGCCATCGACTCGGATCTGGCTGGTCTGCGCAGAGGGGTGGAGGGCCTCAGATCCGAATGTTCCAACAGCTCCGGTGAGAAACGCGGTGACCAGAGCCGAGGAGAAACAGGGCTCATGTTCTCAGATGGAGGGCTGAGAAAGAGCTCCCTGTCTGGAGATCTCTTGCGATGTCTATCTTTCTTTTTCTCCCTTTCTTCTCTGCGTCTTTCCTTTTCCTTCTCTTTTTCTTTGTCAGACTCACTGTCTGAAGATCTGTCCTTAGAGGACCCATCGCCAGACGAAGAGGGAGGCTGAGTCCCTGTCTGGGGTAGTGCACTAGTGACCGAGGCCAAGGCAGAATCCAGCATGGCAACAGGGAGAAAGCCTTTGGTAACTAGCTTGGCCTTACGATCCCTAAGGGCCCTAGGGTTGAAGCCTGAACAGATAGCACAATGAGTAGATAAATGTGCCACTCCTAAGCATATCACACACAGTGTGTGACCATCGGCAGGGTAAAGCTTATGGCCACACACTGTACATTCTTTGAACACAGGCTTTGGCTGGTCAGCCATAGTCCTGCGCTCAAAGGTAAAGGTACTACCTTCCCAAAAAAAAAAAAAAAAACACACGCACACAGATAGGGGAAGGGCAGGCCTGACTACTACTCTAATACAAAAAACTTTTTTTTTTTTTTTTTACACTAACGACCAACGCGTAACTACAGAAGGGGAGGAAGGGCAATCCTAGACAAGCACACTTAGATATAAGCAAAAGTTTCCACTTACTATCCCTTTTTAGCTCAGAGCAAAGGAGACCACGATGCACACTACTGGCACGGCAAACGAGATCTGAGGGAAGATAGGAGATGGTAGTTCATTATGGGTAAGGGCTGGAGCTCGGAGCAGATGCTAGAAAAAAGTTGCCGGCTTGGATCCGATACGGATCCGTATACCCACAAGTTGCAGATAAAATTAAGTTAACTACTTAAGATTGGAAACCTGATCTGAAGATTCCTAGTCAGTGCCTTGCCTAGGCCTCTTAGTGGGGGTGGGGGTGGGGTGGGGGGGATTGGGAACCCCTGATCAAGGTAAGTAAATCCTCAACCATTTTGATAATCTGTTTTTTAGGCATAGGGGCCTCAGCATGTGGCTCATGTGTCATTTTTGTAGACATAGAAGTTGTTTTTGACCTTGTTTTTGTTGCTGGCATCGGTTTAATATAAAAATGGTGAGGCCTGAAAGCACCCTCAGAAGCAGGTGCCTGCTCAGCGGCACCAGACCCATCCGAGAGAGAGACATCCACGGGTTCAATACTCTGAGAATATCGCGGCATACCAGACTCTGAATGGGTCTCGGTAGAGGCCTGCGACTCAAAAGTAGAGGGTGTCAGGGGCTGCAAAAGCACCTCATTGAGTACTGGCGAACTGGCTTAGGAAAAGCTTTGTCGTCTGTTTTGGACCTCAACGTTCTCTTTCTTTTTCCTTGCATTTTTTGTGAACTCCTGTAGTCGGATTGCTAACAGACGACATTTCAGGATAGTTAAATCTTGAACCAAAATATTTAGAAGCAAATATATACAGACGCTTAATAGTGCATTGGTTAAATCTAACACAAAACCAACAGCATGGCACATTGTGATCAGGGCCTAGGCAAGGAATACAGCACAAATCAAAATCCTTATGAGGTATTTGTTTCCCACAAGTAATGTAATTATTAACTTTTACTGACATCGGTAAGGAGCAAGAAAAAAAGTTTCCCCAATGGGGTACTTAGCTTTAGTTGAAGACTTTGGTTCTGAAACTTGAATACGAAAATTTCAGGAGTCGGCTGACCGGCACTTGCGAACTTGCTTCTGCTTCGGGCACTGCGCAGCAAGAAAGACTGAATACAATGGCGTTGGCTGCAAGTTTTATACCCCTGACGACCTGACATCATGGAAGTGGAGACAGCAACCGCAGGACCCAAGACTTTGTTATTCAGGCCGACTGAGGGCAAACTGCCAGCAGACTACCCAAATGTAATGACTGCAACAGTGAAACACGAAGACCATGTAGTAAACTGGAGATCCTGAAACAGACTGTTGGGAGGAGGAGGGGCCTGAATAAGCAGACTGTCTAGATAGGGAAAAATCTGAATATCTCAAATTCTGCAAGAAACAAGGCATTTAGTGAATACCCTTGGGTACATAGGCCAAAGGGTAAAAGCAGACAACTGACAATGCAAAAGAGAGAAATGTAAAAACATCCTGAAGAGAGAATGAATGGGGATGTGAAGGTACACATCCTTGAGATCCAGAGACACCAGAAAGGCCTAAGGAAGTAGGAGAGGAAACAATATATGCAGTGATAACATCCAAAAGGAAGAAATCTTGAAAAAATGCTGAGCAGGAAAACATCCAGAATTGGTTTCCATTTGTCCTCCTTTTGTGGGACCCAAAACATTCTGGAATAAAATCCCTTTTCCACCAGGGTGGAAGGCACAGCTTGAATGGTACCCTTATCCAAAAGAGATTGAAGAATCTCTGGGAAATGAGAAAGCTGTTCCCAAAGAGGATGAATGCCTGTAAAGGGAAGAAGGGACATAACCCAATAATCTAAGGTGATCTGAAGCCAATTTGGAAGAGACAAGAGAGAAACAAATGCAAGGAAAAGTACAGTTGTGTACCTACCATAAATGGAGATGTTCGAGTTTATTCACTGTTGCAGTCATTACACTTGGGTTATCCTGCTGACAGGCTACCCACAGTCGGCCAGAGTTCCAAAGTCTAGGTCCGGCGTCTGATGCGGTCGCCTCTTCCCTTACGTCAGTGCGCCAGGGGTATAAAAGATGCAACCGACACCATTTTCTTCAGTTTTTCTTGCCCCAGATGTCAGGTGCCCCCAAATAGGAAGACTGTAAAAAATTATGCCATAAAGCATGCATGTACTAAAATAAACATTCCTTCATCTAGAAGCAAATACACCACATAGGTTGTACAGAGTTGAGAAGTACAGAAAAGTCCCAGCAATGAAAAGGGGGATGGTGGGTGGGTAACCTGGACTGCAACAGTGAATACACTCGAACATCTACATTTATGGTAGGTACACAACTGTATTATGTTCATCATGTTTCACTGTTGCAGTCATTACACTTGGGTTGAATCCCAAAGCTGAAGTTGGGTGGCTGGGCCTAAATAGGATTAGGAGACGCTACCAGGCCCTGCAGAACTGCAGTGGCAATGCCTGCTCTGGATTTAGAATATAGAGGTAAGTGGTAGTGCTTGGTGAAAGTGTGCACTGAACTCCAGGTTGCAGCTTCTAAAATGTCTTTGGTTGGTACTCCTCTGAGAAAGGCTGCTGAAGTGGCTGCTGCTCTGGTAGAATGTGGCCTAATGCCCTTAGGCACTGTTTTGCCATGTTGTGCATAACAGAAGCGAATGCAGTGTCCTATCCATTTTGAAATAGTCTGCTTTGAGATAGGCTTTCCTTGTGATCCTGCAGCATAAGCTACAAACACAGTTGCTCAGTTTTTCTGAAAGCTTTTGTTTTGTCCAAGTAGAATTGTAGCTGTCTGTGTATGTCCAAAGCGTGAAGAAGTCTCTCACCTTTATTCTGGGGATTTGGATAGAAAGTTGGCAAATGAATGGTTTGGTTAAGAGCCATACTAGAAACCACCTTTGGCATAAATGTTGGGTGTGTCCTTAGAGACCCTGTCCTGGTGAAAAATGATGAAAGTTTCCACTGCCATTAATGCCTGTAACTCTGAGACTCTTTTGGCTGAAGTTATTGCTAGGAGCAGAGCAGTTTTCCATGATAAGAATTTTATATCAGCTGTGCTGGCTGGCTCAAAAGGAGGCAGTGTGAGCTTTTCTAAAACAAAATTGAAGTCCCAAGTAGGTATTGGTGCTCTCCTTGGGGGTCTTATGTTTTTTGCCCCTCTGAGGTACTGCCTTAGTAGTGGATGTGAAAAAATAGGAGGTTCCGTATTGTAATGAGCTGAAATAGATGAGAAGGATAGGCCTTTGTCCAGAATCTCAGGTATTGTAAAATCTGAGGTATATTTGGAACAAGTGGTTCGAGTCCTTGTGCCTGGTTCCAAACACAGAATCTCTTTCATTTTTCTGCATTAAGATTTCCTAGTGCTGGACCTCCTGGCTTCTAAAATGACTTCCATAACAGCTTTAGAGAGAGGTGTGGTCTGAGTGGCTATATTATCTGCCATGCAGCCAGATTTAAGGTTCTGAGTTGATTGTGCAGAATCTGATTGTTTTGTTAAGTCAGAAGATGAGGAATTTGAGGTAAAGGCCAGGCTGGGCCTTGAGACAAGCTCTTTAGGATTGGGTACCAGTGCTGGCATGGCCAGTCTGGGGCAATCAGGATCATTTTTGGCCTCTCTTGTCTGACTTTTAGGAGCACCTTGGGAAGAAGAGGCAGTGGAGGGAAGGCATAAACTGTCAGGGTTTTCCAGCTGAATGATAGAGCATCCACTTTTCATGCTTGTGAGTGATAAGTTCGTGTGCAGAATTTCTGTAGTTGGCAGTTGTGAGGGGTGGCAAAAAGATCTATGTCTGGGCGTCACCATTTCCTTGTTATCATGCTGAAGACCGGAGGATTTAGTTTCCATTCGTCAGGATCCATGAGATTTCTGCTTAGTTCGTCTGTCAGTATATTTTTCATTCCTGGCAGGAATTGTGCCTGCAGATGTACTTGATAGGTCAGTGTTGTGTTCCACAAAGTCATGGCTTGCCTGTAGAGGGGGTAGGAATGCGTGCTCCCTTGCTTATGTAATACATAACTGTGGTATTGTCCGTCTTTAGTAATAGTTGTCCTGGATGTAGTAGATCCTTGAAAGCTGTCAGAGCATTCTGTACAGCTAGCATCTCTTTTTGATTGATATGAAGATGCATTTGTTCCTTGGGCCACGTGCCCTGAAAACATTTTCCTGCCATGTGTGCCTCCCAGGCATAATCTGATGCATCCGTTATTGTCTGCCTGGCTGTGGGTAATAAGGTGAAAGGCTGTCCCTTGTTGTGGTGACAGGCCTGGGACCACCATCGAAACGCAGGGAATTAAAGAAATTTTGGTTTCCAGGCTGTGGCAATGTTGAGTCCAAACACTTTTTAGATACCATTGTAGTTTACTCATATGCAGTCTTGCATATGGAATTCGTAGAATGCAGGATGCCATGAAGCCCAGGGCCAGCAGAATTTTTCTTGCAGGGAGCTGGGTCTTTGTTGCCATCATTTGAAAGTAATGAGTCAGTTGCCTTTGCTTGTCTGGTGTGAGATAAGCCATCTGGGTAGTTGTATTTAAGCTTGCACCCAGGAATATTATCTCTTGAGAGGGCACTAGTTTTGATTTCTTTTCGTTTACTGTGTACCCTAGGCAAATTAGTAATCTTTTTACAAACGCCAGATGTTTTGCAAATTAGTAATCTTTTTACAAACGCCAGATGATTTAGAAGAATATCCTTGCTCTCTGCTTGAATAAGGCAGTCGTCCAAGTAGGGATATATCTGTATTCCTCTTTGTCTGCAAAATGCAATTACTGGTGCCAGGCATTTTGTGAAGACCCTGGGCACAGTAGATAAACCAAAAGGTAGTGCAGAGAATTGGTAATGCATTGAGCCAGCTATGAATCTGAGGTATCTTCTGCAAGACTGTCTGATTGGGACATGCAGGTATGCCTCCTTGAGGTCCAAAGTAACTAGCCAAGGCTTCTTGCCCAGCATGGGTAGAAGTTGCTGCAGTGTTAACATTTTGAATTTTGGAACATCCAGGTAAGTATTTAGGGTTGACCGGTCCAGTACTGGTCTCCAGGCTTTGTCCTTTCTGGGTACTAGGAAAAGTCTTGAGTAAAATAGTTGTCCCTGTTCTTGCTGCGGTACTCTTTGAATAACTACCATGTCCATGAGAGCAGCAATTTGTTTTTCTGCCTCTGCCCATTGGTTTTGTGGCAGGTCCGGCATACCTTTTGATTTTGGAAGGGTGTGAAAGTGGAACCTGTAACCCTGAAAAACAATATTCAGTACCCACTTGTCCTGGGTGATTATGTGCCAATTTTGTGAGAAAAATGCTAGCTTTCCCCCTAGGGGTGCTGCCAAAAGGTACGTGCTTGGCATTTGTAGAGGGAAGTCAGTGGGACCGTTTCGTATAAGGTTGTGATTTGTCTTCTCCTCCTCTGGGGGCTGAAGCACCCATTGTTTAGGTCTGTAGGAGCCTGTCTCTTGGGCGTCTGTTTCTGCCTCTTTGTGGCCTGTCTGACACCGGAAAGGACCAATTTTTTGAAGGCCAGTTTCTGCTAAACCTGGCTGGTTGAACCTGTAAGAAATCCTTTACTGTCTGCATTGATTTTGCTTTATCCTCCATTTTCTTTAACACCTCTTCTGCCTTAACACCAAACAAAGTATCATGCTGTAGTGGAGCATCCAATAATTTTACTTTAACATGTTCAGGTAAACTTTGTTCTTTCAACCAAGCATGCCTTTGAATGACAGAGCCTGTAACTGCGGCTCTACAAGAAGCTTCTAATTAATCAAAAACACACTGCAGAGTATGCTTTCCCACTTGTTCAGTTGCATGCAAGAAATCCTGCATTTCCTTACTGTCAGGATTTTCTGAGTTTGTAAGCATTTTCTGTTTTAACAAAGACATGAGGTACTGTTGATATTTAGGCATGTGAAACTGGCAGTTTAAAGCCCTTACAGCTAAAGTAGCAGAAGTGTAAACTTTTTCCCTCATCCATCCAGAGCTCTAGAATCCCTATCAGAGGGGACAGGGTTTTTAGCAGTGGAAGCCTTAACCCATTTGGGACCCTGAGAAATTGTTTCTGGGTCAGCAGCAGGGTTTTTATAAAGAAATTTATGAGAGTCAGGGACCCTGTAGTACCTATCTGGCTTGATTGGTGCAGGGGCTAAAGAATCAGGAGACAAACTGGATTCAGAGAAAACATCAACAACAATATCAAGCACAGGGGGGAATAGCCAGGGGCCTGTGGTGAGGCAATAAAAGAAAATCTCTGAGCCTTTTCTTGGATTCTGAATAATCCTGGCTCTCCCAATGGAAATGCTCCCTCATGGTGTGCAGGGTTTCCCCAAAAGAATAATCCTCAGGTGGAGAGGCTGAAGGTATAGATTCTTCTGCATCAGAGTCCTCATAAGGAGGGAGAGAATATCCCTGATCTGAAGAGGAATCAGAGGAAATAGAAACCTCGTCAGAGGAATCAGTCAGTGTCTTGCCTAGGCCTTTTATCAGGACGGGATGGGAACACCTGATCAAGGTAATTAAATCTTCAGCCATTTTAAGCATCTGTTTCTTTGGCATGGATGGATGCCCAGGAGACTGCTGTACTTGTTTCCTTGTCTTTAATGGTGTTTTTGACTTTCCCTTGGCTGCTGCAGTGGATTTGATAGTAAGTTGTGAAGGTCTGAAAACACCCTCAGAAGCCGATGTCTGCTCAGCGGCTCCAGACCCATTTGAGGGAATAGTTTCCGCAGGCCCAATACCTTGAATTTCCAGAGGCCTAGGTGTCTCCACGTGGGAGTCGGATACGGCCTGTGGCTCTGAGGTAGCGGGTATCAGGGGCTGCGAAAGCGCCTCACTGAGAACCTGCGACTGGCCTAGAAGAGGCTTTGTCGTCAGTTTTGGACCTTGGATGCCTGTCCTTGTCCTTGCGTTTTTTATGAATTTCAGTCATCGGTTGTTCCGACGGCATAATGTAGTTAAATCTTCAGCCAAAGTAATGTAGAGCAAAATCAAACAGACGCTTAATAGTGCGCTTGTTGAATCTAGCACAAAACCGACAACTAGTACCGTCGTGGTCAGGGCCTAGGCAAAGAATACAGTAAGAGTGAAAGTCCTTATGAGGTATTTGCTTCCCAAAAGAAATAAAATTGTTAACTTTTACTGACATCGGTCTGAAGCAAGAAAAAGTTTCCCTAATGGGGTACTTAGCTTTATTGAAGACTTTGGTTCTGAAACTCGATTTCAAAAATCTCAGGAGTCGGCCGACCGGCACTTGCGAACTGCTTTTGCTTCGGGCACCGCGCGGCAAAAAAAAGACTGAAGAAAATGGCGTTGGTTGCATCTTTTATACCCCTGGCGCACTGACGTCAGGGAAGAGGCGACAGCAACCGATGCTGGACCTAGAGTTTGGAACTCTGGCCAACTGCGGGTAGCCTGCCAGCAGGATAACCCAAGTGTAATGACTGCAACAGTGAAACACGATGAACATCCAGGCCGAAGGAAAAGCAATCAGTCAAACCACTCTAGACCTGAAAAGGTGGTTTCTGGGAGGAAGGAGTTTGAATAGACTTTGCAGGAGGAATACACTTGGAAATCTTCTTACCCTTAGGGGGAGGGCAAGATTACATATGAAAAAAGGCATACTTAAGATACTTCTGCTGAAACTTAAGGGAAGAAACAAAAAAAGGGTACAGCTCCTGCATGGCTTTGCCCTTATCCTGGAGGGGCATGGACAGATCAGCAGCAGCAGTTTCAAAAAGACTTCTGTTTTCCAAAGAAACATTTAAAGTTTTGGCCTTGATGTCATCAGATTAAGCTTGAAGACAAAACCAAAAATAACGCCTCATGACTGAAACAAAAACAGCAGCTCTGGAATACGCATCAACTTTATCACAGCTGCATCTGACTGAATGGCAAGCAACTTGGAAAGTGAAGCCCAGCAAGGAAAGGGCAGAAGCCTCCCCTCTCAGTCAGGAAGGTCAGAAAAGACCTTAGAAACTTGAGAAAGGACATCCAAAATATACCTGGTTAAACGACTCAAGTAGTTAATGGCCCTAAAGGACTAAGTGGCAGCAGTGTGAAACTTCTTACCTAATCTTTCCATGGCCCTACTATCCTTGTCAGAAGGCAGCAGCTTGGTTGAAAGCAACATGGATGGCTTCTCAGAAGGGACTGACACCACAGAAAAGTTAACATAAGGGCATTTACAAAGAAAGAACAGTTGTCTAAGAACTTACCATAAAGTACAGTTTTGTACCTACCATAAATGTAGATGTTCGAAGATCCACATTGCTGCAGTCCTTATATATGGGTAGTCCGCTGTCCTCGGTCGGCCCGAATACCAAAGTATTAGGCTGACATCGGTCAAGGCGCTTAAAACTGACATCAGGACGTCAGGGTACAAAAGCGCATGACCGACGTCATTTCCTCAGTCTTTTCTTGCCCCAGATGTCAGAAGGCCCTAACAAAAAAGGCCACAGCCAAAAAACCAGCAAAAACTAACCAACCACCCGTGCACTAACCATATTTACAAAATGTACAACACAAACCACACCACCACCTTCAACAACAGAGGGGAAGGAGGGAGGGTAAATTGGACTGCAGCAATGTGGATCTTCGAACATCTACATTTATGGTAGGTACAAAACTGTACTATGTTCTTCATCTCACATTGCTGCAGTCCTTACATATGGGTAGAATCCCAAAGCAGAGGTAAGGGAGGATGGCAAAACTATAAAGCATTAGGAGCTGCCAAAATGCCCTGTAAAATTGCAGTGGCAAATCCAGCCCTAGATTTAGAGTAAAGTTGAAGATGGTAGTGCTTAGAGAAAGTATGCACTGAACTCCAAGTAGCTGCTTCCAAAATATCTTTAGTAGCCACCCCCCTTAAAAAGCTGTAGAAGTGGCAGTAGCCCTAGTGGAATGAGGCCTAATCCCAGCTGGAATCTCCTTACCATGATGGGAATAACAGAAAGCAATACAAAAACCAATCCACTTAGAAATAGTTTGTTTTGAAACAGGTTTGCCCTGAGAACCCAAAGCAAAAGAAACAAACAACTGCTGAGACTGCCTGAACCCTTTAGTTCTGCTCAAATAATATCGCAACTGTCTGTGTATATCCAAAGTGTGCAAAATCTTTTCCCCTTTATTTTGGGGGTTTGCATAAAAAGTAGGCAAATGAATAGTTTGGTTTAAAGCCACACTAGAAACCACTTTAGGCATAAAAGAAGGGTTAGTACGCAAAGACACTCTATCCTTGTGGAAAATTAAGAAAGGCTCAACTGCCATAAGGGCCTGTAATTCAGAAACCCTTCTTGCAGAGGTAATGGCCAACAAAAAAGCAGTCTTCCATGATAAATATTTCAACTCTGCCGATGCTGCAGGCTCAAAGGTTGTAGAGTGAGTTTCTCCAACACAAAATTGAGATCCCAAGCAGGAGTAGGAGCTCTGTGGGGTCTTATATTCTTTGCCCCTCTAAGGAAATGCTTAAACAAAGGCTGAGAAAATAATGGTGGGTCACAGTCATAGTGAGCAGAAATTGCTGCAGCATGAACCTTTATAGAGGAGAAGGACAAACCTTTGTCCAATAACTCAGTAAGGTATTGAAGCAACACTTAAATTAGGTTTAGAAACATCAAAGTCCTTTGCTGTACTCCAAAATAAAAATCTCCTCCATTTATCTGCGTAAACTTTCCTTGTACTAGGCCTTCTGGCCTCCAAAATAACATTCAAAACTTGTTGTGGAAGCTGAGACCCTCCAGGGTTTAAAACAGAATATGCCAGGCTGTCAGATGTAGAGAATGAAGTTTGACATTGAGTAAATGACTGTTCTCCTGAGACAGCAGGTGAGGAATCGAAGGCAAAGGCCATGGAGGCTCCTGTACCAGACTTCTCAGTAATGGGTACCAGTGCTGTCGAGGCCAATCTGGAGCTATTAAAATCATGTTTGGCTTGTCCTGTCTGACCTTCAGCAGTACCTTTGGGAGGAGAGGCAGAGGTGGAAAGGCATACACGTGAAGATTGCTCCAATTGAATGAGAGAGCATCCACTTTCCAAGCTGTGGGATGAAACCTTTTTGTGCAAAACTTTGGCAGCTGGTAATTTAGTGGAGAAGCGAACAGATCTATGTCTGGAGTTCCCCATAACACTGTCAATCTCTGAAATACATGAGGATCCAATTTCCACTCGTGGGGATCCATAATTTGTCTGCTCAACACATCTGCTAAGGAGTTCTGTGCTCCTGGCAGAAACCTTGCCTGAAGATTTAGCTGTAAACTGAGAGCAGTCTCCCACAAAATCATTGCTTGTCTGCATAGAGGATAAGAATGCGTTCCCCCTTGTTTGTTGATGTACCACATGACAGTTGTGTTGTCTGTTTGAATCAACACCTGCCCTGGAAGAAGTAAATCCTTGAAAGCTATCAATGCAAATTGGACTGCTAACATCTCCTTCAAGTTGATATGTAGATGTTGAAGTCTGGCAGGCCACGTGTCTTGTACCCATTTTCCATTTAGATGAGCTCCCCAAGCTTTGTCTGAGGCATCTGTCGTTAAAATCTGACTCGCCTCTGGCGGGTCACAGAGAGTCCCTTGTTTAGGTGACATTCCTGAGCCCACCACAAAAATTCCTTTTGAATGCAAGGTATTATCTGAATGACAGTGTCCAAATCTTGGCAGTGCTGTGTCCATACATTCTTGAGATACCACTGTAGCTTCCTCATATGCAGTTTGGCATTGGGAAGTACCAGAATACAAGATGCCATGAACCCCAAGGCTTGAAGGACTGTCCTTGCAGTCAGCCTGGACTGACGAGACAATTGGTGGAAGTAAAGAGAAAGATTCTTTTGTTTGTCCGGGGTCAAAAAGGCCATCTGGGATGCTGTATTCAGTCTCACACCCAGAAAGCACATGTCCTGAGAGGGTACTAGACTGGACTTTATTTCGTTCACAGAATACCCCAGGCATCTTAACACTGCCATCACATACTGTAAATGATGAAGAAGTTCGTCCTTTTCTTGGGCCAGAATCAGGCAATCGTTCAAATAAGGATAGATTTGTATTCCTCTTAGCCTGAAGAAAGCTACCACTGGAGCCAGAACCTTGTGAACACTCTGGGCAGTAGATAAGCCAAAGGGCAATGCAGAGAACTGATAATGTGAAGTCCCAGCCAGCGCAGATACTTCCTGCAACTGGGCCTGATAGGAACATGAAGGTAAGCTTCCTTGAGATCCAGAGTCACCATCCAGTGATCTTTGCCCAGCAGAGGTAAAAGCTGTTGTAACGTCAACATTTTGAACTTGGGAATGTCCAGATATGTGTTGAGGATAGATAAATCCAAAATTGGTCTCCACGTGTTTCCTTTCTTTGGTACTAGAAACAGGCGAGAATAAAATCCTAGGCCCACTTCTGGCAGAGGGAACGGTTGTATGGCCCCTATTTGAAGTAGTAGAGAAATTTGTTTGTGAGCCTCTAGTCTTTGCTGAGGAGGAACGTCCGGCATGCCTTTGAAAGGAGGCAAGGTATGGAAATAAAACTTGTAACCCTGGTGTATGATATCCAATACCCATTTGTCTTGGGTAATCAACATCCAATTTTCCTTGAAGAGTGCTAACCTTCCTCCCAAAGGTGCTGCCAGGCAAGAAGGATCTGGCAGCTGAAAAAGTAGGTCATTGGGCCTGTTTACGAAAGGACTGGCCCCTGGAAGATTGTGCAGGTGAACTTCCTGTTCTAGGCCTGAAAGAACTCTGAGCTCTGCCCCTACCACGTCTAGATCTACCCCTAGACTGAGAATCATAAGAAGGATACGTCCATCCCTTAGCAGGCCAATTCCTACTAAACTTCGGAGGCTGAACTTGCAAAAAATCTTTAACAGCCTGCATAGACTTAGCCTTGTCTTCCATTTTCTTCAAGACTGACTCCACAGGTGAACCAAACAACACATCAGACTGCAAAGGAGCATCCAAAATCCTTGTCTTAACATGGTCAGATAAATTCTGATCCTTCAGCCAGGCGTGCCTGCGAAGAACTGAGCCAGTGGCAGCCACCCTAGACGAGGCCTGCACAGCATCAAAACCACACTGTAATGAATGCTTACCCACCTGTTCAGAGACATGCACCAAATCTTGTAATTCTTTACACTCAATGCCTTCCGCCAGAGCATCCACCTTAGACTTCAATTGAGAAAGAAGAAAGTTTTGATATTTCAACATATGAAACTGGCAATTCAAAGCCCTCATAGCTAAGGTAGAAGATGTATAGACCTTCTTTCCCCATCTATCCAAAGCTCTGGCTTCTTTATCTAGATTAACTGGATTTTTTACAACAGAGGCCTTGACACCCTTAGGTCCCTGACTAATAGTTTCTGGGTCCGCCCTAGGACTCTTATAAAGATATTTATGAGCCTCAGGCACCCTGTAATACCTATCCGGTTTAACAGGAGCAGGAGGCAGAGAATCAGGATTAAGTGAAGCCTCTGCAAACACATCTTCCACAACATCCAGAACAGGGGGTATAGCCAAGGGCCTATGCTGGGGTAACAGCAAAAATTCCCTAAGCCTTTTCCGAGAATCAGAGAAGTCCTGACCTTCCCACTTAAAATGTTCCCTCATAGAATGAAGTGTCTCTGAAAATGAAAAATCCTCTGGAGGAGAAGCAGAAGGAGTGGAATCATCTGCATCAGAATCAGAATAAGGAGAGTACTCCTGCAAGTCCTCAGCTGAAGACTCTGAAACATCCGAAGCCTGCTCAAAACTTCCCAACTCTGGCTCCACCCTAGGCCTCTTATCAGGGGGGGCAAAGAACCTCTAATCAGAGTAATCAAATCTTCTGCCATTTTAAGCATGTGCTTCTTAGGCACAGACCCTGCTGAACTAGGAGTGACAACAACAGAAGCTAAAACTGGCCTGCCTCTGGTAGAAGCCTTGGAAACAGAAGGAGAAGGCCTAACCACCCTAGGAAGGGAGGGGAGTACAGTAACTTGAGAAGCCCCTTCAGCCTGACCTGCCTCCTGAGAGACCACCTCCTGCAAAATCAAAGTCTCCCCCTGAGACTCCAGAGAAGTCTCCGTCGGAACCACCGGTTCCACTGAAGCCTCTAAAGAACCGGCGTCCGGAACAGACGACTTATCTTGCCTGGGTTTAACTGCTTTGTCTTTGCGCTTCTTCGCAGAAGCGGGCGCCGGAGAATCCGACGGCATATTATAATTGCACCGCTTCCCAAAGACCAGCCTAGCACAATCTAACCTTCGCTTAATAGTGCGTTTATTGAACCTAGCACAAAAGCGACACCCAACAACGTCGTGCTCAGGCCCCAAACAAGGAATACACAAAGAATGATAATCCCTATGCGGTATCTGTTTCCCACAAGAAATACAGTTATTCACTTTTCTGACATCCGGTAAAACACTGAGGCAAGAAAAAAACAAAATATTCCCCAACGGGGTACTTAGCCAACTTGGATTCGGTCTGAAACTCCAAATTCGAAAAATTTCAGAACGCCGAACGGCACTTGCAACGCTGCTTCTGCATCGGACCATGCGGCAAAAAAGACTGAGGAAATGATGTCGGTCATGTGCTTTTGTACCCTGACGTCCTGATGTCAGTTTTAAGCGCCTTGACCGACGTCAGCCTAATACTTTGGTATTCGGGCCGAACGAGGACAGCGGACTACCCATATGTAAGGACTGCAGCAATGTGAGATGAAGAACATCCTTAGATGTCCTTCTCTTCCAAGTTGCAATATTCTTAACCTTAGGGAGTTGCTGCCTGCAGCACTGGACATCCGGCCAGTATACCAAAGTCTTGAGTGCAGAGGCATGTGCGATGCTGCATGTAAGAGCCATAAACTGACGGCGGCTCTACCTGTGATGTCTGCACATACCCAATTCAAAACTGGCTGCTGCACAGGGAGAGCCCTCAGGACTAGGAAGAGTGAAGCAGAATGAAACCCTCGCCAGACACAAGTCAGTAGTCAGGGAAAGGCTTCATTTTATAATGTGGTCCACAGGAAAAGAGAGGGTAGGTGGGTGGGATTGAATACTGCACATGGAAGAGTAGGACATCGAAGGTTAAGGTAAGTTCTTACACAACTGTTCTAGGTCTCTCTATTCCTATGTTGCAGTATTCTAAACTTTAAGGAGAGTACCAAAGCTCTCTACGTAGAAATGTGGGAGGCTGGAAGGGGAGCAGAGTCAATGAGACCCCTCACAATGGATTTAACAAACCCTGTTCTAGGCCTTGAAATGGAGTCTAGTTTGTAATGCTTGGTGAAGGTATATACAGAAGACCAAGTTGGTGCCTCCAGAATTGAGGAGTAATCAATGCCCTTGAAAAAAGGCTGCTGAAGAGGAAGCAGCTCTGGTGGAATGGGCCTTGATGCATGAACCCAATTATTTCCTTGAAATGAACAGCAAAAGGCAATGACCTTAGAAATCCAAAAGGCAATTGTCTGTTTTGACATGACCTTACCTAGGGCTCTAAGATGAAAGCAAACAAACAGATGATCTGACCACCTGAAGGGTTTTGTCTCGTCTAGGTAGAACCTCAGCTGCCTATGAACATCCACGGCATGCAAGTTCCTTTCTGTAGAGTTCTGAGGCGGAGGGTAGAAGACAGGCAGGTTTATTTTCTGGTTTAGGGATAGTTCATTAACTAACTTGGGCATGAAAGAGGGGTTAGTTCTAAGAGGGACCATATCCTTATGGTAAAACAAGGCAAGGAGGTGAAGCCATGAGGGCTTGCATATCTGAGACCATCTTAGCAGAAGTGAGAGCCATTAACAAAACTATTTCCCAAGTACAGAATTTAAAAAAAATAGAATGGGCTGGCTCAGAGGGAGCTAGTGTAAGTTTCTCCAGCACAAAGTTAAGATCCCAAGGTGAGGGAATGGGCTTTCAAGGAGGTCTGATGTGAAGGACCCCTTTTAGAAACAGCTTGACATCTAGCCTGGATGCCAGAGGAGGGGTGAAGTGAAGGCAAGCAGAAATAGCAGAGAGATGCACTTTCACTGAAGAGCAAGACAACCCTGAATGCAGCAACTCACAGAGTTAGGAAAGGACCACTAGAACAGAGGCTTTAAAGGGGTCCTGTTTACTCTTAAGGCACCAATGGTAGAATCTTTTCCATTTAAATAGTTTCTCCTAGTACCTGGTTTCCTGGCCTGCTGCAGGACATTGAGTACGGCCTCTGAGTATAGGTGCCTGAAGGGGATCAGAACTCTCTCACCCATGCTGTCAGACCAAGGTTGAGAAGGTGGGGATGAATAAGAGACCCTTTGCCTTGTGTGAGTAGGTCGAAGCGGTGGGGTAACTTGCGCTGATTGTCTTGTGATAAAAGGGAAAGTAGGAGAAACCAATGCTGTCTTAGCCAGAAGGGAGTCACCAACAGGGCTCTTGGTTTGTTATGTATTTTCAGGAGGACTTTGTGAATCAAAGGAAATATGGAGGGGGGGGGGTATAAAGAACATTCCCTCCCACGAAAGTGAGAAGCCATCCACTTTCCAGGCTTGTGGATGGGGAAGCCTTGCGCAACAGAGTGGCATCTTTCTGTTCGGGGAGAAGGCAAACGGATCTACTTGAGGAGTACCCCACCTGTGAACTAAATCCAGAAACAACTCCCTGTGAAACATCCATTCGTGGGAGGGTGATAAGGTCCTGCTCAGTGTGTTTGCCATCACACTGTCTTCTGATGGAATGTAAACTGCCGTTAAATGCATCTGTAATGCTGTTACGAGGGACCAAATTTGAATAGTAAGGCTGCAAAGAGGGTAGGACTTTGTTCCTCCCTCCCTTTTTATGTACCACAGGACTATCTGTGATGACCTTTAATGTGCCTGGCAGAAGGATCTATTGAAAGGCCTGTATTGCTAGGAAGAGGGCTCCTGACTCCTTTAGGTTGAAATGGCCCTTTCTTTCTGGAATGGACCATTTTCCCTGCACTTTGTGCTGGATGCTGGTACTGTGAAGAACTGCCCCCCAGCCTACGCCTGTGTAAAGAGAATGTGTAGGTGGAGGAATCTGCAAGGTCACCCCTTGATTATGGGTGATAGCTGAAATCCACCAGTTGAGTTCCATTTTTAGACATGGAATAAAAGGAAGACTTGTTTTTCCAAGGCGTGAGTGCTGGTTCCAAGAATTTCTCAGTACTCACAAACTTCATGTGCATCCTGGCTAAAGGGAACATGGGAATCAAGGATGCCATAAATCCCAGGATTCCCAGGAATTCTCTGGCTGAGATGGATGGCAGTGATAGCAGAGTTTTGAAAAACTGGGTGAGAGACTCCACTTTCTGTGTTATGACAAAGATTGACAAAGTCTGTCCGTATTCTGCACCCCAGGAAAACTAGGTCTTCTGAGGGAGTCATTTGAGACTTTGGACAGTTTACAGTGAAGCCTACATTCTGTAGGATCCTGCAAACCAAGTCCAGGTGTTGAGAAAGGGTGCGAGGATCTTGATGTAGGATCAAAAGGTCGTCCAGATAAGGATAAATGTGTACTCCCTGAAGTCTGCAATATGCAGAGACTGCAGCTAGACATTTGGTGAATACTCTTGTAGTTGTGGCAAGCCCAAAGGCTAAAGCAGTAAATTGAAAATGTGAGGAACCCACTGAGAAACAAAGAAATATTCTGTAAGTGGAGTGAATAGGGATATGTAGACAGGCATCCTTCAGATTGAAGGAGGCCATGAAAAGGCTTGTTGAGGAACAAGGGGAAGGAGGTGATGTAATGTGAGGATTTTGAAGGAAGGCACCCTGAAGAAGAGACTGAGGTCAGAAAGGTTGAGTATGGGTCTCCAAGGGCCATCTTTTCTTAGAACCAAAAACATTCTTGAATAAAACCACTTGGCTACTTGTTCTTCGGGTACTTGTTCTATAGTGCCCTGAGAATGGAGGTGGCTCAGGGTAGTGGGAAATGGTGGAAGCTGACTAGGTGGTGGTTGTGGAAAGTGCAGTTGTGTACTCTTAACATAAATGTAGATGTTCAAGTGTATTCACTGTTGCGGTCATCACACTTGGGTTATCTGACTGCAGCTAACCCTCAGTCAGCCCTAATACCAGAGACTTAGTATTTCTGTGTTGGTTGCTGTCGCTCCAGGATGGACGTCAGGTCGTCAGGGGTATAAAAACAGGCATCCGATGCCATTACAACAGTTTTTCTTGCCCCAAATGTCAGGAGCCCCCAAAAGGGAGCTAAGGTATGGTGGGAAAATCACCACCATTAAAAAGTAAATACCAATAGCCCCGTAAGGGGTGAGTAACATACACAGAGAAGAGAGTGAGAGAAGGGGGCTGGGGGGAGGGAAACCAGGACTGTAACAGTGAATACACTCGAACATCTACATATAAGTTAAGTGTACACAACTGTACTATGTTCTTCATGTTTTACTGTTGCAGTCATCACACACGGGTTGATTCCCAAAGCTGAAGAAGGGGTGGAGGCAGTCGAGACGAGTTGGGGCTGGCTAGTATCCCCTCCAGGACTGCTGTTGCAAAACCCGCCCTGGATTTGGAAAAGATAGGCAGGTGGTAATGTTTGGTGAAGGTATGTAGAGAACTCCAGGTAGCAGCTTCCAGAATGCCCCTGGTAGTGACTCCCCTGTGGAATGCTGTAGAGGTAGAATTTGCCCTAGTGGAATGTGTTCTAACCCCCTGAGGGGTTGGTTTCCCATGGTGTTTGCAGCAGAAATGGTTGCAGTGTGCTATCCATTTGGAAATTGTTTGTTTTGAAATGGCCTTGCCCTCTGCCCCTGGTGCAAAACTGAGTAGTAACTGGTCAGATTTCCTGAAGGGCTTAGTCCCATCAAGGTAGAATCTGAGCTGTCTGTGCACGTCCAAAGAGTGCAGGATCCTCCCCCTTTATTTTGAGGATAAGGGAAGAAGGTTGGCAAGTGGATCGATTGGTTAAGAGCCACACTGGACACATTATGAAAGATAATGAAGGGTTCCACAACCATAAGTACTTGCAGCTCACTAGCAGAAGTGATGGCCAGAAGCAAGGCTGTTTTCCAAGAGAGGAATTTTAACTATGCTGACACTGAAGGCTCAAAGGGAGGGAGCGTGAGCTTTACCAGTACAAAGTTAAGGTTCCAAGTAGGGGTGGGTGCTCTCCTCGGTGGCCTTAAGTTGTTTGCACCTCTCAGGAACTGTTTGATGAGAGGGTGAGAGAAGAGAGGTGTCTCAGTGTTGTAATGAGCCGAAATGGCAGAGGCATGGATCTTAATGGAGAAGGATAAGCCTCGGAGGAGTAGATCTGCTAGGTAATCCAGGATTAGACGCAAGGAGGGCAGTGTTGTGCCCTCTCCTTTAGACTGAATCCAGGAGCAATACCTTTTCCACTTATCAGCATAGGATTTCCTTGTACTGGGTCTACTGGCTTCAAGAATGACGTCCAGCACCTGCTTGCTTAGGCTGGTCATTGAGGGAGAGTTCAAGGAATAAGCCAGGCTGCAAGATTCAGGGTTTGCAGTTGTGGATGCAAGATCTGTCCCTCCTGCTGAGTGAGGAGTGTTGGGATCTGAGGTAGGTGGCACCGGTGACAGGCTGTGCAGTAGTGGGTACCAGTGCTGGCATGGCCAGTCCGGGGCAATCAGGATTGTCCTTAGTCTGTCCTGTCTTATCTTGAGTAATATTCTTGAGAGAAGGGGCAGAGGGGGAATGCATAGATTGAAAGGTTTTCCCACTGGAAGGATATGGCATCCACTTTCCAGGCCCTGCTGTGAGGTGTCCTGTGCAGAATTTGCTGAGCTGGTGATTGCAGGGGGAGGCGAAGTGGTCCATTTCTGGGATCCCCCATTTCTGGATTAGAAGACTGAAAGTGCTGGGTTCTAAGGCTGAAGGTGCTGGGATCCAATTGCCACTCGTGTGGGTCTAGGAGATTTCTGCTTAAGTCTGCCAGTGAATTTTGTTTGCCTGGCAGGAATCGAGCTTGCAGATGAACATGCATGTCCAAGGCTGTGTCCCACAGGGCCATGGCTAGTCTGCAGAGTGGGTAAGAGTGGGTTCCCCCCCTGCTTGTTGATGTACCATATAACTATGGTGTTTGTTTTTATTAGCAGGGGTCCTGGTGAGAGAAGGGATCTGAAAGCTCTTAGAGCATGATGAACAGCTAGCATCTCTTTTTCGTTGATGTGCAGATAAGTTTGACTAGGGCTCCAGTAGCCCTGAATGCACTTGTCGTCCAGGTGTGCCCCGCAGGCATAGTCTGATGCATCTGTGGTTCGGGTCTGGGTGGCGTGGGGTTGAGTAAAGATAAGTCCCTTGTTGTGGTTGCATGCTGCTGCCCACCAAAGAAACTGTACTTGGACAAGGTATGACAGTTTCCAGGTCCTGAGAATCTTGGCACCAAAGACTTTTTAAGTACCATTGAAGTTTCTTCATATGCAATCTGGCATATGGAATTAGTAGGATGCAAGAGGCCATGAACCTTGCGTATAGCTGGGCTCTGGTGGCCATTTGAGTGAAGTAGTCTGTCACATAGGCTTGTTTTTCTGGAGTAAGGAATGCCATCTGGGAGGCTGTGTCCAAGCTTGCTCCCAGGAATACAATCTTTTGACTGGGGGCTAGTTATAATTTCTTTTCGTTGGCAGGGTACCCCAAGGAGGTTAGAAGGTTCTTTACAAATGTCAGATGCTGCAACAGATTTTCCAGACTGTTTGCCTGAATCAGGCAGTCGTCCAAGTATGGGTAAATTTTAATTTTTCTCTGTCTGCAATAGGCAGTGGCTGGAGCCAGGCATTTTGTGAATACTCTGGGAGCAGTGGATAAGCCAAAGGGAAGTGCAGAGAACTGATAATGCATAGATCCTGCCCTAAAACGTAGGTATTTCCTGCACAAGTCCCTGATAGGGATGTGCATATAGACTTATTTTAGGTCTAGGGTGGCTAACCAGCCATCTTTGGACAGCATAGTTAGAAGCTGCTAAAGGGTGAGCATTTTGTAATTTGGTACCACCAGGAAGGTGTTTAGAATGGAAAGATTTAGGCTTGGGCGCCAACTGCCCTCTTTTTCTGGGTACCAGGAAAAGTCTGGAATAAAACCCTTGACCTATCTGTTCTGCAGGAACAGGCTGAATTGCCCTTATGGAGGGCAGGGATTGAACTTGGTTTTGTGCCTCTGCCCACTGGTTTGGAGGAAGGTCTGGGAACCCTTTTGGGGTTGGCAATGAGTGGAAGTAAAATTTGTAACGCTGGGATACAATGTTGAGGACCCACTGGTCTTTGGTGATGGAGGTCCAGTTTTTTGCATGATGGGCAAGGTTTCCTCCTAGGGACATGGGCAGTTGGGCAGAGGTGAGGAGTGGAGTTGAAAAATCACTGTGAATTCTTTCCGTAAGGGGTGGCTTAGCGCTCCTTGTTTTTGAAGAGGAGGCACTCCATCGGTTAAGATTTCTGCACACCCTGAGACTGTAGTCTGGGGATCTGTTTCCCCTGGGTCTAGTTTGAGATGGCCTTGAGGGGACTGGAAAGGACCAATGCTTCGAGGGGCAATGCCTACTAATCTAGGAGGCTGCACTTGCAAGAAATCTTTGCCTGCATAGATTTAGCTTTTTCTTCCATCTTTTTTAGAACCTCTTCTGCTTTGGTGCCAAACAGATTGTCCTTGTTCAAAGGAGCGTCGAATAATTTTGATTTGATATGGTCTGGCAAGGTCTGCTCCTTAAGCCAAGCATGCCTTCTCAGTACAGAACCAGTGACTACAGCCCTGCAAGATGCTTCTAGGGTGTCAAAGCCACATTGCAAAGTATGCTTGCTGACTTGGCTTGTAGAATGCATAAGGCTCTTGTAATTATTTATTTTCTGCACAGTCTGTGAAGGTAGCTAATTTTTGCTTAAGTTCCATAAAATGTTGCTGGTACTTCAGCATGTGAAACTGGCAATTCAATGCCCTAATGACGAGAGTTGCACAGGTGTATACTTTTTTACCCCATCTGTCTAAAGATCTGGAATCCATGTCCGAAGGGGTGGGATTTTAAGCTGTAGTTGCTTTTATACCTTTAGCGCCCTGGGAGATGACCTCTGGGTCAGCAGTAGAATTTTTGAAAAGAAATTTGTGAGAGTCAGGAACTCTGTAGTACCGATTGGTTTTCTGGGAGCAGGAGGAAGTGTGTCAGGAGTCCAGCTGGATTCAAGGAAAACATCCTCCACAACATCCAGGACTGGGGGTATTGCTAAAGGTCTATCTTGCGGCAAATCTAAAAATTCTCCAAGTGTCTTTCTGGACTGAGGATAGTCTTGGCATTCCCAGTGGAAATGCCCTCAAGTATGTAATCATAAGCAGATAAAGGCATGTCTTCATATTCAGAAACCTCGTAGTCGGACTCTTGGTCTGTTAAAGCTGCTGGGGACAGGGTCTCTTTCTCTCAGCAGGAGAAGGCTGACTTCCCCTAATCAGCATAATCCGGGCTTCTGCCATTTTAAGCATTTGATGATGTCGCAAGAAAGCAGGTGCTTGAGTTTGAGTAGGTTTTTTTAGGAGTAGCTCGTACTCTTGGCCTTAGAAACTCGGTAGTTTTAGACAGAACTGAAGACTTTGAAGTCGTTGCTTTGTGTCGAATATCGGTAGTGTGAAGAAAGTACAGTTGTGTACACTTACCATGGTTCCCTATTAGAAGACCAAAGACGCATTCTTTCGAATGCGTCGTGGTCAAACTCAAAAGCCTGAAGCGGCTTTTAAGCAAATTCTTTCCCAGGGAAAGACTTCGCTTTGCTGCATCGTTACTTTGCCATTTTCGGCACTGTAGTGTGGTCTCGGAGTTGGTATATTTAAGTAGCGGGGGTGTGAAGGATGAAGCCCCCCACTTAATGTAATGTTTAAAGTGTTTTATTTTATTTTTTTGTTGGAACAGCTATTTTTTCCCTACGGAAAAAAAAATCGCTGTTCTGACAGTTCGTAATTGTAAGCTTTCACTTACATAGGGTTGATTAATCACCATTCACTTTTTTAAGCGTTTGGTGATCTAATATAGGCCCCTTACCATAAATAGAGATGTTAGAGTGTATTCACTGCTGCAGTCATCATACTTGGGTTATCTGCCTGCAGGTAGCCTTCAGTTGGCCCGAATACCAGAGATTTGGTATTTTTGCGTCAGATGCTGTCGCTCCAGGACTGATGTCAGGTGTATAAAAACAGGCAGCAGACACCATTACCCCAGTCTTTCTTACTGAGGAGCTCTAAGCAGAAGCAGTTCGCAAGTGCTGGTTGGCCGCTACCTAAATTTTCATTTAAAAATTGAATAATCCTGAAGTCTTCTAAAGCAAAGTACCCCACTGGGGATCCATTTTTCTTGCTCTAAACGAGGTCAGAAAAAGTTAATTGTCTTGCCTGTGGAAAGCAAACAGAGATTTTCATTCTTACTGTGTCACTTGTTTTATCATTTTGTCAAATTGTTTTATCATGGTGTGGATGGGAGGAGAAATGGGGTAGGAGTTATTCTGAAGGAACAGTATGCTGAGAGTGTTTTGGAGGTGAAAAGAGTGTCGGATAGAGTGATGTTTATGAAGCTGGAAATCGATGGTGTAGTGATGAATGTTGTTAGCGCTTATGCTCCACAAGTTGGGTGTGCAATGGATGAGAAAGAAAAATTTTGGAGTGAATTGGTTGAAGTGGTGATGACTGTACCCAAGGGTGAGAGAGTGGTGATTGGAGCAGATTTCAATGGGCATGTTGGTGAAGGGAACAGAGGGGATGAGGAAGTGATGGGTAAGTATGGTGTTAAGCAAAGGAATGCAGAAGGTCAGATGGTAGTGGATTTTGCAAAAAGGATGGACATGGCTGTGGTGAATACGTATTTTAACAAGAGGGAGGAGCATAGGGTGACATACAAGAGTGGAGGAAGATGCACACAGGTGGATTATATCTTGTGTAGGAGGGCCAGTTTGAAGGAGTTTGGAGACTGTAAAGTGGTGACCACAGAAAGTGTCGTTAGGCAGCATAGGATAGTGGTTTGTAGGATGACGGTGGTTATCAAGAACAGGAGGAGTGTGAGGGCAGCACCAAGGATCAAGTGGTGGAAATTGAAAAAGGGTAATTGTGAGGTGGAGTTCAGGGATGAGTTAAGGCAGGCACTGGGTGGCAGTGAAGAGTTACCAAATAGCTGGGTAACTACAGCAGAGCTAGAAAGGTGCTTGGTATCACATCTGGACAGAGGAAGGACGACAAGGAGACATGGTGGTGGAATGAGGAAGTACAGGAGAGTATACAGAGAAAGAGGCTGTCAAAGAAGAAGTGGGATTGTCAGAGAGATGAAGAAAGTAGACAGGAGTATAAGGAGATGAGGTGCATGGCAAAGAGAGAGGTGGCGAAGGCTAAGAATAAGGCATATGAAGAGTTGTATGAAAGGTTGGACACTAAGGAGGGAGAAAAGGACCTGTACAGATTGGCTAGACAGAGGGACCGAGCTAGGAAAGATGTGCAGCAAGTAAAGATGATAAAGGATAATGAGGGAAACATACTCCCAAGCGAGGAGAGTGTGTTGAGGAGATGGAAAGAGTACTGTGAGGGGTTGATGAATGAAGAGAATGAGAGGGAGAGAAGGTTGGATGATGTAGGGATAGTAAATCATAAAGTACAGTGGATTAGCAAGGAGGGGTTGATGAATGAAGAGAATGAGAGGGAGAGAAGGTTGGATGATGTAGGGATAGTAAATCATGAAGTACAGTGGATTAGCAAGGAGGAAGTAAGGATAGCTATGAAGAGAATAAAGAATGGAAAGGCTGTTGGCCCAGATGACATACCTGTGGAAGCATGGAGGTGTTTAGGTGAAATGGCAGTGGAGTTTTTAACCAGATTGTTTAATGAAATCTTGGAAAGTGAGAGGATGCCTGAGGAATGGAGAAAAAGTGTTTTGGTACCAATTTTTAAGAATAAGGGTGATGTGCAGAGCTGTAGTAGCTACAGAGGGATAAAACTGATCAGTCACAGCATGAAGTTATGGGAAAGAGTAGTGGAAGCAAGGTTAAGAAGGGACGTGATGATTAGTGATCAGCAGTATGGTTTCATGCCAGGAAAGAGCACTACAGATGCGATCTTTGCTCTGAGAGTGTTGATGGAGAAGCACAGAGAATGTCGGAAGGAGTTGCATTGTGTTTTTGTAGACTTAGAGAAAGCATATGACAGGGTGCCTAGAGAGGAGTTGTGGTATTGTATGAGGAAGTCAGGAGTGTCAGAAAAGTATGTAAGAGTGGTACAGGATATGTATGAAGGTAGTGTGACAGCGGTGAGGTCTGCGGTGGGAGTGACGGATGCGTTTAAGGTAGAGGTGGGGTTACATCAAGGATCAGCTCTGAGCCCTTTCTTATTTGCAATGGTGATGGACAGGTTGACAGACAAGATCAGACAGGAGTCCCCGTGGACTATGATGTTTGCAGATGACATTGTGATCTGTAGTGAGAGAGTAGGGAACAGGTGGAGACGACCCTGGAGAGATGGAGATATGCTCTAGAGAGAAGAGGAATGAAGCTCAGCAGGAATAAGACAGAATATGTGTGTGTGAATGCGAGGGAGGACAGAGGAATGGTGAGGATGCAAGGAGTAGAGGTGGCGAAGGTGGATGAGTTTAAATACTTGGGGTCAATAGTTCAGAGTAACGGTGAATGTGGAAGAGAGATGAAGAAGAGAGTACAGGCAGGATGGACTGGGTGGAGAAGAGTGTCAGGAGTGATTTGTGACAGACGAGTACCTGTAAGAGTGAAAGGGAAGGTCTACAAGAGGGGAGTGAGACCAGCTATGTTATATGGGTTGGAGACAGTGGCATTGACAAAAAGGTAGGAGTTTGAGCTGGATGTGGCAGAATTAAAGATGTTAAGATTTGCACTGGGTGTGACAAGGGTGGACAGGATTAGGAATAAGTATATTAGAGGGTCAGCCCAGGTTGGAAGGTTTGGATACAAAGCCAGAGAGGCACAATTATATTGGTTTGGACATGTGCTGAGGAGGGATGCTGAGTATATTGGGAAAAAGATGCTAAGGATGAAGCTACCATGTAACAGGAAAAGAGGAAGGCCTTAGATAAGGTTTATGGATGTGGTGAGAGAGGACATGCAGGTGGTTGGTGTGGCAGAGCAAGATGCAGAGGACAGGAAGAAATGGAAACAGGTGATCTGCTGTGGCGACCCCTAACGGGAACAGCCGAAAGAAGATGATGACTGTCACTTGTTTACGTACCTCGCTGTCGGTTTTGTGCCTTGTTCAATGCCCAAACCATTCAATGTCGGGCTCTCATTGTCGCTAAATTCTTTAGTTCTCCATCTCCATATTCTGAAAAGGCTTTGGTAAGCCATCAGACTACCGATATTCCGAAAAAACGCAAGGATAATGACAGAGACAGACGGCATAGGTCCAAAGCTGCCGACGATGCTTCCGTTAAGCTAGTCGCCAGTTCACCGGTACTCAGTGAGGCGCTTTTGCAGCCCCTGATGCCCACTTCAATGGGTTCGCAGGCCTCTACTGAGACCCATTCAGAGTCCAGTATGCCGCGAGACTATTCTTTGACTATGGAACCTGCGGATGTCTCTATCTTGGATTCGTCCAGAGCCACTGTGTGCAGGCACCAGCTTCTGAGGTAGTTCTTCGCTCAGTAGATGTTAGACTCAGACTCCTTTTTATCAAAAACTACCAAGTTTCTTAGGCCTAGAATATGCGTTACGCCTAGAAAACAGACCAAAGCGCATGCACCTACTCCCATGCCACAACGACAAACAGCATCTGATGCAGAATTACTAAGTCTCTAGTATTCGGGCCGACTGAGGGCTACCTGTAGGCAGATAACCTAGTGTGATGACTGCAACAGTGAAACACGAAGAACATCTTCCTTGGAAGCCGGTGCCTGCATAGCGGATCTGGACCCATCCAAGGTAGAAACATCCACAGGTTCTGTAGTCAAAGAAGAGTCTCGCGGCATACCATACTCCGAACAGGTCCCGTAGCGGCCTGCAAATCCATCAAAGTAAGCATCAGGGGCTGCAAAAGTGCCCGAGTACCAGCGAAACAGCAACTAGCTTAACGGAAGCGTTGTCTGCAGTTTTGGACCTGTGCAGTCTGTCTCTGTCTTTATCCTTTGTTTTTCCAGATCATCAGTAGACAGATGACTTACCAAAGCCATTTTGGAATACGGAGATAAAGAGCGAAAATATTTAGTGACAATAAGGGCCCGACAGTGAATAGTTTGGGCACTGAACAAAGCACAAAACTGGGAACGAGGTACGTCATGGTCTGGGCCAAAATAGGTGACGTAGTAAGAATGGAAATGTCAGTGTGGTATTTGCTTTCCACAGGAGAGACAATTATTAACTTTCTGACATCGGTTAGAGCAAGAAAAAAGGATCCCCAACAGGGTACGTAGCTTTAGAAGACTTCAGGATGATTCAATTTGGAAACAAACTCAGGTAGCGGCCGACCAGCACTCATGCAAACTGCTTCGGCCTCCTTGGCAAGAAAGACTGATGTAATGACGTTGGCTGCCTGTTTTCATACCCCTGGTGACCTGACGTCAGTCCTGGAGCGACACCAACCGAAACAGAAATACTAAGTCTCTGGTATTCGGGCCGACTGAGGGCTACCTGCAGGCATATAACCCAAGTGTGAAGACTGCAACAGTGAAACCCGAAGAACATCGGTGTAGATCCCCATGTCATGAAGTATCCTCTCTTGATGATGGAGCACACCCACCTGTCTGTGGTTATTTTCTGCCAGGAGAGTAAGGATAGGGTTAGGCATAGGCATAGGGAGATAGGAGTGGAGGTGGGAAAGGGAAGAGAGTCACAGTGGAGGAGCTCTATCTGGGTCTGGTTGCCTCCAAAAGGAAAGAGGTGTGGAAGATGAGGAAGATCCAAGGACAGTTTGTCTCATTGTTTGTTTCTGTCCCCTTGACTGGGTAGCAGAGGGTGGGAATACTGCCTCCTGACAAAGCTAGGCTTTTGCAGATAGATCCTATGGAAATCTGGGAACAGGTGAAACCAATAAATGTTTCAGATTCTGCAAGTTTTTCCCTTTTTCCTGAAGTGATTTGAGTAACTGTGAAGAGGCAGCACCAAAGAGTGCTGAATTGTCTAAAGGGGCGTCTAACAATTTAGCCTGGACATCCAAAGGCAGTGGGTGTAGTCTCAACCATCAAAACCTCCTAAGGACTGAACCAGAAGCAGCTGATTTGGAAGAAGCTTCAACATTATCATAGCTGCACTTAATTGAATGTCTTGTCACCTGGGATATTGTGGACAGAAGGGTATTTAGTTGAGCCTTAGCTAGAGATTCAGGAATGTCTGACAGCAAAGTGCAGGCCTTAGTCAGGGGAGCCTACAGCAAACTTGGCCACACCAATCTGGTAATTAAGTGCTCTTATTGGCCGAGGTACAGGAAGTATAAATCTTTCTCAACCTACCCATTAATTTACTGTCCCTGTTAGTGGGAAATAAGGAAGATGAAGGAAGCTGCCTGAAGACTTATTAGCTGAGACTGCAACAGCAGAAGGATATGCTGGCAGATTCTTAAAAAGGTACTGTTCTTTTTCAGAAACCTTATAGAATCTGGTCTCTTGTTAGCAGCAGGCTGTGACTCAGGGCTCTGGAAAGCAGCTAAGAAAACATCCTGGTATGCTGGGAGGAAAGGCAGGACTGCAGATGGTGAAAGTTGCTCCATCTGGAGTAGTTCAAAATATCTTTTTGGTGTCTGAAACAGCTGATGCCTCCCGCTTGAAATGCTAAGTAGTGAAATAGCATCCCCAAAAGAGAAATCCTCTCCAGGGAAGTTAGGAGTGACGGATTCTTCTTCTTCTGGGGCAAAATCCTTAGGGGGAATCCATTTGTAAGCAATAAGTCAGGAACTCAGAGGAGGAAGACCCTTCCTCTGATTTTTCTTGTGCTGCAAGTGGGAAGGCCTGACTGAGTGGAGTACCTGAAAAACCTTGAACAGACTGTGAAAATGCTTCCCAAGCTGGGGCAGGCTCTGAAACCCAGTGTTTCTCTCCGTTTCCTTTTTAAGGTAATCAGGGCAGTAGAAGGACTGGATGCGGATGTTTGGGTGGACGCAAAGCAGTAGAAGGGCCCTCCAATGCTACGAACCGTGGTTCCCCCTCACCATCAGGAGCTGATGGTTGTAAGGCCTCAAGCAGACATACTCTGGGTATCCACTGTACCAGCGTCATTTCTGGTTCCTGGCAACAGTGGAACACCCAACGTCCGAAGAGATTCTAGGATGGTATTTGCCTCTAGAATTTCACCAGGCACTTAAGTGCAGCTTGGACGTTGGGCTTAACTCTTTTAGCCTTCTTCCTTGGCAGCTCATTGGAGTGGCCCTCTCCACCCCAGACGCCAAATGTCAGAGATGCTGGTTCTCAAAGTAGAGATTTAGAGCTGTCAGACAGCTTCTAAGGGTTTTAGGGAGAAAGGACTGAAAAATACCACAGTTCTTATAATCATGACCGGCCCCTAAACAAAATCAACACTGCTCGCAAGTATCCTTATGTGGAATCTGTCTTCCACAGGAGCACTTTTTCTTCCTATATTACATAGGTCTGAGAAAGGTAAATCAAATAGAAAAAAACACAAGGGTACTTATCTGAATGCAGACAGCAAAGAGCCCTAGTCGAGAATGGATAGGCGATGCCAAACAAAAACGGACAACTGCAGTTGGTGAATGGGCGTCAAACTCGCTGCTGCAGAAAAATTCTGAATTGGGTACGTCCAGACGTCACAGATACAACTGCCTTCAGTTTATGGCTCTTACATGCAGGGTCGCACATACCCCTAAACTCAAGACTGGTATACTGGCCAGATGTCCAGTGCTGCAGGCAGCAACTACCTAAGGTTAAGGATACTGCAACACAGGAACACAATAATATATTTGCACTCTTCAGACACTTTGGAGAACCTATCCAGCTTTCTGGAGCAGGAGTCAGGGGCTACAGAAAAGTACAGTTGTGTACACTTACCATAAATGTAGATGTTAGAGTGTAGTCACTGTTATATAGTCATCACATCTGGGGTATCCTCACATTTGGGTTGATTCCCATGGATGCAGTGTGCTATCCATTTGGAAATGGTTTTGCCTTATCTAAAAATAAGCACAAATAGCAGAGGCATGAACTTTTGAAGAGGAGAAAGAGGCCACTGTGAAGTAGGTCAGCTAAGTAATCTAGGATGAGAGGAAGGGAGGGTTGTGCCGTATTGGCTCCCTTAGTCTGGATCCAGGTGCAGAACCTTTTCCATTTAACAGCATAAGACTTTCTGGTGCTAGGACGTCTAAGCCCCATGGATAACATCCAGAAACTGTTTACTCAAGTTGGTAGATTGGCTCGGGGTTAGGGAATAAGCCAAGCTGCCAAACTGAGCGTCTGCAATTGGGGATGCATGAAATCCCCTTCCCTATGGGTCAGGAGGTTTGGGATCCGAGGAAGATGCCATGGAGGTAGCATGGACAGGGTGCACAGCAAGGGGTACCAGTGCTGCCAGGGCCAGTCTAGAGCTATAAAAATGGTCCTTGGTTTTTCCTCCCTTATTTTGAGCAGTACCCTGGGTATGAGAGGAAAGGCCTAGACCGATAGATTGACCCAGGAGAAGGACAGGGCATCTACTTTCCAAGCCATCCAGTGATGCTCCCTGGTGCAGAATTTGCTGAGTTGATGGTTGGCATGAGAGGCAAGGAGGTCAACCTTCGGGGTTCCCCATTTCTGAGTTATTAGGGTGAAGGCACTTCTGTTGAGTTGCCACTCGTGGGTCCAGAAGATTTCTGCTTAATTGGTCTGCCAGAGAGTTGAGAGAGCATGGTAGGAATTATCAAACAGGTGTAGTTGCATGGCAGAGGCTGTGTGCCAAAGGGTCATGGCCAGCCTGCATAGAGGGTAGGAGTGAGTCCCTCCCTGCTTATTGATGTACCACATTTCACTGGTGTTGTCTGTTTTGATCAGGAGAGCCCCTGGATAGAGAAGGGGCTTGAAAGCCATCAAGGCATGCTGCACAGCCATATCATCTTTTCGACTGATGTGCAGAGGGATTTGCTGTGGGCTCCTTTGCCCTGTATGCACCTGCCAGCCAGGTGTGCACCCAAACAGTAGTCGGATGCGTCTGTAGTGAGGGTATGAGTGGGCAGGGGGTGGGGAAGAAAGGCATTCCCTTGCTGTGGGAGAATGCTGTTGCCCACCAAAGAAAATCATTTCTGAGGCAAGGAATTATAGGTAGAAGAGTTTCCAGGTCTTGACAGTGTTGATATCAAAGGCTCTTTAGGTACCACAGAAGCTTCCTCATATGCAGTCTGGCATATGGAATGAGTAGTATGCAAGATGCCATGAACTCCAGAGCTTGCAGGATCTTCCTTGTAGATAAGCTGTGGCCTGGTGGCTAGTTTAGAGAAGTAGGCTGTCAGGAAAATTTGTTTCTTTGTAGTAAGGTATGCCATCTGGGATGCTGTGTCCAGACTTGCTCCCAGGAAGATTATCCTTTGGGTGGGCACCTGTTTGGATTTCTTTTTGTTGATCATGTACCCTAGGGAGGTTAGTAGGGTCTTTACAAAGGCCAAGTCTTTGAGCCACTTTTCCCGGCTATCTGCCTGAATAAGGCAGTCGTCTAGGTATGGGTAAATCTGAATATTTCTTTGTCTGCAAAAGGCAATAGCTGCAGCCACACATTTTGTGAAAACTCTGGGAGCATTAGATAAGCCAAAGGGAAGCGCATAGAACTGAAAGTGTTGAGATCCTGCCCTGAAGTGGAGATATTTCCTGCATGATTCCCTGATAGGAATGTGGAGGTAAGCCTCATTTAAATCCAGGGTGGCTAGCCAAGCATCCTTGGAGAGCATGGGCAGCAGCTGTTGGAGGGTGAGCATTTTGAATTTTGGGATCACAAGGAAGGTGCTTAGAATGGATAGATAGAGGATGGGGTGCCAGGTGCCCTCTTCTGGGCACCAGAAAAAGTCTGGAGTAGAAACCTTGGCCTATCTGTTCTGCAGGAACATGTTCTACTGACATCATAGAGAGCAGGGAAAGGATCTGCTTTTGAGCCTCTGCCCACTGACTTGGTGGTAGATCTGTGTACCCTTTTGGGTCGGAAGGGTGTGGAAGGAAAGTTTGTATCCCTGAGACACAATGTTCAGAACCGAGTGGTCCTTGGTAATGGTGGCCCAGGTGCTTGAGTGAAAGGAGAGTTTTCCGCCTAGGAGCATAGTGACGGTGGGCAGAGGGAGGGGGTGGAGGAGGTGAGTCATTGTGAGTTCTTACCATAAGGAGGTGGCTTAGAACTTCCTGGTTTAGAAGTGAAGGTAGATCACTGCTTAGATCTCTGCATTCCCTGAGGCTGTCTGGGGGGTCTGCTTCCACAGGGCCTAGGCTGGGCCGGTTTACTGGGAGCAGGAAAGGACCAGTGTTTGGAGGGACAATGCCTGCTGAACCTAGGTGGCTAGACCTGCAAGAAATCCTTAACTGTTTGCATAGATTATGCTTTTTATTCATCTTTTTTTAAGACCTCTTCTGCCTTAGTGCCAAATAAGTTATCTTTGTGCAAGAGGGCATCCAACAATTTAGATTTGGCATGGTCTGGCAGGGGCTGTTGCTTAAGCCATGCATGCCTTCTAATTACATATCCAGTGACTGCTTCCCTGCAAGCAGCTTCTAGGGCGTCAAAGCCACACTGCAAGGTGTATTTAGTTACTTGACTTGCAGAATGCATTAACTCTTGTAAATCTTGAGATTCTGCCCAAGCAGAAAAGGAACACATTTTTTGTTTAAGGAGTTCCCAAGTTATGTTGCTGAAATTTCAGCATACGGAATTGACAATTTAGTGCCCTGATAGCAACAGTATCTGAGGTGTATACTTTTTTACCCAATCTGTCCACTGCTCGGAAATCCCTGTCTGAGGGGGGTGGAATTCTTAGCAGAGGTTGCTTTAATCCCTTTTGGCCCTTGAGAAATGACCTCAAGGTCAGCTGTAAGACTTTTTAAAAAGATATTTGTGCAAGTCAGGGACTCTATAGTACCCGTTTGGTTTTCTGGCAGCAGGAGGAAGGGCGTCAGGAGTTAAGCTGAATTCGAGGAAAACATCCTCCACAACATCCAGGAATGGGGGGATGGCCAAGGGTCTGTATTGCAAAAGATATAGGAAATTCCCAGACTCTCTTTTTAGAATGAGGGTAGTCCTGACTCTCCTAATGGAAATGTTCCCTTAAAGTATGCACGGTTTCCCCAAAGGAAAAATCCTCTGGGAGAGAGGCTGAAGGGATGGAATCTTCTGCATCAGAATCCTCATAAGTGGAGAGGGGTTGCATCTCTTCATATTCAGATGCATCAGATTCATCTGACCCTTGTTCAGACAAAACTACAGGGGACAGACCTCTTTTCCTTTTGGAGGGGGTAGCATGGCTTCCCCTGATCAGCACGATAAGATCTTCCTCCATTTTAAACATTTGACATGGAGGCAAGGTAGCAGGCACCTGAGAGTGTGTCAGTTTCTTGGGTGTGGTTCGTACCCTGGGCCCAAGAAACTCAGTAGCTTTAGAAAGAACGGTAGTAACGAAAGAACATGCCTGTGTCAAGATTCGGTAGTGAGAAGGACTTCCTTGGAAGCTAGTGCCTGCTCAGCGGCTCTGGACCCATCCAAGGTAGAGACGACCGCAGGATCCTTAGTCAAAGAAGAGTTTTGCGGCATACTGGACTCTGAAAGGGTCTCGGTAGCAGCCTGCGAATCAACAGAAATGGGCAAAAGGGGCTGCAAAATCACCTCACTGAGCACCAGAGAACTGACTACTAGCTTAACGGAAGTGTCGTCGGTAGGTTTGGACCTGTGCGGTCTGTCTCTGTCTTTATCTTTATGTTTTTTCAGAAGATCTGCTGTCTGACAGCTTACCAAAGTCATATCAGAATTCGAGAACTGTAAGCGAAAATATCTGGCTACAATAAGGGCTTGACGATGGATAGTTCTGGCGTTGAACAAAGCATAGAAGCGACAATGAGGGACGCCGTGGTCTGGGCCTAAACAAGTGACGCAGTAAAAGTGGAAGTCTCGGTGTGGTATTTGCTTTCCACAGGTGAGACAATTAACGTTTTCTGACATCAGTTAGTGCAAGAAAAAAGGATCCCCAACTAGGTACTTAGCTTTAGAAGACTTCAACTTCAATGCGGTAGACGAAAACTCAGATAGCGGCCAACCAGCACTTATGCGAACTGCTTCTGCTTCGGGCTCCATGGCAAGAAAGACTGATGTAATGGCGTCGGCTGCCTCACTTTATACTACTGATGACCTGACGTCAGTCCTTAAGTGACAACAACCAACGCAGAAATACTAAGTCTCTGGTATTCAGGCCGGCCGAGGGCTACCCTGACAGGGATAACCCAAATGTGATGATTGCAACAGTGAAACACGAAGAACATCTGCAGAAAAAGTATCCAAAAGGGCAGCTAGAAAAGCATGAAGAGCAAATGGTTTTGGAGACACCATCTGTGGGAGCTTAAAGTACCTTTTTTGAATATCAGAGACCTGGAAACAATCCCATTTAAAATAATCCATCATACAGGCAGTGGTATCCCCAAAAGAAATCTCTTACAAAGGAAAGTCTGCACTCAAGGAATCCTCTTCCTCTGAACTGTAGTCCAAGGGGGAAAGGGACTTGAGAAGAACACAAGGACCCCCCCCCCCCAAGAGTCCAGATCCTGATCTGAGAAGGCCGATTTTCTAGGCCCCTTTTGACTGGAATGGAAGACCGGTGGAGCTGGAAAAGACCCCGCCTTAAGGTGGCTTCAAGGCTATCACAACATTACATAAAACCTGAGTGAAATCCTGTTCTTCAACCTGAGGATCCTACACAATAGGGATAATGAGCTTTTTCTTTCGTTTCTTTTTTTGTGGGATGACCTCCTGAAACACCCTTGGAGTTTCAGACCCCTGATGTGATTCTATATTAGTTGCATGAATCTCCACCCTCACTAAAATCTGAAGAATCCTCCTCCATCCCTCAGACACCATCGGCAAGGGTTCCCCCTCAATTTCAGGTACAGACGTATGAAAAGCCTCAGAGGATGCGTAAGAATCTGGATCCATGCCAACCTCCAAAAGGGCTGTGGCAGCTTAATCTGAAGCAAGCAACATATGGTCTGTACAGGACTTTCACCAGCCTCTAGAGAGATGTCCAGGGGAGACTGGATAGCAGCCAGACTGGACTAGACTTTTTTTTGCCATTTTCCTGGCAGACGTCTGACCCTCGGGACAGGAGAATACCCATAGGGCCCTGAATCAACAACTTAACACACTGGTTCTCCAGGTATATGGAAAAAAGAGGAGAGGTGACCAAACAGGGATCTTAGGCACAAACACCTGGCAAACAGAACACTGCGTATGTTCATGGGAAACACCCAACAAAAGACACCTGTTGTGACGGTCTTTATTGGGGATCTTTGTCTACCACACCAGCATTTTCCCTTTCTAGAGGATAGGAACACAACAAACAGGAATAAATAGAGAAGAGAAAAACCTCAATGGGACACATCCTAAAAATGGCTTGGTAATCAATAGAGCAGAAGGGCTCTCAGACAGACGGACAATAACTATATTCAGATTGGTGGCAAAGTAGTTCTGAGTGCACTTCAGGAATATAGTACAAGGACAGGGTATGAGGATGTCCAGGGTGAACCCTGACGACATGACATCTGAGATTGATGTACGTTGTTTAAAAGATAGATTATATGAGAAGGGTTACAGAAAACAAGTAGATAATGTACTGCAGAATGTGTCATTTACGAACAGCTAAACCTTATTTGTTTTCCTCTGAAGAACATACAGAACACACTACAAATAAGAACGATGTAGTACGCATGCCGATGCATTATACTGGCAATGTGAATACATTAACTGATGTGATAAAGTATTAGCCTACTCTATCAATGCTAAAATTAGGAACATTTTAGGAGACCAGCCAGGTTTTTCTTTTAAAAATAAGAAATCCTCAAAGAGCATGCTATGTCATTCTAAGGAGGTAATGTTATATGCCTATGAATGTACGTTGTGCTACACTTCCTTGTAAAAGATGCAATTTTTGTAGTTATATAGATTCATCTGGATTTTTTGAACATCCAAATATAGAGAGAATGTTTTAGACGCAAGCTGAATGCAGACTAATTCTTTAAATGTATTTTACTTAGCTGTGTGCCAAGAATGTTTATGTTTCTATGTGGGCAAAACAAACAGACGGTTAAGGGACTGGATTAGAGAGCACATTTATAATATTATGTAGGGGTCTCAAAATAATGTCCTAGCTAAACATACTAACGTACATGGTGCAACACCAAACTTTAAATTTTTGGTGACACAGAAAACAGTTCCTAAAGAAAGAGGGGTTGATATTGGAAATCTAACTGAGGCGAATGAAATTAAATGGATAATAAGGCTAACAGCTGACACAGGTCGGCACCTTAGTGAAAGAATATTCTTGAAGCCTTTTTTAAAAGCTAAATCATTGTATAGGTGAATATATATATATATATATATATATATATATATATATATATATATATATATGCATAATATATATATAATGTATAGGCATATAAATGTGTGTGTGTATATATATATATATATATATATATATATATATATAAAATGCAATTTATATAAGTGAGTTTTTATAGGAATATTAGTGTTGATGGGTTTTATATTTTTTTTATTGAATTGTGTGCTTAATTTGATGCGTTTTATGACTGGTTACATTTGATTGATGTATATATAAAGTTTTAACCAATCACTACTATGCAACGTCTGAAGAAGCAGTAGTTTTACTGCGAAAGCGCTAACGTTGGTAATAAGGTGGCTGTTTTACAAAGTGCCTATAAGTGGATTTTCTAATTTTCGAAGGGAGCTGTGACTGCACATTACTCTGACTAGTTCTGGAGTGTTGGCATCCGTATGTCACTTTTATGTCCTACTTCTTGTGCTAGGAGCATGAGTATGACATATGACGCCTAAAAGAGCTTAAGGCTTTGGTGTACTGTTAGGATGCTGAGCTATCTTTGGCAGGAGATCCCTTAGGTGAATACTGCAATAATGATATGGAAGATAGAACAGTTGTGTAAAATCGTACCATAACCATAGATGTCCTCCTCTTCCATGTTGCAGTATTCCAAAACCCTTGGGTTTTCCTCTTTTTCTACCCAAACATCAGGCCAGTATACAAAAGCTTCTAGTCACTGCAGGGTATGTGGGACGTCTGATGTTGGCTAACGGAACGAGGGCCATAAAAGTGACATCTGTACATACCAGACCTCAGAACTGAGCACCCCAGTCAGACCCCAGTCCCAGGAAAAAGTACAGTTTTGTACCTACCATAAATGTAGATGTCCAATAGGTATGCATCTGCAGTCATAACATATGGGTTTGTCCTGCCTCAGGCAGCCCTTCGGTCAGCCGGATTCCAAAGTCTGGGTCTGGCCTCGGCTGATGTCGCACTTCACCCAACGTCATAGCTCCTGGGGTATAAAGGCATCAGCCAACGCCATTTTCCTCAGTGTTTCTTGCCCCAGATGCCAGGTGCCCTCTAGGAAGGCTAAATTTGTATAAAAGTAGAAAATTCCAAACAGTAGAAATCAAAAATTATATATACATATATACATACAAACAAATACACCATAATAGATTCCCCCAGCTAGCTAAGAGAGGGTTAAGTACCCTAGGAATACCACAGAGGGGAAGGAGGGTGGGTAATCCTGACTGCAGATGCATACCTATCGGACATCTACATTTATGGTAGGTACAAAACTGTACTATGTCCTTCAAGGATGCATCTGCAGTCATAACATATGGGTAAAATACCATAGCCAAACTGGGGGAGGAGGCACTAAGATAATGATGGTGTAGTTAAGATCCCTTGTAAAACTGCAGTTGCAAAACCTGCTCAGGATCTGGAGTATAAAGGAAGATTGTAATGCTTGGCAAATGTATGCAGGGAGCTCCAAGTAGCAGCTTCTAAAATGTCTTTGGTAGACACTCCTCGTAGGAAAGCTGTAGTGGTGGCTGTAGCTCTTGTGGAGTGAGGCCTGACATTTTCAGGAGTTGTCTTTCCATGAAATGAGTAGCAGAATCGAATGCAATTTCCTATCCATTTTTATATTGCCTGTTTTGAAATTGCTTTTCCTTGCACTCCTGTTGCATATGCTACCAGAAGCTGGTCAGTTTTTCTGCTGGCCTTAGTTCTGTCCAGATAGTAGCGCAGTTGTCTGTGTACATCCAAGGTGTGTAGTAGTTTTTCCCCCCTGCTCTGTGGGTTAGGGAAGAATGTAGGTAAATGAATAGCTTGGTTCAAGGATACCCTGGATACCACCTTTGGCATAAAAGTAGGATTGGTTCTCAGAGACACTCTATCCTGGTGAAAGATAAGGAAAGGCTGCACTGCCATTAATGCCTGTAACTCGGATACCCTTCTTGCTGAAGTGATTGCTAGCAGGAAGGCAGTTTTCCAAGATAAGAACTGTAAGTCTGCTGTTGCTGCTGGTTCAAAAGGGGGAAGTGTTAATTTTTCTAGGACAAAATTGAGATCCCATGCAGGCAGAGGTGGTTTTCTTGGAGGTTTTACATTTTTGATTCCTTTCAAAAATTGTCTGAGGAGAAGATGAGAGAAGACAGGAGGATCCATGTTGTACTCTGCTGAAATTGCTGATGCATGAATCTTAATGGAAGAATAGGACAGGCCATTGTGGAACAGTTCTGCTAAGTATTCTAGGATGTGTGCTATGTTTGCCAGTGTGACATTTGTTCCCTTTGCTGCACTCCAAATGAGGAATCTCTTCCATTTGGCTGAATATGTTTTCCTTGTGGAGGGTCTGCGGGCCTCCAGGATAATGTCCTTAACCCACAGAGATAAAACAGGTTGGGTTTGTTTTATGCAATTTTCTAAGCAGTTAGCTGCAGGGTTTTTAAAGTTTGGATGCAGGGTCTTGTAGTTGTTCTGCGTTAGAAGTAAAGGACATAGAGGTAGAGGCCATGAATTCATCTGAGACATGCTTCTCAGTAGCGGGTACCAATGCTGCCTTGGCCAGTCTGGAGCTATCAGAATTACCTTTGGCTGTTCCTCTCTGATCTTCAGTAGAACTTTGTACATCAATGGGAGAGGTGAAAAGGCATATACTGTCAGGGCCTTCCAGCTGAAAGAAAGGGAGTCCACCCTCCAGGCTTGTGGGTGGTACACTCTTGAGCAGAATTTCTTCAGTTGGTGGTTGAGTGGGGAGGTGAACAGGTCTATCTCTGGCATTCCCCATTTCTTTGTTATGGTTTTGAAGATATCTGGATGCAGCATCCATTCGTGAGCATCCGTGGTAGTTCTGCTTAAGCTGTCTGCTAGTGAATTCTCTTTTCCTGGTACGAATCTGGCCTGTAGTTGGATGTTGAGATTCAGGCCTAAGTTCCACAGGTCCATTGCCATCCGGCATAGAGGGTATGAATGTGTGCCTCCCTGTTTGTTGATGTACCACATGACTGTGGTATTGTCCGTCCTTATCAGCAGGTGTCCTTGCTGGAGGAATGATTTGAATGCCTCGATTGCATGCTTTACTGCCAGCATCTCCTTTAGATTTATGTGTAGATTCAGCTGGTCTTGGGACCATAGGCCTTGGATACACTTGTCTTCCATGTGTGCCCCCCAGCCTAGGTCTGAGGCGTCCCTGGTGATGGTCTGCCTTGGATGTGGTTTGTGGAAAGGCAATCCTCTGTTGATCTGGCAGGCCTGAGCCCACCACAGGAATTCTTTTTTCAGGCATGGAATGATTGGTATCCGGACTTCTAGACTGTGTCTGTGTTGAGACCATACATTCCTTAGGTACCATTGTAATTTTCTCATATGCAGCCTGGCATGTGGGATCAAGATTATGCAGGATGCCATGTAACCCAGGGCCTGCAGGACTTTCCTTGCAGTAAGCTGAGTTTGTCTTGTTAATGCCATGAAGTAGACTGGTAGTTGCTTTTGTTTTTCTTCTGTGAGAAAAGCCATCTGAGTTATTGTGTCCAGTTCTGCACCCAAAAAAGTTATCCTTTGGGATGGCACTAGTCTTGACTTTTGTATGTTGACTGTGTATCCCAAGGCTTGCAGCAGTTGTATGACATAGGCCAAATCCTTTATTATTTTTGTCTTGTTGTCCGCTTGTATTAGGCAGTCGTCCAGGTATGGGTAGATTTGAATTCCCTGATTTGAATTCCCTGAAGCCTGCAATGTGCAATTACGGATGTCAGGCATTTCGTGAATACTCTGGGCGCAGTAGATAAGCCAAAGGGCAATGCTGAGAATTGATAATGCTTTGATCCTGCAAGAAATCTGAGGTGTCTTCTGCAATCTGGTCGTATAGGGACGTGCAGGTATGCCTCCTTGAGATCTAGAGTCACCAGCCAAGACTCCTTGCCCAACATGGGAAGAAGTTGCTGTAGGGTCAGCATCTTGAATTTTGGAACAATGAGATATGTGTTCAGTGCGGACAAGTCGAGAATAGGCCTCCATTGATTTTCTTTTCTTGGTACAAGGAATAGTCTGGAGTAAAATCCTTGGCCTTGTTCCATAGATGGTACCTTTTCTATTGCTCTCATCTTTAGTAAGCTGATTATTTGTTTTAGAGCCTCTGATTTCTGGCTTGGTGGAAGGTTTGGCATTCCTCTCTTTTTTGGTAGAGTGTGGAAGTGAAACCTGCAGCCTTTGTCTATTGTTTGCAAAGTCCATTTGTCTCCTGTAATGCAATGCCAGTTTTTTGAGAATAAAGCTAGCTTTCCGCCCAAGGGTGCTTCCAGTTGTTCCCTGGTAGGCGGAATCAGAGCCAAGTCATTGTGTCTGTCCTGTGGAAGTGGTTGCAGTCGCAGCTGTGGCGGTACTTCTCTGGTTGGCAGGTTGCCACTGACGACACCTGTAGACACCCCTTGATTGACCTCTGCCTCTTGGGTGTCTATTTCTGCCTCTCTGTGCTCTGGAGGTGTCTGGAAAGGACTAATTCTTTGAAGGCCAATTTCTGCTGAACCTCGGAGGTTGGACCTGCAGAAAATCCTTGACTGTTTGGACAGATTTTGCTTTTTCTTCCACTTTCCTTAGAACCTCCTGTGCAGGGGAGCCAAATAAACTTTGTTTCTCCATAGGGGCATCTAGGAGTTTAGACTTAACATGGTCTGGCAAGGACTGTTCTTTTAGCCAGGCATGTCTTCGAATCACTGCTCCAGTCATAGCTGATCTAAATGAAGCCTCCAGTGCATCATAGCCACATTTTAAGAAATGATTACTGACCTGCTGAGAGTTGTGTACCAAATCCTGAAGGGACTTGCGGTCTAAAGGCTCAGGAGAGGACAGCTTTTTATTCAGCTGATCTAACAAAAACTCCTGGTACTGTATCATGTGAAATTGACAGTTTAAAGCCCTGGCAGAAAGAGTAGCAGATGTATAAACCTTTTACCCCATCTCTAATGCTCTAGATTCTCTTTCAGAGGGTAGGGGGTTTTTGGCAGAGGCAGCTGCAACACCTTTAGGGCCCTGAGAAATGGTTTCTGGGTCTGCAGCATGGGCCTTATACAAGTGGAAGTGAGAATCCGGGACCCTGTAGTATCTGTCAGGTTTGGCAGGGGCCAGGGGAAGAGAATCAGGGGCAGTACTGGCATCATTGTATGCATCAACAACCGATAGTACAGGTGGTATGGCTAAAGGCCTATGCTGTGTTAAGTGTAAAAAAGTCCTTAACCTTTTCCTAGAATCAGAAAAATCCTGACCCTGCCAGTGGAAGTGTTCCCTCATTGAGTGTAGAGTTGCCCCAAATGAAAATTCTTCTGGAGGGGAGGCAGAAGGAATGGAGTCTTCTGCATCAGAATCCTCATAAGGTGAGTAAGGTCCTTCATGATGGTCAGATAAATCTGAACCATCCGAGGAATAGTCAGAGGAGAGAGGTTCAGGGGGTTCAGTCCTAGGCCTCTTTTCAGGAGGGGGTTGCGAGGCCCTGTCTGGGTGAGGTTGGGATCCCCTGATCAGAGAAATAAGGTCCTCAGCAAGGCTGAGAATCTGAGAACTTGAGGTAGGTCTGTGAGAGGGAGCTTTTGTAGGTAAGGCCTTGGAAAGTTTAGCTGCTTTGGCCCTGGAGAAGGCCTTGATAGACATAGAAGCAGGGGGTCTAGCTGCCCCACATGCAGGAGTAGAGATGTCCAATGGAATGGTGTCGGACAAATCTTGTGCGCCTGCTTCTTCAGTAGGAATTTCTGTAGCCGACTCAGCCGGGGCCTGTGTGGCCTCGGTTGTCTGAGGCATGCTTTCGGCCGAAGGGAGAACCGAGGTCTCGGTTTCAGCCGAAACTGAGACACTCGCGGTAGGCCTAACCATGGTTTCAGCCGAAACCGCGGGCCGCGAGTGTCGGTCCTTTTCCTTGCGTTTTTTAGCTAAATGAGTAATCGGAGTCTCCGACGGCATTTTATATGCAAAAGCGGAGCCAAAAAACTCTTCAGCAAACTCCGACCGACGTCTAAGTGTCCGTCGGTTGAAGGAAGCACAGGCTAAACAAGCTGATACGTCGTGGTCTGGGCCTAAGCAAGGAAGGCAGTAAGACTGGAAATCCTTATGAGGTATTTGTTTCCCACAAGTTAAACAATTATTTACTTTGTCTGACATCGGCTGAGGCAAGAAACAGTCCCCAACGGGGTACTTAGCTTTTTTAGAAGTCTTCGGTAGCTGAAATCTCTGGATATGACTGACCGGCACTTGCGAACAGCTTCTGCTTCGGGCACCGCGCGGCAAGCAAGACTGAGGAAAATGGCGTCGGCTGATGCCTTTATACCCCAGGAGCTATGACGTCGGGTGAAGTGCGACATCAGCCGAGGCCAGACCCAGACTTTGGAATCCGGCCGACCGAAGGGCTGCCTGAGGCAGGACACCCATAGGTTATGACTGCAGATGCATCCTTGAAGGACATCTGTGCAAGTCCAGTGCCATCCAAGAATGGACAGTTTAATGGGAGAAGGGAGAAGGAGGGAGGGAAAGAATACTGCAACATAGAAGTGAAGACATCTATGGTTATGGTAAGACTTCACACTATTCTATGTCCTTCTATTCGCATGTTGTAGTAATCCAAACCCTTGTATGAGTGCCAAAGCTCAAAAGGAAGAGGAGGATGGAGGCTTGGAACTATTTTCTAAGAATCCATGAAGGATTGCACTGGCAATCCCAGCCCTGGATTACAAAATGCGATCCAAGTCATAATGTTTGGTAAAGGTGTGGACACAGGTCCATGTAGCTGCCTCTAAAATGGAGGCAGTGTCCAGCCCTTTATAGAAAGCCCCAGATGAAGCCATAGCATTAGTGGAGTGTGCTTTAATCTTAGATCCCAAGGCTTTTCCATGGTAAGCACAACAAAAAATTCCCATGGAAATCCAGGGAGAAATGGTCTGCTTTGTCACTGCTTTCCCCAGAGCCCTGGGATGAAAGGAAACAAAATTAGTCCAATTTTCTGATACACTTGGTCTTGTCAAGGTAAAACCCAAGCTGTCTGTGCACATCAAGGGAGAATAAGAATCGCTCACTGTCATTCTGAGGATGAGGAAAGAAGGTGGGAAGGTGAATAGCTTGGTTGAGGATAACTCATTGACCACTTTGGACATCAAGGAAGGGTTGGTCTTAAGAGTTACCCTGTCCTTGTGGAAGGTGAGGAAAGGAGGAATAGCCATGACAGCCTGTAGCTCTAGCCACTCTCCTGGCTGATGCCAAGGCTACCAGGAGTACTGTTTTCCAAGTGCAGTGTTTTAGAGAGGCCTTAGAATCTAGTTCAAAAGGGGCCACAATGAGCTTCTCTAAAACATAATTCAGGTCCCATGGGGGTGGGACGGTTTCCTGGGGGACCTGAGATGCAATACTCCCTTTAGGAATAACTTTACATGCAACCGAGATGCCAAAGTGGGGTCCAGAGGCAGACAAGCTGAAATAGCAGCAAGATGGGCTTTAACAGAGTACGGCACCAACCCTGCCTACAAGAGTTTAGACGGGTATGACAGTACCACAATCATCAGCCTAAAAGGGGGCTAACTGTCTTTGTAGACACCATATAGAGTATCTTTTCCATTCAGACAAATAAGATCTCCTAGTGTTAGGTTTCCTGGCCTCCTGCAGGATTCTGAGCATGTCTTCACTGTAAAGGTGTCTGTAAGGTATCAGAATTCTATCACCCACAGAGTAAGGTTCAGAGATTGTAGGTGGGAATTGATAAGTGATCCCTTGGTCCTGTGCGAGAAGGTCTACTCTGAGATAACTTGTGGTGATTGCACCTGGCTAAATGCAGCAGGAGAGGAAATCAATGCTGTTTTGGTCAAAAAGTCGTCACCAACAACAATTTTGGTTTGTCCTGCTGGATTTTCAGTATGTCTTTCTGAAGTGGGAAGTGGGGGAATGCATACAAAAACATCCCCTTCCAAGAGACTGAGAAGGTGTCCGCTGCCCTTGCCAGCCTGTTGCAAAATGATGGAAGTTGTCTGTTTAGAGGGGAGGCAAACAGATCTATATGAGGTGTACCCCATTTGTGGACCATGTCCAAGAACACATCCCTGTGGAGCATCCATTCGTGGGCTGTGACATAGACCTGCTCAAAATGTCTGCCTGGGTGTTCTGCTCTGAAGGGATATACACTGTCTGCAGAGCGAGTCCTTGTGTGGCAAGCTCCCAAATTTGGAGAGCTAGTCTGCACAGCAAACAAGGATTTTATTCCCCCCACTTGTTCACAAACCACAGACGTGTAGTGTCATCTGTGAACAATTTTAGGGGGCCCTGCTTCAGCGTATGTTGGAAAGCCTTTAGGGCCAAAAGAATTGCTCTCATCTCTCTGATATTGATATGTTTCTGTCTGATCGAGGCTGACCAAGTGCCCTGGACTCTTAGGGACCCCATGGCTGCTTCCCAACCCAGACCTGAGGCATCCATGTACATCTCCTGTACTAGCAAGGGAGCCTGTAAGGGGAGTCCTGGGTTTGAGGTCACTTGATTCAACCTTCCAGATAATCTCTTGCCTGAGACAAGGTAGGAAGGGGATTTTGTACTCTAGGGGGTGAGAGTGCTGTGTCCATATGAACCTTGGGTACCATTGTAACTTTCTCCTGTGGATCCTTGCCGATGGCAACATGGGAACAGTCTATTCCATATGACCCAGGAGTCTGAGGTACTGCCTTGCAGTCAAGACTGTGACTTGAAGGACAGAGAGCAGGTACTGCCTTAATTTCTCCACCTTTTGAGGTGGCAGAAATGCCCTCAAAACATCCATCCTTATCCTGCATTCCAGGAACATTTGGTCCTGAGAGGGGTTCAGGTTGGACTTGGGGTAGCTTATCTTTAAGCTCAGTGCTTGAAGGACTGATGTAATTGTTTGTAGATGGCATAGCAAGGATTTTAAACAGTCTGCCTGGATCCAAAGGTCATCCAGGCAAAGGAATATTTGAATCCCTTGAGTGCAGAATGCAATCACTGGTGTCAAGCACCTGAAGACCCTTGGTGCTGTAGAAAGTCCAAAGGGCAAGACAGAGAACTGAAAATGTGAGGAGCCCACACAGAAGTGTAGGTATCTTCTGTAACTGGGCCTTATGGGGATGTGCAGGTAGGCATCCTTGACATCTAAGGTGGTTAAGAATCTGAGGTAAAATCAAGGAGAAGAGGATCTGCAGAGTGAGCATTCGAAAGCTGGGTTACTTGCAGGAAAAGGAAGGGTCTCTAGGAAATATCTCTTGTTGGGATTAGGAAGTTTCTGGAATAGAAACCCTTTCCTTTTTCTGTCATGGGGACAGATTGAATTGTTTCTTGGGCAATAAAGCTATCTATAAACTGGCTGAAAAAAGGGGAAGCTGCTCTTTGGGTGGCTGTGGAACATCCCCTCAAGGAAGGTGGTGTGATTCAGGTTATGAAATAACCCTTTTCTCTGATGGATAAGACCCACCTGTCTGAGGCAATATTTTTACATACAGGGAGACAGTGCGAGTCTTAGGAAAGGGGAGGGGGGTTTGGAATCGAGATGTTTGTTCAGCAATGGCAGGTAGTCACAAACTACCTGCCCTATCCTGAAACTGAGACTTCTGGGCCGGAGTCTGAGCAGGTCTGGAAGGAGTTTGTTGTTCCCTATGCTCTTTTTGCCCCTGGAAAGAGGAGGAGCAGAATGTTTCCTTATAAAATTATCCTTATAAGTTGTTGAAAGGTAATTCCTGTGGAATATAGAGATAGGAGAAAAAAAAACAGGTGCTTCAGATCTTCTAACTCCTTCCCCTTCTGTTGTAGAGTTTTGAACAACTCTGACACCTTTGTCCCAAAGAGGACAGAGTTATTCAGAGGCCCATCCAATAGTTTTGCCCTAATACCACCAGGTAATGGTTGTAACTGTAGCCAGGAATATCTTCTCAGGACTGAGGCAGATGCAGCAGATCTGGCAGAGGGTTCAAGCTGCATCAAAGCTGCACCTAATGGAATGCCTTATCGACCTGAGAAGACAAGGATATAAGGCTGGGCATCTGTGCCTTGGCAAGAGAGTCTGGGACCTCAGTCAGAAGCTTAGCGGCTAGTCCTAAAAGCGCTAGGACATATCCTGACATACGAATTTGATAGTTTACTGCCCTGAATGACAGGATAGCTGAGGTATTAAACTTTTTTTCCAAAGAACTCCATGGCCTTGCTGTCTATCTGCAGGGATACCGGAGGGGGATGCAAGTAGTTTTGAGGGCTTATCAGCTGAAAATGATACAGTTCCAAGGTCTGCTACAGGGCATTTAATAAGAAATTTGGACCCCTCAGGGACCTTGTAGAATCTATCAGGCCATCGAGGGGTGGGGGAGGGGGGCCGTGAATCAGGATTCAGAGGCTGCATTAAACGCATCCAGAAAAGCTGGCAAGACTGGAGGTATAGATGAAGAGCTAGAGTGTCCATTTGTAGAAGCTAAGAATATTTTTTCTAAACTTGTCATCCAAGTGGAGTCCCACTTGAACTCCCTCAATTTGGAAGTGATCTCCCCAAAGGTGAGATCCTCACCTGGAGAATCCGTCTCAGCAGAATCTTCCTCTGGGGAGGTATAACCAAAGGGAGATGGTAACTGGGACATACAGGACAGCCAATCCTCTGAAGAAGAGTCAGAGGAGGAGTCAGCTTCAGGTTGAGAAATATCTTGAGGCTGAGGCCTAGGGCTAATTACAAGGGAAGCCGCTAGGGAGGATGAGGGCGTAGCAAACTTAAGAGCCATAAAAGCATTGAAGAGGCTCTGAAAAAATGCTTGCCAGTCTAGCTAGCGCTCTACAGGAGAAGAAACGTGCTTTGTTTTCGGTTTTCTTTTCAGGGAAGGTCTAAAGGGCACAGGGGCCAAAGTAGGCATAGGTTCGCTAACATCTGCAGCAGTGGAAGGACCAATCTGGGGGGCTGGTACAACTGAGGTTCCCCCTCACTGTCGGTAGCAGACGTTTGCATTACCTCTGAGGACGTGCCTTCCGCTCTGGGTTCTACTGCTTTCCCCAATAGTATCTGCTGTACCCATATCTGCAGCAAATGTTCTTCCAGCTGTTGGCCAAAGGACGGACATCAGGTGGAGGAGGTGCAGCAATGGATTCAGGCATAGCAATTTTGGCCTTTTTCTTAGGTGGCTTGCTGGACTGACTGGGCGGCCCCTCCATAGCTAAAGTGAAGCGCTTAAGGTGCTGATTTTTTAAATAAATGTTCAAGGAATGCAGATGGTTGCAGAACGCTTTAGGGATGGAAACCTGACAATGGAGCAGGACTTATGGTCGTGCGTAGGCCCTAAAAAGAAAAGGCAAAGCTCCTGGGCCTGCTTATGAGGGATATGATAACCAAACCTACATATTCTCTTCCTGGATGACATGAACCTAAACAGACATGCAGTGACCCAAAAGAACAAAACTTCCCAAAACAGGGTACATATCTTTGAAAAAGATGATATGACAGCCTGTACAGCAGGAACTGGCAGTTAGAGAAGTTCTGAGGTATGGTATGGACAAATGTCACTTTTATGGCCCAAGTTTCCTTAGCCACCATCAGATGTCTCACTTACCCTGCAGTGACTAGAAGCTCTTGTACACTGGCCGGACATTTGGGTAGCAAGAGAGGAAAACCAAGGGGTTTGGAATACTGCAACATGAGAATAGAAGGACATCTGCTTTTACAAGTAGAACTTATGCAACTGTACTATGCTCAACACACACAATGCCTTACTGGTATTCGGGTAGATTCTCAAACTTACCCAAAAAGAGAAGGAAGGATAAAGGTCAAGGAGCCTCTAGAGAATGGTCCTAGCAAAGCCTGCTCTGGACCTTGAAAAAGTATCCAGTTTGTAGTGCATCGAAAACATGCGGACTGATGACCAAGTTGCTATCTCTAGAATACTTTGACTCAAACCCTTTCCAAAATGCTACAGAAGAGAAAAAGGCCTTGGTGGAGTGTGTGCCTTTAAATTGCCTGGATATTACTTGCCATGGTGGATGTAACAAAAAATGATACCAGAAGACAACCAATGTGCAATGGTTTGCTTAGAGAGAGGTTAGCTTTTCATTTCCACTCAGAAGAAATAAAGCACCTTTCAGTCTTCCTAAATGCCTTTGTTCTGTCAAGATACTACCTGAGCTGCTGATGGGCTAGGAAATAAGCATCCTCATTGGTCCTTTTGAATTTTGTTAGTTTTTTTTCCCAAGTTTTAGCTTTTGGTATTTAGACTCTACATCTCAACAGGTTTTAGCTTGTGTGCATGTTGCAGAACACCATGCAATTGTGTGCCAAATACAGACAGTTAAATTCAACAAATTCTCCAATAAAACCCAGGCAGAAATATCTATTTGCTGAGCTCCTCTGTGACCGTTTCTGAAAAGCCACCCCAAGTGACAACAGTGTTCAACCTAGCATTATAGACAGTTGGGCTACTTGTTTCTCCTGCCAACCTTGTTGACTTGGGTCTCTTGAGGCAGTGTAGCAACTGCCTCATGTACACAGACAACCCTCTACTAACACAATCTAGTACAGAGCACGAGAGATGCATTTACATCAAGAAACTAGATTCCATGTTCTCTCTCGTCTTAAACAGTAACACAGAGGAAGTTAACTCATCCACCACTACATATTCACACAGTACTGCTACTCGAACACATACCACTACTCATAGTACAATTCTAAAATGTAAATCCACATACGTGGAGGTTCACTCAAAAAATTTAATGAAACACCAGAGACCTCCAAAACACAAGTCTACTACAGCTAACAGTCTCCATAGCACCAATGACACTTGGTATCACCAGTGTCTCACCCACCAAGCCCGTAAGGCATAACATTCAAATACCAAATTTTCTCGACAATGGAGACTCAATAGTGAGAGACACAGATGTCTCACTCACCAGGCTGACAAAGTCAATCAGCTGCCTGTCCAGTGCCACAATTCGCCAAATCACACATGCACCCAGATCTCTCGGCAACAAGTACCATTATGATACTGTTATAGTTCATGTTGGTTTGAATGACCCGAGACATACCTCACTGGACTATATGAAGAGAGACATGGCAGAGATCTGAGTGTGTGCCCCAGGCAGGCATGCCCATAGCTTTGAGCAGCATACTACCCTCACCTAGAATTATGCCACAGTATAAACAAAATACGATTGATTTAAATAACTGGCTAAAGTTTTTGGTGTCATTCCAAGGGGATCCAGTTCCTGTCTGCCTGTGAAGCCATGGTTACTAAACCTCACTTCTTTGCCAGAAACTGTTTCCACTTGGCACCCTTAGGCTTTTGGCTGCTGGCAAATGCTCTTGCCACCACCAAAGTGGCTTTTTAGGCAAGGTCTCAAAAACATTATGGACATAAAATTAACCAATGAGAACAAAATAAAGGTCAAGCTGCTAAATGCTAAGAGCTTAAACCAAAAACTGCACTCCTTGGAAGCACTTCTTTCACTAGAAGATGTAGATGTCTGTGATGTCACAGAAACCTGGTTTAAGGCTTCACACAGTACCTCGGCGTTGCAAGGCTACAATACCTTCCACACCTTTAGACTGCAAAATGAACGTGTGAAAACCAGAGGAGACAGTGTTTCAATCTATATTCAAGTTAAATTCACCTCACCCTCTAGTTAGACTGGACAACTCCGTGGAGTTACTCCAGGTCATGGTGGGGTAAGACCCCCATTCACATCTTAGCCAGTTACAGGTTCATGACACCCACGAAGCCTACTTAACTAAAGTGAAGATGATCCAAATTTTACTGAACATACTGGTTACGGAAGATTTCAATTATCCCACCATCAAGTGAGAAATCTACTCTAGCTCAAACTCGCTAACACAAAAGTTCCTTGACTTTATGAATTCAAATGGCCTGGAGCAAATTGTTCATACCCCAAGAGGAACAAATATTTTAGAACTGGTCCTCACCAACATGTCAGAAAGGTGCACTGCTGCTGCAACTGTTTGACCCCCACTAGATAAAACTGACCACAAATCAGGCACCTTCGAACGGATACTAACACCAGAACTCACAAAGGGTGAAATCAGATTAAAAATGTCACCAAGGCAAATTATACCCTCCTAGGTGAAGGTATAACTGCATTCCAAGCCCAACCCCAAGCTGAAAGAGGTAACTACGCCAAAGCTTACACTAAAGCCCTGTACAATCACTTGCATAAGTGTATAAAATTGGCTGTAACAGAGAGACTCAAAGCCAGAGCCCCAAGTAAAATCAAGCTGCCATGGTGGACTTCTAGCATCAACAAACTATAATAAACGCAAAAAGTTGCTGTCCAAGAAAACAAAGACAAGGACTCAACAATAGAAAACACACCCTCCTCAGCCTTGACAAGTAAGACAACTTGTTAAATCCTCCAAAAGCTCCTTTGACAGAAACCTAGCAAGTGCTGCCAAGGATAACTATAAGCCTTTTTACATGTACGCACAAAGGATAGGACACAAGCATGCGCAGAACTGCTGACTAACAGTATCACACACAGTGACACCACAGAGATAGTGAACCGGCTAGTGGATAGGTCTGGCAAAAATTTCACTTCCTTATCGCCTCCAACAAACTCTCCCCAAACTGCCCCCCCCCTTACATATCGGATGAGCAGGTCCTCACACCCCTGTCCAAGGTAAAAAACATGGCCTCTATGGAAACAGAGGACATCCCAGGCTGTCTTCTAAACAGGATAAAAAAGAAGTTATGTACCCACCATAACGTTCCATCTGAGTAGTTGTACTTCATTTTATCTGCAACCTGTGGGTAAATGGATCCGTATCGGATCCGAGCCGGCAACTTTTTTTCTAGCATCTGCTCCAAGCTCCGAGCTCCTCCCCTTACCCATAATGCCCTACAATCTTCTATCTTCCCTCAGATCGCGTTTACTGCAACTAACAATATATATGCAACTCAACCCAATAAACCAAACCTGAAAACAGGATAAGGTCCGGGGGATGGAGGGGAGGGAATGTTGCAGAAAAATGAAGTATAACTACTAAGATGGAACGTTATGGTGAGTACATAACGTCTTTATCTGAAGTAGTTAACTTCATTTTATCTGCAACCTGTGGGACAGAGTCCCCAGCTACTCCGATCCTTGGAGGCCCTTATGGAAGGATATTCCTGAGCACCGCAGAGCCAAAGGATGCTCTACCCCTCTAAATCAGATCCAATTTGTAATGTGAATTGGCCCATGTGGCTGCTGCGCAAATATCATCCAAAGGTACCCTGGACCAAAAAGCAGCAGAAGTCGCCGTGGACCTGGTAAAGTGAGCCTTAACTATACCAGGAGGAGATCAACCTTTTACTTTGTAGGCATGTGAAATGCAGAGAGTGATCCATCCGGCTAAAGAAACTTTAGAAATAGCTTTTCCCATAAACGTTTTGGAAAAGGAAACAAACAATTGGTCAGTCTTGCGGAAAGACTTTGTTCTATGAAGATAAAAATGAAGTTGTCTATGAACATCTAACAAATGGAGTTTGTATTCACCTTTATTTTGGAAGTTGGGAAAGAAAACGGGCAGATTAAAGGACTGGTTTATGTTTGCTTCAGATGCCACTTTAGATAAGAAGGTAGGGTTAGTACGGAGGGAAACCATATCTTTATGGAAGACCAAATACGGAGGCACGGCAGACAGAGCTTGAAGCTCAGAAGCTCTCCTAGCCAATCTGATGGCGACTAGGAAAGCTGTCTTCCAGGACAAACATTTTAAGTCCACCGAAGCTGCAGGTTCGAAAGGAAGGGCCACCAAATCCTGTAAAACAAAAGTAAGGTCCCAAGGAGGTACAGAATCTTTGACAGAGGGCCGTAGCAGAAAAGTACCTTTAAGAAAAGCCATACACAGCCTAGAGGAGGCTAAGGCCATGTTGTCTTCACCAACATGAAAACTGGAAATGGCTGCCAACTGTACTTTCACTGTGGAGGAACTAGCTCCTTGCTGAAAGAAACCAGATAGGAAGTCCAATACTGCTGGAACAGGGGCTATAAAGGGATTTATTTTTCTCTGATGCCCAAATGGAAAAGCGTATCCATTTACTGCAATAAAGTGTCCTAGTGGAGTCTTTAAGAGAGGCCACCAGAATGGATTTTAGCTGGGATGATAGACCGGGAGCCCTGGCAATTAATGGAACTGGATCAACAAAGCTGTTAGCTTGAGGCTGCCCAGATTGGGCAGACGTGTCCCAGACGGATGGGAAATCGGATCCGGGCAGGGATCCAGAACCCATGGGGGAGCTAAAAGATGAGACGAAAGGAATGGAAACCAAACCTGACGAGGCCAGAACGGGACAATGAGGATCACTTGGCACTGTAGTCGGCAAGCTTTCTTTAGAAACTTTGGAATGAGAGGTAAAGGTGGATAAGCATACAGAGGCCCGGGGGGCCAAGCATGGACTAGAGCATCTCTGGGGACTTCCCCTGGTGAGAAAATCAGAGCGAAGTACTCGCTGCACTTCATGTTGGAAGGAGATGCGAAGAGATCACAGCAAGACTGACCCCATGCAAGGAAAATCTCCTCCGCTACTGACCGTTTCAGAGACCACTCATAAGGCATCAGAATGGCCCGGCTCAATCTGTCCGCTCTCATGGCCTCGCGACAGAGGGTAGGATCTTGTTCCTCCTTGCTTGCTGATATACCAGACGACCGACATGTTGTTTGACTGAATTGCAATCAATCCGAGAGGGAGGACTGTGTGAAAGGCTTCCAACACTAAAAGCACTGCCCTCATCTCTAGAACATTTATGTGCAAATTGGTCTCTGTCCTTGGACTTGTCCTTCCCGAACAGTGCCCCCCCCCTACCAGAGTTGGGAGGCGTCTGTGGTCACTGTGGTTTGGACTGGGGTTGACACAAATGGGCGTCCTTTTGATATCTTCGGTGAAGTTAACCACCAAAGAAGAGACATCTTGCAGGCGTGCCTGATCTTGATTGGAAATCCCATGGGTAGGTCTAGCCAAGACCACAGAACAGCCAGAGTGCATTGAAGAACCCGCACGTGAAGGCGCGCATAAGGGAGAATAGATATGGCGGCAGCCATGGAGCCCAAAGCCCGGAGTACCTCACTCGCCTTTGAAGACTTGGAGTTTGCTATCTGAGCTATGTGGCACCTGAGATGTAGAATCCTGTCTGGAGTTAGGAATACCTTCATCTGCAAAGTGTCTAACCATGCCGCAATGAAGTTTAGAATTTGTACTGGTTGCAAATGGGATTTGTGAACAATGACTAATTCCCAGTAGGTCTGCTAACCGAATGAAATAATCTCGGGACAGACAAGTGATGCTTGTTGGGCGCAGTGAAGAACCAGTCGTCCAGGTATGGAAACACCTAAATACCCTGAAGCCTCAGGTGAGCCGCTACAACTGCCATTACCTTGGTGAACACCCTGGGGGCTGTGGTGAGACCGAAGTGTAGGGCTCTGAACTGAAAATGACTGGCTCTCAGCCGGAAGCACAGAAACCTCCGGGAGCTTCTGTGTATTTTGATGTGGAAGTAAGCATCCTGAAGGTCTAACGAGCATATCCAGTCGCACTCTCGGAGATAAGGTAGAATGGACTGTAGGGTGACCATCCGGAATTTCTGTTTGGCTACAGACAGGTTTAATGTTGACAGGTCTAGAATGGGCCTGAGGTCCCCAGTCCTTTTTGGCACCAAAAAGAACCTTGAGTAGATGCCTAATCTGGACTGAGCGGGGGGGACCTTTTCGATGGATCGTTTGAGAAGCAGCTTTGAAACCTCTAGAGCTGCGGCCTCCCTGTGAGCAGGTGGAACATCTGGGAGGTGTTTTGTAATATTTGGAGGGGCAACGAAAGGAATAGAGTAACCTCTGGATATTATCTGAAGAACCCAGCGATCTGTCGTAATGGACTCCCATGCTGCTGGGTCTAAGGACAATCATCCCCCGACTGCTTCCAGAGCAGAACAGTCGGGCAACCCCTCAGGGATGCTGACTGGGTCTATCAGAGAAGGGTTCCCTAGACCCGAAATTCCTGGGACCCCCCTCTACCTCTGGGTCGTAGTCGATCCTGTCCCCCTCTGCCTCTGGGGGAATAACTGTCCTGAGAATCCCAGGAAAACAGATTTTTGGAACCACATCTTTTTCTGCCCTCTGATTCCTAGAGAAGCGAACTCTGATGGCAAAGTCTTCCCATACTTTTCGCTCTGGACAAGTGTCACGTACTGTCTTCCAAGAGAGGGAAGACCTGTCGTAGGGAGCGTTTATAAACGACGCCTTGAAAGGGTCCACGAACTGACACAATCTGAGCCAGGCATGATGCCTCATGGCTATGCCTGTCCCAGCCACCCTAGCTGCTCCTTCCAAGGCATGGGAAAGTAGCCACATAGATGTGTTTGAGACTGACTTCAGAGTAGACATTTTCGCCAAGAACAGCTGTCTGTCCTGCGGCGATAAAGACTCTGGGGGCAACTCAGCAAATTCTGAAGCAAGGTCTCGCTGAAGCCGAATCACATGTGCCAAATAATTCAGCGCATGGATAGAAAAAGTTGCTGAGGAGTATATGCGCTTACCAAACCTATCCACCAACCTGGACTCCTTGTCTGGAGGGTGGACTAAGAACTCTCCTGTGCTAATTGCTTCTTTGTGACCGCTGCGACCAACATAGCATCAACTGGGGCTCCTTTCGACCAGGGTTGTCTATCAGAAGGGGGAGATAAAATCTTGTCAGGGCGTTTGGGGATGGGCTCTACGGTGTCGTGCTCCTTCCATGCCTTTGTGGTGAGGAGGTCCACCAAGGGGTCTGCTGGTGGGGACACCCAGGAAGTAGATGGGCCCGTGTCAAAGGCCTCCAGGAACACTGACTCATCCCAGGAAGGTTTTGGGGCTGACCAACCTCCCCTTTGGCGGAGGATCTCCATAATTTCTCTGAAGGAGACATCTTCGGGAGGTGACCTGGCGGAACCTTCTTCATTAAGTCAGTGTCAGCAGTGAAGGACTCTGGGGAGAGTCCAAGTGCCTCCTTTTGCACTTGCGCTTATGATGACCCTCTTCAGTGAGACTTTCAGAAGGGGATCCGCGAGCCGCAGGGGTTTCCTCAGGGAAAATGACCTGGGGATCCTCTGGCACGAGCTGTCCCTGAGACAGGATGAAGCGAGTCATAGTCGAATCCAGGGGGGCCTGGGTGTTATCTGAGGGGATGGGCTGGTGTCTCAATCCCTGGGAGAGAACCCTGTCCACCACTTCAAAGGCCGAGGGAGAAGTCCTTCCCAGATCCGAAGCGAGGACCGGAGCCGAAGACAGGGTAGCCTGAGGTCTGAGGGAACGGAATGGATCGGATCCAAAAAGGTTGGAGCCGAAGAATCCATTCCCCCTGGTCCAACTCACTGTCCGCGGCTCCGAGAGTCACTTGGATCTGAACAAGTCGGATCAGAGGAACTCAAGGTAACAGCCGGAGTCGAGGTTGGAGGAACTGTTGGTACCTAGCTACCAGCTCTGAAAAACCTCGGATCCAAAAGCCCCAAAGCCGAAGCACGGATCGGGGAAGGAGAGATGGGGCGGAAAAGAGGCATGGAGGTCGCCCCTCCAGAGGGACCTGGCAAGACTCCCATCTGAATTTGAGTCTGAATAAATCTCAAAATCATCCTGTCCATATCCATGTCCGATAGGCTCAGAGTCAACCTAGAAGAGGCCACAGACTCTGATCTGGCTGGTCTGTGCAGTGGGGTGGAGGGCCTCAGGTCCGAATGTTCCAATGGTTCTGGTGAGAAATGAGGAGACCGGAGCAGAGGAGAAACAGGCCTCATGGTCTTAGATGGGGGGGGGGGGCTGAGAAAGAGCTCCCTGTCTGGGGATCTCTTACGATGCCGGTCCTTTTTCTTCCTTTCTTCTCTGCGCCTTTCCTTTTCCTTCTCTTCGTCAGACTCACTGACTGAAGATCTGTCCTTTGAAGACCCATCGCCAGATGAAGAGGGAGGTTGAGTCCCTGTCTGGGGTGGTACACTAGCGACCGAGGCAGACTCCAGCATGGCAACAGGGACAAGGCCTTTGGCAACTAGCTTGGCCTTACGATCCCTAAGGGCCCTAGGGTTGAAACCTGAACAGACAGCACAATGAGTGGACAAATGTGCCACTCCTAAGCATAACACACACACACACACACACACACACACACACACACACACAGTGTGACCATCGGCAGGGGAAAGCTTATGGCCACACACTGTACATTTTTTGAACACAGGCTTTGGCTGGTTAGCCATAGTACTGCACTCCAAGGTACAAGCAGTACCTTTCCAAAAACCACACACTCACAGGTAGGGGGGAAGGGCAGGCCTAACTACTACTATAGACAAACTTTTTTTTTTTTTTTTTTTTTTTTTTTTACACCAACAACCAAACGCGATACTACAGAAGGGGAGGAAGGGAAATCCTAGTCAAGCACACCTAGGTATCAGCAAAAAAAATTCTATTTACTATCTCTGAGCTCAGAGCAAAGGAGATCACGATGCACACTACTGGCACGGCAAACGAGATCTGAGGGAAGATAGGAGATGATAGGGCATTATGGGTAAGGGGAGGAGCTCAGAGCTTGGAGCAGATGCTAGAAAAAAAGTTGCCGGCTCGGATCTGATACGGATCCGTATAACCACAGGTTGCAGATAAAATGAAGTTAACTACTTCAGATCATGAATTAGCATCACCACTAAGTATCCTTTCAATCATAGCCTAACCACAGGACTTGTTCCTGCAGAATGGAGAACAGCTACTGTTATTCCCCTCTACAAAGGTGGTCTAATACAGACCAAGGGAATTACAGACCCATAAGCCTGACGATCCTCATTTATAAGGCCACGGAACGCATCATTATGGATTTCATAAATAAAGACATAGGTGACCTCCAAACCCTGCATACTACCCAATTCAGCTTCGTGAAGGGCAGATCCTGCCTGTTAAATCTGGTGGATTTCTTTGAAAGTCTGACCAAGGCCAGTGATGAGGGAAAAACTAAGCACACAGCATACCTCACCCTGGCAAAGTCTTTCAACACAATCCTATATTCAGGCATTACCAATAAACTTACTAAACTGAATGTAAACCCCTTTGTTTTAAGATGGGTTGCCAACTGGCTCACAAACCAGACACACACTATCAAACTGGGTGCCTCCACATCAATCAGCAGACCTGTTACGAGTGGAGTGCCACAGGGGTAAGTGCTGAGCCCCCTAATGTTTGGTATATACTTCTCAGAAGTTCAGGTCAAAACTAAAGGGCTGTGGTTGACCAAGTTTCAGACGACTGCAAACTAGGTGCAATCATTGAATCCCCAAATTATGTCAGTATACTCCAGGATGGTCTCAAACAGACTAATGACTAGTGTGTATTAGTCATGGTCTCAAACTGAATGCAAAGAAATTAGTCATCAAGCCCTTCGGCATAAATAATATCCCCTCACACTATCAAATCAATAACAATACCCCGAGTACTCGAAGTAGTAGGAGACCTGGGATCACAGGTTGACAGCAACCATAACTTAGACTACCACATTTCTACCATTGTAAGGAAAGCTTTCCATGTAGCTCACCTGGTTAGTAAAGGCATCACCTTGAATGTAAAAGAATTTACAACCCCCTATACTCAGCACTAATTCAGCCCATAATAGAGTATACTGCCGCATTCAGTATGTATCAACCTAAGCACCTACAGCAATTAGAGAGACTTGAGAGGTTTCTAACAAAGATCAAGGGGCTCCAGAATGTGCCTTACACGGACCAACTAACATCCCTGTCACTATACTCCCTATCATATAGACTTCTTAGGGGAGACTTATGCCTGGCCTACAGAGCAACCCAAGACCCAAACCTAATGAAAAAGAAGTTATTCTTACCATAACGTTCCATGTGAATTGTTCATCTCGCCTTTGTTCTTACACACGGGTTCAGAGCCAATCCTCGGCTCCGAGTTGGCCGCATCACAAGCTCTGCATCCAAGAGAAGCTCGAGGCACAGTCCCTATCCCATGATCCTCCGCTGCTATCCCTCAGATCTAATTTGCAAGAAACCAGAATGCACTACCAACCCCTGCCAACACTCATGCAAGCATACACCTGAACCTAAACATATAAACTAAACATAAACCGGTGTACACCTGAGACACCTAGTAATGAGCCGGTAGCGCTAGATAACCAGCGAAGACCAAACAGACACTAGTCATACCAGTTCTTCCAGAACGCGGCGGGGGAAGGAGGGAGGGAATGTAAGAACAAAAGAGAGATGAACAATTCACATGGAACGTTATGGTAAGAACATAACTTCTTTATGTGAAATTGTTCGATCTCGCCGTTTGTTCTTACACACGGGTAGCGTCCCTAGCTCTGTTACCCTGGGTGGCTCATGGAAGAACGTTCCTGAGAACAGTGGAACCAAAGGAAGCCCTGTCCTTGGAGGTCCTATCTACTTTGTAGTGAGTAATAAACATATCAGGCTTTGCCCATGTAGCCGCCGCACAGATAGTATCCAATGGTAGACGAGCGGCATGGGCTAGCGAGGTAGAAACTGCCCTAGTAGAATGAACCTTGGGCCTGAACGGAAGTGGTTGTTTGGAAGCTGAATAGACAAAATTTATGCAGTCCGAAAGCCATTTGGATAATGTGCATTTCGTTACTGCCATCCCTTTCTTATTATCCGCGAAGGAAATGAAAAGCTGATCTGATTTCCTGCATACCTTTGTTCTGTCCAAATAAAATCTCAGCTGTCTATGTACATCCAATTAGTGCAGCATGTATTCCAACTTGTTAGAATGTTTTTTTGAAAAAGGTGGGAAGCTCAATAGATTAATATTAAGCACTGAACATACCTTCGGGAGAAATGATGGATTAGTGCGTAAGGTGACTCTGTCAGGAAGAAAAACCATGTATGGGGGTCTAACCGACAAGGCCTGCAGCTCTGATATCCTACGAGCTGAAGTGACAGCAATAAGAAAGAGAGTCTTCCATGACAAATATTTAAGTGAACATGCTGACGCTGGTTCGAAGGGTGGTAACATAAGTTGAGATAACATCAAATTCAAGCTCCAGGGAAAAACTGGATCCCGAATGGGTGGACGGAGATGAAAGGTACCCTTCATGAAAGCTTTACAAAGCCTGCGAGACATAAGTGTAGAGTCCCCTTCACCTACATGAAAGTTAGATATGGCAGCTAACTGCACTCTTATCGTGGGTGTAGAAGCCCCTTCGTGAAAGAGTGTAGATAAAAAATCCAAGATTTTGTGCATCGGGGCCACCAAGGGATCTATGCCTTGCCCTGATGCCCAACACGCAAAACATTTCCATTTGCTCCTGTACAGTTTCCTAGTGGAAGCTTTGTGGGAAGAAACTAGAATGTGTTTCATAGATTCATAGATTCATAGATTAGTACTAGGCTGACTGCTCTTGCGAGCCATTTTAAACCTAGCCAATTATCCCTTGTGAGACTCAAACCCTGCCCCTTGTGTTTATAAGGCAAACACCTTAACCATTAGGCCACCCCCCAACCCTGTTGTACTGCTGGAGACAAAAAATTTGACCTGGCTAAGTTGGGAAGCAGAGCAGCCAAGCTGCCAGTTTGAGGGACTGAAGAGAAGGGTGAGGAACTCCTGACGAGTGTGTCAACAGGTCTGGCACTGGGTCCAGGATCCATGGTTCCTCCATCTGGTGCATTCGAAGAAAGGGAAACCAGATCTGTCAAGGCCAGAATGGTGCTATTAAAATGATCGTCCTTTCCAGACTCCTGGCTTTCTGTAGGAATTTAGGTATTAATGGAACCGGAGGGAAGGCATATAAGAGAACCGGGGGCCAATCGTGTACTACTGCGTCCCTGGGGGCACCCCCCGGAGGGGGAAGTAGGGCAAAGTAGCTTCTGCATTTGGCATTTAAGGGGGAAGCAAACAGATCGCAACAAGGCTGGCCCCATCTGTGGAAAATCCTCTCCGCCACTTGACTTTTGAGGGAACACTCATGAGGCAAAACCTGTCCGCGATGACGTTGGATGACCCCGGGATGTGCGTTGCTATTAGAAAGCGTCCGGTGGACACAGCCCATTGTCAAATTCTCAGGGCCTCTCTGAATAATGGGTAAAACCTGGTTCCCCCGTTTATGTACCAGACCACTGACATATTGTCTGTCTGAACTGCCACTGTTCTTAGAGGTAGGAAGTCGTGGAAGTGTTGCAACGCTAGAAACACTGCTGTCAACTCCAGGACATTGATGTGCAGATTGTACTCCATCTTGGACCACTCTCCTTGGACCATTCTCCCCTGAAAAAGTCCCCCCCATCCTATCACGGAAGCGTCCGTGATTGTGGCTGTAGGGCTGGCTAGCACAAACGGGCGACCTATCGCCAGATCTTGACTGTTCAGCCACCATCGAAGATCCCGCTTGCAAGATTCTGTGATCAAGATGTGGTGCGACAATGGAAGCTGCTGGAATGACCACTGTGTGAACAGCAGCCACTGGAGGACTCTCATGTGCATCCTGCCCAATGGAACTGCAATACGGGAAGCTGCCATCATTCCCAGGGCTTTCAGCACTTGCGCAGCAGGAACTCTCTTGTTTCGAAGAACAACAACCCGATCCCTGAGGACTGAAACTCTCATCTGGGGAAGCTTGATCAAAGCTGCAGTAGTGTCTAAATCCGCCCCTATGAATGAGACATGCTGCGAGGGCAATAAGGCAGATTTTTCGAAGCTGACTGATTCCTAAACGGGAACAAAGGTTGATGGTGTAGTCCCTGGCTTGTACAAGACGATGCTTGGTGGTAGCTGTGAGGAGCCAGTCGTCCAGATACGGAAACACCCGGAATCCTAGCCACCTCAGGTGAGACGCCACTACTGCCATGCATTTGAACACCCTGGGGGCTGAGGTGAGACCAAAGGGCAGAGCTCGAAATTGGAAATGACTGGCTCCCAGCCAGAAGCGCAGGTGATCTCTGGACGCCCTAGCCATTTTGATGTGGTAGTACGCGTCCCTGAGATCTATGGAGCACATCCAATCGCCCTTCTGCAGAAAGGGAAGGATAGATTGTAGCGTGACCATCCAGAAAGTACAGTTTTGTACCTACCATAAATGTAGATGTCCGAACAGGAATGCATCTGCAGTCCTTACAAATGGGTTGTCCTGTCGTCAGGCAGCCCTTGATCGGCGATTCCAAAGTCTGGGTCTGGCCTCGGCTGGTGTCGCACTTCACCCGACGTCATAGCTGCAGTTCTTCGGGTATAAAGGCATCAGCCGACGCCATTTTCCTCAGTGTTTCTTGCCCCAGATGCCAGTTGCCCTCTTGGATAGCTAAATTTTGGATAAATGCCAATGTTTCCAAATAGTAGAAGGCAAACACAAAAAATAAGCATGTATGTACATATATACAAACAAATACACCATAAGAGAACCCCCCCAGCTAGCTATTAGATGGGCAAATACCCTAGGAATACCACAGAGGGGAAGGAGGGTGGGTAATCCTGACTGCAGATGCATTCCTGTTCGGACATCTACATTTATGGTAGGTACAAAACTGTACTACGTCCTTCAAGGATGCATCTGCAGTCCTTACAAATGGGTAGAATACCATAGCCAAACTAGGGCAGGAGGAAGAGGAAATTATGGTGTAGTTAGGATCCCTTGCAAAACAGCAGTGGCAAACCCTGCTCGGGATCTAGAGTATAAAGGTAAGTTATAATGCTTGGCAAATGTATGCACGGAGGTCCAAGTAGCAGCCTCTATAATGTCCTTGGTAGCCACTCCTCGTAAGAAAGCTGTGGTAGTGGCTGTAGCCCTTGTAGAATGAGGCCTTATGTTCTGTGGAGTTTGCTTTCCATGGTAGGAGTAACAGAATCTAATGCAATTTCCTATCCACTTGGAGATTGTCTGTTTTGAAATTGCTTTTCCTTCCCTTCCTGTTGCATATGCTACCAGAAGCTGGTCAGTTTTTCTATTGCCCTTGGTTCTGTCCAGGTAGTAGCGCAACTGTCTATGTACATCCAAAGTATGCAGCAGTCTTTCCCCCCTGTTCTGTGGATTGGGGAAGAAGGTAGGTAGGTGGATTGCCTGGTTTAAAGACACTCTGGATACCACCTTAGGCATAAATGTAGGATTTGTTCTCATGGACACTCTATCTTGATGGAAGATTAGGAAGGGTTGTACTGCCATTAAAGCCTGTAGCTCAGAAACCCTTCTTGCTGAGGTAATTGCCAGCAGAAAAGCAGTTTTCCAGGATAGGTGTTGAAGATCTGCTGTTGCTGCTGGTTCGAAAGGGGGGAGTGTCAATTTTTCTAGCACAAAGTTCAAGTCCCATGCTGGTAATGGTGGTTTCCTAGGAGGTTTTACATTTTTAATTCCTCTCAGAAACTGCCTGAGTAGAGGATGCGAGAAGACAGGGGTGATCGAAGCTGTATTCTGCCAGCATTTCCTTTTCATTTATGTGCAGGTGCAGCTGATCTGGAGTCCATAAGCCTTGTATGCACTTGTCCAGCATGTGGGCCCCCCAACCGAGGTCTGAGGCGTCCGTTGTGATGGTTTGGCTTGGTTGAATGCTGTGGAAGGGCAAACCTGGGTTTGACTGGCATGCCTGAGCCCACCATAGGAACTCGTTTCAGGCATGGAATTAGTGGTATTTCGGTTTCTAAGCTGTGCCTGTGTTGAGACCATAAATTCTTCAGGTACCACTGTAGCTTTCTCATATGCAGTCTGGCATGAGGGACCAGGATTATGCAGGATGCCATGAAGCCCAAGGCCTGCAGTACTTTCCTTGCTGTTAGTTTGTTCTGCTTTGTTAATGCCAAGAAGTAGAGAGGAAGTTGTTCTTGTTTTTCTGCAGTTAGGAATGCCATCTGTTTTACTGTGTCCAATTCTGCACCTAAGAAGGTTATTCTTTGGGATGGTATCAGTCTTGACTTTTTTATATTGACTGTATATCCCAGGGCTTGCAGTAAGCAAATGACTCTTTGTAAGTCTTCTGTTAGCTTGTTTTTGTTGTCCGCTTGTATCAGGCAATCGTCCAGGTATGGATATATTTCGATTCCCTGAAGCCTGCAGTGAGCGATTACTGATGCCAGGCATTTCGTGAACACTCTGGGCGCAGTAGATAAGCCAAAGGGCAATGCTGAGAATTGATAATGCTCTGATCTTGCAAGAAATCTGAGGTATCTTCTGCAATTTGGTCGTATGGGGACGTGCAGGTATGCCTCCTTGAGATCTAGAGTCACCAGCCAATACTCCTTGCCCAGCATGGGAAGAAGTTGCTGTAGGGTCAGCATTTTGAATTTTGGAACAATGATGAATGTGTTTAAAGCGGACAGGTCGAGAATAGGCCTCCAATTTTTCTCTTTTCTTGGTACCAGGAATAGTCTGGAGTAAAATCCCTTTCCTTGTTCCATAGATGGTACCCTTTCCACAGCTCTCATCTTTGCTAATTGAGCTATTTGTTTTAGAGCTTCTGTCTTTTGATTTGGTGGTAGGTTTGGCATTCCTCTTTTTCCTGGTAAAGTATGGAAATGAAACCTGTAGCCTTGGTCTATAGTTTGCAAAATCCACTTGTCTCTTGTGATGTAGTGCCAGTTTTTTGAAAATAAGGCTAACTTTCCGCCTAAGGGTGCTGCTATTTGTTCCCTGGTAGGCGGTGCCAGAGCCAAGTCACTGTGATTGTCCTGTTGCAGTGGTAGTAGTTGTGTCTGTGCCTCGTTGGTTGTTACCTTGCCACTGGCGTCCCCTGTAGGCACCTCCTCTGGATTGATTTCTGCCTCTTGAACGCCTATTCCTGCCCCTCTGAGTTTTAGAGGAGTCTGGAAAGGACCAATTTTTGGAAGGCCAGTTCCTGCTAAACCTTGGAGGCTGAACCTGTAAGAAATCTTTCACTGTTTACACAGATTTTGCCTTCTCTTCCATTTTCTTCAGTACCTGTTGAGCAGGAGAACCAAATAAACTGACCTTATCCATAGGAGCATCTAATAGTTTTGCTTTAACATGATCCGGCAAGACCTGTTCTTTCAACCATGCATGCCTTCTTATAACTGTGCCAGTCATGGCTGATCTAAAGGAAGCCTCCAGTGCATCATAGCCACATTTTAAAGAATGGTTACTAACCTGCTGAATGTTATGCACCATTTCTAGAACATATTTCTTATCTAAAGAATCATCAGAGGACAGTTTCTTAGTTAACTGATCAAGCATAAACTCCTGGTATTGGATCATATGAAACTGACAGTTCAATGCCCTAGCTGAGAGAGTAGCAGAGGTGTATACTTTTTTACCCCATCTCTCTAAGGACCTGGATTCCCTTTCAGAAGGGAGAGGGTTTTTAACTGAGGTCGAAGCTACTGCCTTAGGCCCCTGGGAGATAGTCTCGGGATCTGCAAAAGGAGCCTTGTATAAATGGTGATGAGTGTCCGGGACCCTGTAGAACCTATCGGGCTTAGCAGGGGCTGGAGGTAAAGTATCAGAAGCAGTGCAAGCATCATTAAATGCATCATCTACAACAGGAAGAACTGGAGGTATAGCTAAAGGCCTATGTTGTGGTAAATGCAAAAAGGTCCTAAGCCTTTTCCTTGAATCTGAGAAATCTTGTCCCTGCCATTGGAATTGCTCTCTCATGGCATATAAAGTTTCCCCAAAGGAAAATTCCTCTGGTGGAGAGGCAGAAGGAATCGATTCCTCAGCATCGGAGTCTTCATAAGTAGAAAAAGGAGCCTCTGGATGGTCTGTACTGTCTGTATCATCAGAAGAATCATCTGAGGACACTGGCTCAGGGGGCTCTGCTCTAGGTCTCTTTTCTGGAGGTTGAGAGGCCCTGTCTGGGTGAGATTGGGATCCACTTATTAAAGAAATGAGATCCTCTGCCAGAGTAAGCATTTGGGAACTGGAACTGGGCCTGTGAGAGGGGCTTAACAGGCACAGACTTAGAAGTTTTGGCTGCTTTAGCCCTGGCAAAGGCCTTTATGGACATGGCTGCAGGCGGCCTAGCAGCACCACGTGCAGGGGTAGAAACATCCAAAGGGATGGTGTCCGATAATTCTTGTGAAACCACAGTAGCAGGTTGAACTTCAGAGGCCGATTCAACCAGGTTAGAAGGGGCCTCGGTAGTAGTCATGGATTCGGCTGAAGATAGAACCGTTTGCTCGGTTTCGGCCGAAACAGAGACACTCGCGGTTTGCTTAACCGCGGGAAACCGCGGACCGCGAGTGTCGGTCCTTTTCTTTGCGTTTCTTAACAACTTGTGAAGTCGGAGGATCCGACGGCATTATGTACGCAAAAGCTGAGCCGAAAAACTGTTCAGCAAACTCCGACCGGCGTCTAAGCGTCCGTCGGTTGAAAGAAGCACAGGCTAAACAAGCTGCTACGTCATGGTCTGGGCCTAAACAAGGTAAGCAGTAAGAGTGGAAATCTTTATGAGGTATTTGTTTCCCACAAGTTAAACAGTTATTCACTTTTTCTGACATCGACTGAGGCAAGAAAGAGTCCTCAACGGGGTACTTAGCTTTTAGAAGTCTTCGAAGTAGTATTCAGTAGTAGTAATCTCTGGATCTGACCGACCGGCACTTGCGAACAGCTTCTGCTTCGGGCGCCACGTGGCAAGAAAGACTGAGGAAAATGGCGTCGGCTGATGCCTTTATACCCGAAGAACTGCAGCTATGACGTCGGGTGAAGTGCGACACCAGCAGAGGCCAGACCCAGACTTTGGAATCCGGCCGACCGAAGGGCTGCCTGACGACAGGACAACCCATTTGTAAGGACTGCAGATGCATCCTTGAAGGACATCTTTTCCTTCCTTACGAAGGTGATGAGTTTGCTGAGGTCCAATATTGGCCTCCAGTCCCCTGTTTTCTTTGTAACTAAAAAGAACCTTGAGTAAGTTCCGGATCCTATTTGGTCCGCCGGGGCTGGTTGGATGACTCTGAGCAGCTCTTATTTCTATGACTGCTTGATCTTGCAGATTGGGTGGGACATCTGGAAATTGCTTTTGATCGGGGGGCGTGGTTACAAATGGAATGTTGTACCCTCTGGTTATTATGCTTTTTACCCAAGAATCTGAAGTGAGATTTAGCCAGGCCTCTGGGTATAAAGCCAAGCGACCCCCGACTGCCTCCAGAGTAGGACAGTCAGGCCTCCACTCAGGAGTGCTGGAAGGGCTTCCCAGGGGTGCTATCCCTGTCGCCCTGGTTCTGCAGACCCCCTCTGCCGCCTGGGCGGCATCTTGCATTTCTCCCCCCTCCTCTGCCTCTGGAGGGGGCATCACTGTGTGTGGACTGGAAAGATCCCAGAGTCTTTCGGAACCACATTTTTCCGCCTCTTTGCCTTTTGGAGTACGTTCTAGTAGGGGCGGAAAAACGGACCCTTACGGCAGACAGGGTCTTACCTTCTTGCTCACACAGAGTGAGAGTCTCCTTTACTTTGGGTCCAAACAGGGTGGCACCATCAAAGGGGGCACTGGCAAAGGAAGACTTGAAGGTTTCCGCAAAGGCGCATCCAGGATGGTCTCCGCAGAGCGATCGGTGAGGCTGCAGCCCTACTCGAACCTTCTGCCGCATATGAGATGAGCCTCATGGACGAGTTAACTATCAAAGTGAGGGTGTTGAGTTGTGCTGTAACCTTTTCTGAGACAGCAGCATCTGTGTTACCCTGGAGAGTAACTCCCAGCTCCTTAAGGAGGTCTCTCTGAAGGTGTGTAAAGTGCGTGAGATAGTTCAGCAATCGCATGGAGAAAGTCGCTAAACTGAAAACGCACTTCCCATACCTGTCCATAGTCCTGGAATCTTTGCTAGGAGGATGGACAGAGGAAGATGCCTCTGACATTTCCTTCTTCGTGGCTGCCGCCACCACTATAGCATCAACTGGGACTCCCTTAGTAAGATATGCCTTGTCCTGGGGGGCAGTGATATACTTATTGGGCCTCCGAGGGACTGCTTCCACTGTGTCCGGACTCTCCCATGCCCTTCGAGCTATTAGGTCCATCAACTCATCAAAGGGCAGAGTCACCCAAGAGGTAGAAGGTTGAGCCCCAAAAACCTTCAGCAACACTGAGTCGTCCTCAGTGGGGGCAAGTGACTGCCAATCATCTCTCTGCTTTAAGATCTCCAGGATGTCAACAAATGATACATCCTCAGAGGGGGACCGTGGGGACCCCTCCGACTCATCCAAATCGGTGTCCGATGTCAATGATTCCTGTGGGAATCAATGTGCCACCTCTTGCACAATTTCTTCCTCGGAACTTCATCAGAGGGGGCATTTGGTGAAGCTTCCGAGGAACAGGGGACACCCTCTGGGGCTGGCTGAAGCATTGGGTCTCTACACTTGGCCGGGATCGCAGGTGCAGAAACAGAATGCGGTCCCTTGGGGGAAGGAGAAGACGACTCAGATGAAGTAAATGTCTGTTTAGACAGGACCTTCCTCATGACGTCGAAGGCACTGGAGCCCCGGGACAAGGACTCCACCAGATCCGAAGAGCACAGCAGCTCCCCCAAAACTGGGACTACGGGCTCCGACCCAGAGGATGGAGCAGAGCTAATCTGCGCCGAGGCTCCGAGGGGGAGCGTTGGAACTGAAAGTTTGGTTCGACTCTCCGCCCCGAAACCGAGGAGAGACCGTTGGCTCAGAGACTCCTCGATGGGCTCCGAGGGAGTCAAGGTCAATGGTGCCAACCGCACTAAAGGAGGCTTCGGCACTGAGGGGTTAACAATCATTGGTTCATCTCCCGGCTCCGAGGTCTCGGAGGAGGATCTGCAGGAGGCACAGGGAGGGCTTCAAGTTTCGATACCAACTGGGACGAAACCGCAATGAGCTTGGATAGAGCCGTGTTCTCCATAAGCTTCTGCACCACTCGATCCACGTCGGTGTCAGATAATGGCCTGGAAGAACGGATCGAAGGGGACGAAGATGTCACCAAGTGAAGGATCGAAGATGGAGGCACCTCCGATACCGGCTCCAAGACCTGGGCCTCGGATCAGAGGCAATGGTTCGATGCTCGGCCCAGAGGTCTGTGGAGCCAGCAACCGAATCTTAGTAGAGGTGCTCGGAGCCGATGACTTGGGCTCCGATACTTTCGAAGACTTCGACGGCTGATCAGCCTTCTCCAAGGTTTCTTGAAAGTCGGGCTTTAGCAAACCCATCTCGATTAACTTCCTGCGCCTCTCCATCATGACCCTTCCACTGAAGGAATGACAGATAGAACAGTCTTCCTGCAGATGGACAGGGCCAAGACAGTAGACGCAGGAAGTATGATTGTCGGTGATGGACATCTGTCCACACTGACATCTCTTGAACCCAGACTTGGCCTTTTCTGCCATGTCCAAAGCAAGTAATAAGCACTAACAATTCTAAATATATAGAACACTGCACACAACTACAACTAAACACAGCAAAGTACTAGCAATATTAGAAATACTAATATTTATCTATATATATATGTATATATAAGCCTATAACTGTAATTTGCTACTGTCAGAGCCCTGACAGGACTAACTCGGCCTAAACCGAAACTTGGGGAAAAAAAAAAAACTATATATATAGATATATATATATATATATATATATATATATATATATATATAACGGTTAAAACCACAAGAAAAAGCACACACACACAAACTGGTTACTAAGGCGAAACTAACTAGAAACATTAGTTTTAAATAGAATAACAATTGTAAAATACAAAATTTTACTGGCCCGAGCTCTCTCCTCGATGCGATCTGTTGCAGCGGCAAACTAGATCTAAGGGCTAGCAGTGGAGGATCATGGGATAGGGACTGTGCCTCGAGCTTCTCTTAGATGCAGAGAGCTTGTGATGCGGCCGACTCGGAGCCGAGGATTGGCTTTGAACCCGTGTGTAAGAACAAACTGCGAGATCGAACAATTTCACATCTTACTACATATCTGTAAATCAAACGAGTCTAGGACTACCCATTCCAGGGAACTAAATATGGCCTGCTAATTAAATAAGGTATGCTGGAGGTACAGATTTATCTCTCAACGACTGCCACATCTTTGGAACTGGCTACCAATTCTTGTGAAATCAAAGCACCTCTATGGCACTGTTCAACAGAAACCTGGATGAGTGGATGGGGCACCACAAATTCTTACTGGGGATAGCACCCACAACCCTACTAGACAAAGGCAGTCATCACTAAATGCAATCTTGGGTATTGACTAGTACCGCTACTGTGTTACATTGGGTTGAAACAGATGGGTTTAAAATTACCTCTGTGTCGATAGCCTAGTGATCTTTTAAGATCGGATGACAGAAAGTACAGCTGTGTACGATAAACTTACCACAATAGTAGATTATCACTGCTGCAGTAGCCTTAGCTACATGGGGTTATATACTGCCACAGATATAACAGCTAGCTAGTTTCCAAAGTTTCAGAGCACCTTCCACATGTCCAAACTATAAGGCAGCTCGAACTCAGCTGACTAAAAGACAAGTTTGGACAAGAAGCCCTTCACAGCTTTAGTGCCAGCAGAGAAAGGAAGGCTAAGCCCTAAACGTAAAATGCTAAGAACAAAATAATTAAAATAAATACATTTGACATCTAGTGTTAAGGCAAGTTCAACTTACTGAATTATATTATGTTCATCATACTGATCACTGCTTCAGTAGCCTTAGCTACGTGGGGAGATTACCTTAGCTAACTACATTTGGAAGGTGGAAGGAGAAGACTCCAGGAACCCCTGGAGAATGGTCCAAACAAAGCTTACTCTGAACCTAGAGAAGGAATGAAGCTTATAGTACTTTGGGACCAAGTACCAGCTTTCAGAATCAACTCTCTTTATACCAGAAGCTTGGTTTCACCTGTGGCATTTTGGAGTGAACCTTGACCCTGCCAGGAATAGTTCTGTTATGGTGAGTATAACAACGCAACAGCCTTAAACCATTTGAAAATATTCTGCTTGTCCCTTCCTACTTTCTACCATCACAAAAAAAGAACAATTGATCTGAAGACCTGAAAGCTTTAGTTCTACCAAGCCAGTACCAGAGTTGTCTCTGGACATTCAAGGTATGACAAATCCTCTCTCCCCCATTTTTATGTTCCAAAAGAACATGGGGAGAAGGATAGTTTGGCTTAAAGTAAACTTGGATGCCACTTTAGGCAGAAAAGGATAAGTTTTCAAAGAAACCCTGTCCCTATGGATAATCAGAAGGTGTGGACACCATAAGAGCTTGCAACTTGTACCCTTTTGGGAGAGCTAACAACAATCAGTAAAACTGTTTTCCGTGTTAAGAACATCAAGTCAGCTAGATCAGCAGGTTCAAATGGAACAGGTACACAAAATTTAGGATCACAAGGAGAAGCTACCAGTTTTCTTGGAGGCCTCTTATGCAAAATCCCTTTAAAAGTATTTTGACATGAGACTGTATGTTAAGAGGAGGATCCATGAGCAGACGTGCTGAAATGGATGATAAATGAACCTTGACGAAGGAGTAAGAAAGGCCATAGGATACTAATTAATACAAATATTTTAAAACTAGGGAATGACCAGCCTTGAATGGGTACTGGTTATATTGTTGGCACCAACCAAGAAATGTTCCATAAACAAAGATTTTCTAGTAGGAGGCTTTCTTACATCCATTGTTACCTGCTGTATCTAATCAGTAAACAGGTGCCTAAAAGGAATTCAACTGAAGATGACTGATGTTGGGGTGCATCAAACACCCTGCTCTTGTTTGAGTAGATACAGTCTGCGAGGAAGCTTGTGGCAATTGCCCCTTTTCAAAAAAAAGTGAGAACCACTGTTGTCTGGGCCTGAAGGGAGTCACCACAGTGATCTTGGGAGATTCCTTCTGAATCTTCAAAAGTATACTGGACATTAGTGGAAAAGCATACAGGAGCAATCCTGTCCAAGGAAAAGAAAAGCCATCTGCCTTCCAGGCTTTCTTGCATGGAGTCCTGCAACAGAAGCTTGCCAGTTGACTGTTCAGGCAGGACCCAAAGAGGTATACTTGAGGAACTTCTCGCAGATGGACTAAATCTTGGAAGACCCCGTAATCTAGTATCCATCTGTGAGGGTCTGCCCTGATCCTGGCCAACTTGTCTGCCAGACAATTTTGCTCTGACAGAATGTAAGACATCTGTAGAGTGAGACTGTGCTGTGAAGCTATATCCAAAGCTAACATAGCTAGTCTGCAAAGGGGTACAACCTGGTTCTCCCTTGTTTGTCGATGTACCATATGACTGTGATACTGTAACAGTTTTGAAAGGTCAGGGGGCCAAAGATGGTTCAGAGAGTTGACTTTCAAGATGGCTGCACACGAGTAACAGCTTGTTTCTAGCTCTCCTAGTGTGAAAACAGAAACTCAGCAGAGAAGGCCAGTAGACTGGTGTTTATTGGTAAATTTCAGTAACTTGCTAGTAAGTACACTGCCTGGATGCCAGGAATAATGAAACAGAAGACCTGGAAAAAAAAAATCGGCTACAAAAAGTGAGGAAGAAACAGTGACTGGGGAGAGCTCTGTAGCTGTCCAGCAAAAAGTAATGCAACCTTCAGACAAGACTTCTAATAACCTACAGAAGATACAAGAGAAATGCAAACAGATGCAGTTAAAAATCAAAACACTGGTACAGTATATCAGCCCAAACAACAAAAGCCTGGAACAAATGGAAGAAGCTTTAAACAGAGATTCAGACAAGATGATTAAGCTGCAAAAATCAAGGGTCAAAATAAAGAAAAAGCTGGTTGAATTTGAGACTGCTCAGGAAGAGATGTTTAAAAAAAAATAAAATTAGAGGGCAGAGCACATAGAGAAAACCTGAGATTTTCGGCTACACAGGTAAGCTGGAAGGAACAGACTGCATTAATTTTATGACAGCTCAAATAAGCAACTGGACTGGTATTCCAAAGCAGGAATGGTTAGTTGAACGGATACATCGTGTGTAAGCTCCAAACCTAGCCATAAGAAAGCAACCCAGAACTATAACAGTAAAGATACAATCCCACCAGCAGGAGTTGATGATTCTAACAAAACTGTGGAAGGAGGACAAAATACTGAAAGTGGGAGACAGCAGAGTGTTCGCAGAGAATGATTACTCATTGCACGCCAAGCAAAAGAGAAGTAAATTCATTCCACTATTCAGAAAATGTTGAGACGTAGGTGAGAGATTCAAACCGCTGTATCCAGCGGTCTTGAAGTTATCTTTCCCTGGAGGGACAAAATCATTTTTTGATGAAGTGCGTGCTAAGGAGGAAATACAAAAGTCTGTCCAACAAAAACTGAGCTGTGAAACAGGAGATGGTGCTTTTTCTTGTTATGGTAATAAAGACCAAACAGAGACTGTACCTGTGAAACCTTTTCCAGTATTTCAACGGAAAATGGAGAGAAGGAAGGGAGCACGAGAGCTGACTAGAAGAATTGAGAGTATGTTGGAAATGAAGCAGAGACAGGATCTGAGTGATGGAGAAGAGTAATAACATCAGTAACAATGTGGGATTACAGTGCAATAATGATTTGTGAAATATGACAGTGCAAGAAAATCTGGAAACACTGGACTTTCAAAATTTGTCTGATGTGTGGGGCACTCTAACGTATTTGCCCTACTTCATGTCATTAATGTCTGGAAAAATGCTTTGGGAAGGAGGGGAGAACACCAAGTATAGAAAGCACTTTCTTTTCTAAACAGTACTGTATTTGTGGTGCATGGTTTTCTTTGCATGCTATGTTTAAGTGTAACGGAAATTGTAAACAGGTGATGGTGTTCCTTTTCTCCCCTCTTCTCTTTTTCTTCTTGTATAGTTTTAAGAAATATACGCAATGCAATGATGATAAAAAGGGGATGCCTGCTAAACAGACAAGAAAGTTCAAATTAATGTGTTTTTTTTCATTCTTGCATGGGGACATGAGTGATTATGGACCTTTGTTTTGAGAGAGACAGCAAGTAAATGAAAAACACTGAATAATATGAGGCTTTTTTCTAGCAACTGCATGTATGTATACCAAGTAGCATTTCTGCAGCTGGTCTTCATGCTTCCATGGAAACAATCTGATGAAGAGAAAATGTAAATAGTCTGGTGGAAGGGGATTGACTGAGGGGAAAAGAAAAAAACAGAGAAACTGGCTAGGACAATTTTCTCGGAAAACACTCAAGGGTTCTCTCAGGTATGACAGCTTTAAAGATAATACAAAAACCTATTCGACGAAGTAAAGTTCTCTTAGTTTTTTTATACAATGGGGATACTAATATAAACCAAGTGCTTTTTTTTTTCTTTTTCACCTTTCTCTTTCTTTGTTTAGTTTTAAGACATGTAGGCGCTGCAATGAAAAAAAGAGGGGGGAATGGTGAAGAGCAGAAGGGTCTGGTTAAGAGCTTTACAAAAGAAAAATCAGTGTGCTTTTTCCCATGCTTGTATAGAGAAATGACTGGGTTAAAACCCTAAGCATCATCCAGTAACAAGTTTATTACAAAACATGTAAATAAAAAAGAACACTGAATATTCTATGGCTTTTTTTCTGATAACCAAGATACCCTTAAGCAGTCGTGTCTTGTTTGCATGTCACTAGAAAACAATTTGATAAAGAGTAAATGGCTTGGAGAAAGTGTTTACCGAAAGCATTCAAGCGTTTTCTCAACTGGGAGAACTATAAAAACATGCAAAATCAAATGGCACTTACTAGATGCACAGGCTGTACCATGCATAGTAGCATGACTAACCTTTCTTTTTGGTTAACTTTAGCCTGTCTGTGTAGCTATCAACTTAGAACTCTTGTTATTAGGAAGTAAAAACTTCAATATCTGAAACTGTACATAGTTGTGTGTTAAGTTAATAGGTTCTTAGGGCTTTCAAAAACAAAGTTAGGTAAGATGTGGCATAGGTGTAAAGTGTATATGACAAGAAACAACTGTACAAGACCAACCTGGTGAATATATATATATATATATATATATATATATATATATATATATATATATATATATATACACACACACACACACACACACACACATATATACATGTGTGTGTGTGTAACACAGAAGTTGAAACTAGACATTTAACAAAAAGGCAGTTATATGTAAAAGGTAATAACTATATAACAAACTGATGCTTTCTATATCATCTTTCAATTTGAATGGTCTTACAGTTAAATAACAGAGTAGTAAATTATATTAAAAAATGTAGAGCGCAAACAGCTGTGTTACAGAAGACACAGCTGGAAAGAAAGAATAGTTGTGTAAAATCTTACCACAGCCATAGATGTCCTTATCTTCCATGCTGCAGTATTCATAACCTTTGGAGTTGGCCTCCGCCTAGCAACCCGAAAGTCCGGCCAGTATACAACAGCTTTAGTCACTGCAAGGTAAGTGGGACATCTGACGTTGGCTGTAGGGTGCGTGGGCCATAGAAGTGATGGCTACACTTACATTCCTCAAAAATTAATGCCCCAGTCCCAGTATAGCTGCAAGTCCTGAGTCATCCAGCAAAACTTTTTCAGGTGTTAGGAGGGTGGGATATAATATTGCAACACGGAAGAGAAGGACATCTATGGTTATGATAAGATTTTACACAGCTATTCTATCTCCTTTTATTCTCACGTTGCAGTATTCATAACCTTTGGGTGAGTGGTATAGCTCAACAGGAAGAAGGTGTGGTCTGGAACTAGTTTCCAAAAATCCATGCTGGACTGCCCTAGCTAAACCTGCTCTAGATTTGGAGATGTGGTCCAGTTTGTAGTGTTTGATGAAGGTATGGACAGATGTCCAGGTAGCTGCTTCTGGAATAGAAGCCGTGTCCAGCCCCTCGAAGAAGGCTCCAGATGAGTACATGGTTCTAGCAGAATGGGCTTTAATCTTGTAGTCCAGGTATTTGTCATGGTAGGTGTAACAGAAGGAGAATGCTTTGGAAATCTAGGCGTAGTCTGTTTTGTCACCACTTTCCCAGAGCCCTGGGGTGAAAGGAGAAACAGTTGGTCTCTTCTCCTAAGAGATTTGGTCTTGCTAGGTAGAATCTAAATTGTCTGAAAATCTATGGAATGCAGGACTCTGTCATTCTGGGGTTGTGGAAAAAAGGATGCGAGGTAGATACACTTGTTCAGGGACAACTCAGTGACCACTTTAGGCATGAAGGACGGGTTAAGTCTGTAGGGTGACACCTATCCTTCTGGAAGATTAAAAAGGGTGGGGTGACCATAAGGGCCTGGTGCTCTGACAATCTCCTGCCCCATGTCAAGACCACCAAAACAGTTTTCCAAGTGCGGTATTTTAGAGAAGCTGTAGCTGCTGGCTCAAATGGAGCAACAATGAGTTTCTCTAACACATAGTTACATTCATTACCTACATTCAACTTATCTCTGGTGTGGTGTCTTGAGTCAATCAGGGTATTCCTTGTAACCACTCCCACTGCCTTCTCTTTTCCCCCACCCCCCTCTTTCCTCAAACAGGTTAAACTGCTACAATTCAGTACAGGCATCATTTTCAAATCTAGGTGCTTAGGATTTCCCTCTCTCTTCGCCCCTTGGCTGACCTGGTGTGACTTAGTGTAAGTTTCTTCATTGTATGGATCTTTTACTGTTTTTTGTGTAACTGAATGACCTGCAGCTAAATTCTGGTTCTGCACAGACTGCTCTATTTTTTCAGAGGCTCTATAAGTAGCTAGTAACTTTACTGAATTTCTGTGGTAATATTTGTGTTTAAACTGAACCTGTACCTAGTGAAAGTGTATAATCAGAGCTCCTCCTTGCTGCATGTGTGTTTTAATGTTTAAATTGCACACACACATTGAAGAAGTGCTTTTATGACTTGAATAACTTGGGCTAGCTATACCTGACGTGCTTTTACTGGCACGTTTCCAGTTGTACAATTGTGAATAATTGATTTAGTTTTTCTGGTATATCTTTAAAATCTGGCAAGTGTTTATTTACTGCATTGCTCTCTTGCTTAGGTTTCTTAGCTATAAATCTTAGTTCATTCTGAAGTATGCTACTTTACCCCCCCACCAAACCTTTCTGAATGCATTATTATATAATAACTGCCAGTTGTTTCTTACCCTAGAATTTCTGCTTTTCTCTTTTCCTAGTTGAACTCTACAGTTCCTTACAAAACGGTGTCTACAGGACTGCAATCAGTGTCTCTCAACATTTAAACAGAGTAGGTTACACACAAAAAGCATTTGTTAAAATTTTACTAACACTGCTTTGTAATTAAGCAGGTCACCATATTGGTCAGCCATAGGGCTCTTTGTTTCTACTTGAGTGGTTGCCTCCTTCCCCTGTAACTGAAGTAAATTGACTCTTACATTAAGAGCTGTAATACTTACCTTATAGCTTTAGGACACCTTAGGAAACCTTGTAAACTGCAATAGCCCCGCTACGCTCGGGCTCTCTTCGCTCCCCTCCCTGCCCCCAATTCCCACACGCCCCCAGTACCTCTAAATTTATAGTACTATAGCCACTCCCCCACTTTCTAGATCCTATCTGCTTTCATCTGGGATAATTCCACCCACCCCCATTCTACTACCTACATTGTAATAGCACCTATTAGCTTTCATATGGCATTCTCCCATCCCCCTTCCAGTACCTTTACCTCACCACTCTATCTTCTGGTGTTGCTTCACCAGGTAAAACAATTCCTTCACTCAGTAGCTGAATCACATATAATGATATACTCCTCTTTACTACCCCCTCTTGTTCACATCATACATCCTTACCTTGTATGAAAACCAGTTTCTCACGGGATTTCAGGTACCAAAAGGCCATACTATCACCCCAGCTGGAAATCCTTCCACATTCAACCATACTTACAGTACCAGATCCTATCCAACATCTTGTTCAGGCTATCAACATCTCAACCCCAGGAACATTAGCTCTAGATCCAAACACTACCACAAACTAATAAACAAATTCCTGAAGCTCATCACCAAGTACAGACTCAACCTAATACTTGGTGGTGATATTCACCCCAACCCTGGCCCACTCACTTCAGATACACATACCCCCTCTACTTGTAATCTAAGCTACAAACCTACAATTAATAGGCCAACTAACTCTCTCCTAGTCTGTCATCTCAATATTAGAAGCATTAATAACAAGGTACATGAATTGCATGCACTTCTGGATGCCCACTCCCCTGAGATTCTCTGTTTATCTGAAACCTGGTTAAAACCTAACACTAAAGACAATGAAGTGTTACCACCTGGGTACAACATACACAGGCTGGATCGTGCTTCGAGGAAGGGGGGTGGGGTAGCTGTACTCTATAAATCCGAGTTGAATGTCACCATAGATGTAATACAACCTCCTCAGATTAATAACTCAGAGATTCTTGCCACCAAAGACAGCAACATTCCCCCAGGTAACAATATATCTACATTTGAAGATATCCTGCACTGGCTATCATGTCACTACCCCCAAGAAACCCTACTACTCGGAGACTTTAACATAGACTGGGGCACCTGTTCCTTAGAATCCCCAACCACCCATATTAACCTGCATGCATTTACACAAATCATATCCACCCCTACCAGGATAGGTAAACCCAACCAAAAGGAAAGTATACTTGACTGGGTACTCAAACAGTCACCCCCAACTGTACACCTCTGGTACCCTCCTTAATGGCCTAAGCGATCACCTTCTCACATATGTAATTAAGCACAAAACCATTAATTCCCAACAACCCTTACTCAGAAAGGTTAGAAACAATAAAAACTTTGACCCTGCCAAATTCCAACAAGAACTAAACTCATGTAATTGGTCTATTCTAAAACACCTCCCCTTAGAGGAAGCAGTAGCATACTTTAAGAACAAATTCCTTGAGATCCTTGATTTGTATGCACCTGTTCGTTCAAAGAGAACCAAGGCAAAAACTGCACCATGGCTTTCTATAGAGTCTAAACTCAAAATTACCCTTAGAAACAAAGCATGGGCTTTATGGCGTTCTTCTAAAGACCCTCAAGATCACATTAAATACAGGCAATCCAGGAACGAAACCAAAAAATCAATTTTACAAGACAAAAAACAATACTACTGTAATTTACAGACATTAACCAAATTAACCCTCAGAAGTTTTGGGCAGGTTTAAATAATCTACTACATCCCGGACAAACATCAACCCCAATCCCTGCTACTACTATTGATAAAACCCCTGAAGATGTTTGATAGTTTTAACCAATTCTTTACTGAGACAATTCAAGCCCCAGCTAGCCAACTACCTCCTAGCTCCCCTGGTCCTGAAAGTAGCACCCCTAGAAACCTACTTGCATTCAGCTTCCAACCAGTTGCCACTTCACTTATCCGTACCTTGATCAAAAAATTAAAACCCACTACACTTTCTGCTGATCAACTCCCTGCCGAGTACCTACAAAAATCAGCTGATGCTATTGCTTACCCTGTCTCAATACTAATCATTAGAACCATAGTAGAAGTTAAAATTCCCAACATCTGGAAAATATCCTATGTAATCCCACTTCACAAAGGAGGCAGCTCAACTGAATTCTCCAATTATAGGCCAATAGCTATACTCTCTCCACTTGCAAAGATTATGGAAAAATGTATTCATAGACAACTCATGCACCACCTAATCCAAAATCGCCTTATGGCAGACACTCGCAGCATGGCTTCCATCCTCATCACAGCACTACTTCAGCCCTCCTAGCCTTTACTAACACCATAATCGCAACAATAATTATATATCCTCAGCCCTCTTTTTGGATCTTTCCAAGGCATTCGATATGGTTGATCACCAACTTTTAATCCACACCCTGCAAACATTCTGTCTAGATACTGGAGCCCTATAATGGTTTCAATCCTACCTGAATGGTCGACAGCAGGCTGTCCTCTGGCAGAACAAACTCTCTAACCTTCTACCTAACACCCTCGGAGTACCACAAGGCTCTATACTAGGGCCCTTGCTGTTCTCCATCTTCATTAACGACCTTTATACTGTCATCCCAAAAGTCAGCTGTATCCAATATGCTGATGACTCAACTCTGATTTGCTCAGCCACATCTCCAGTAGAGTTATGGTCAGCTACCCAGACCACCTTTAATACAATAGAAAACTGGCTTTCTGAACATCGTCTGATCCTAAATCCCAAAAAAACTAAAATGCTGTTATTTTCACTAACACGTAGGTCTACCGCTTTCACCTTTACCATAAAATCAAATGATGGCACAATAATTTCCCCTGACCCATCTACAAAACTATTAGGTGCCATCATAGACAATCTAAAATGAAACCTGCATGTTAATCAAACTATCAAAACCATCAATAAAAAACTAGGGTCACTTTACAGAATAAAAGCCTTCCTAACCCCTCCAGCTAAAATTGCCATAGCTCGCTCTCACCTTCTTTCAACCCTACTGTATGCATCCTCTCTACTCTCGAATTTGAACAAGACTGTCCTTAACAAAATCTCAATTTGCTACAACCACATTGCCAGGTTTGCCACTGGGCTGCCTTTTAGGACACATCATTGCATCAATCTAAATCAGCTTGGTCGGCTTGAACTACCCAGCCTAATCCAGTAAAACCAACTGATTATGGCCTATAAAATCCTCTATAATCCGGACAATACTCCTGCACTTAAAAATATTATCACCCCCTATAACAATCCTAAACCGCTTTGATCCTCTAACAAACTACTAATTCAGACTAACAAAATTAATAACACAGCCGGTGATTCTCTCTTTGCAAACTCTGTAAGTAGATCCTGGAACTCTCTTCCAGCTGAAATTACCTTACTTTCCACCTTAGGTCAATTTAAAACTAGACTCAATCAACATTTGCCACTTAACTGGCTATGTCAATGTATCAAGCCTGGCTAACTCTCTCTAGAATGTGTAAAAATCTGTTAACCAGTTTACTGTGTAATTTAATTTAATCCTGACTTGTGCTCAGGATTAACTGTAACCTGTGGAACTTGTTTAACCTGCTTACTTATGTAATCTCTGTAAATAGTCTTTGTAATATGTAACGCTGGTATATTATGTAATGCTGTATCTGCTTACCCTTGGAGCTTTTCTCCCCGGGCCTCTGCTGAAAATGGACATGCATCCAATCGGACTATCCCGGTCAACAAATGTAAAATAAATAAATAAATACATAGTTCAGGTCCCAGGGTGGTGGAACCAGCATCCTGGGGGGCCTAAGATGTAGTACTCCCTTCAGGAATAACAACTTGAAGTCATGAAGCAAGTAGAGGGTCAAAAGACAGACTAGCTGAAATAGCAGCAAGGTAGGCCTTAACAGAAGAATATGCCAAATCTGCCTGCAACAATTCACGTAGATAGGACAGCATTAAGGAGACCTCTCCCTGAAATGGCTCTAGCTGTCTTTAAAACACCAAATAGAGAGCCTTTTCCATTTGGACAGATAGGATCTCCTAGTATTGGGTTTCCTGGCCTCCTGCAGGACATTAAGCATGTCCTCAGTGTAAAGGTGTCTAAAAAGGATCAAAACCCTATCGCCCACAGAGTTAAGCTCAGAGATTTAAAGTAGGGGTGGATTAGGGATCCCTTTTTTGTGCGAGTAGGTCCACTCTGTTAGGTAAGATGTGATGATTGTCCATGACTAAATGCAGATGGAGGGGGAAACCAATACTGCCTTGGCCAAAAGGAAGTCACCAAGATTTTTGGTTTGTCCTGCTGAATTTTCATTAGGACATTTTGTAAGAATGGGAATGGAGAATGCATAAACATCCCCTTCTGCGACAGAGAAGGCATCCATCATCCTCCTTTGCAGGCTGTATCCTGGTACAAAACTGAGGAAGTTGTCCGTTTATAGGGGAGGCAAACAGATCTACTTGCGGCATACCCCAACTGGGGACTACATCCAGAAACACATCCCTGAGTAGTATCCACTCATGGGATTGTGAAATGGACCTGCTCAAAGTGTCTGCCTGAGTGTTCTGAGCTGAGGGAATGTAGACAGCCTGCAGGGTGACTCCATGCTGGACAGCCAATTCCCAGGCCTGGAGTGCAAGTCTGCATAGCAAGTAAGATCTTGCTCCCCCCATTTATTCACATACCAACGAAACTACAGTTGTGTACACTTACCATAAATGTACATGTTATAGTGTAATCACTGTTGTAGTCATCACTTGTGTATTATCCCTGCTGGGTAGCCCTCAGCCAGCCCAAATACCACAGTAAAGTAGTTCCCTCCCGAGTCGGATGTCAGGTCGTTTGAGCTATAAAAAGGAGGCAGCCAACGACATTACATCAGTTTTTCTTGCTACAATATATAGGAGCCCTGCCAAGAAGACTTGAAGAAGGCCAACCTGGGGTAGCACATTAACTATGATGGAAATAAAGAGGGGGAAGGTGGGAGGGAAACAGGACTTCAACAGTGAATACACTCGAGCCTCTACATTTATGGTAAGTGTACACAACTGTGCTATGTTTTTCATGTTTCACTGCTGCAATCATCAATTCTGGGAAGATTCACAAAGCTGCAAAGTAGGGTGGAAGGAAGAAAGGGAAGAAGCTGGAGTCCAGGCTTGCAATGCTTTAGGTGGAAGCCAGCATGCCCTGCATGACTACTGAAGCAAAGCCTGGCCAGGATTTGGAGAAAACAGCCAGCTGGTAGTTTTTGGTGAAAGCGTGAACTGATGTCCAGGTGGCAGCTTCTAAAATATTCTTGGTAGGAACACCTGTAAGAAAGGCAGGGGAAGTTGATGCTGCCCTAGTAGAATAGGTTCTGACTGATTTGGGAGGTATCTTTCCATGAAAGGAGTAGAAGAAATGGATGCAGTGTGACATCCATTTAGAAATTGTCTGCTTGGATAAGGGTTTTCACCCTGCCCCCAGAGTGAAGCTGACCAGCAGCTGGTCAGTCTTTCTGAAAGACTCGGTCCTAACCAGATAGCAGCTAAGCTGTCTGTGCACATCTAATGTATATAGAATGCTTTTCCCCTTATTTTGTGGGTTACGAAAAAAGGTAGGGAGATGGACAGCCTGATTAAGGGTCATGTCAGAGACCATCTTAGGCATAAAGGCGAGGATGGTTCTAAAAGGCACCCTGTCTGCAAGGAAAAAATGAAGGGTTCAATGGCCATGAGCGCCTGCAGCTCGGATACCCACCTGGCTGAGGTTATGGCCAGCAGGAAGGCAGTCTTGCAAGAGAGGTGCTTCAGTTCTGCTGAGGCAGCTGATTCAAAATGAGGCAAAGTGAGTTTTTCTAGGGCAAAGTTCAGGTCTAATGTTAGAGCAGGTGGCCTTCTAGGTGCTCTGATGTGTGACACCCCACTACAGGATTGTTTTAACAAGGGATGTGACAACCTAAGTTGCTCTGTTGGGGAAACAGCAGAGATAACGGAGGCATGTATTTTCATTAGAGTATGACAATCCCTTCTGCATGAGCTCCGCCAGGTAGACCAGAACCAATGCTAAAGTGGCATGGTTGCTGCTTTCACCCTTATTGTGGCAACAGGCAATAAATCTTTTCCATTTTGTGGAATTGGATTTCTGGGTGCTGGGCTTACTGGCCTCCTTAATGATATCCAGAACCTGCTTGCTCCAAGGTGCCCTGATATCTGCCTCTGGGATATAAGCCATCGGATAGGCTGAGAGTTTGAAGACTTGGATGCAACATTGACCCTTTTTCTTGGGTTAGCAGCTTTTCTGTGACAGGCAGGCTCATGGGTAGCTCTTTGGTCAGGCTGAAGAGTAAGGGGTACCAGTGCTGCCTGGGCCAGTTTGGGGCAATGGGGATAGCCCTTGGCCCTTCCTTCAGTGGCAAGGGAGGGAAGCCGTACACAAACAGGTTGCCCCAGTGAAAGCAGAGAGCGTCCACCTTCCAAATTCATGGGTGGAACTCCCTGGAGCAGGACCTGGTCAGCTGTCTGTTTTCTATTGCTGAAAAGAGGTCTACCTCCGGTATCCCCCAGAGGTGTATGACGCTGAGGAAGGTCTCTCTGTGTAGCTGCCACTCGTGGGGGTCCAGGTCATTTCTGCTGAGCTGGTCTGCCAGGGTGTTGTGTTCCCCTGGAATGTACTGGACTATCTGATGCAGTCCCATCATTGACGCTGTCTGCCAGATCAGCACAGCTAGGCGACAAAGAGGGTAGGAGTGTGTGCCCCTTGTTTGTTCATGTACCACATGACCGTTGTGTTGCCTGTTTTGATCAAGAGTACTCCTGGTCTGAGGTGGACTTTGAAAGCTATTATTGCCCTGTGCACCACCAGCATTTCCTTCAGGTTGATATGGAGGGCTAGATCTCCCTGGTCCCAAATGCCTTGAGTGCACACATCTCCTACGTGAGCCCCACAGGCCGTGTCTAAGGCATCGGTGGTGATGGTCTGGCTTTGGGGAAAGGTGATCAAGGGTAGACCCTTGTTCAGGATACATACTTCTGCCCACCATAAAAGTTCCTTCCTCAAGCAGGGAATCAGAGGCACCTAGTGCTCCAGTGACCGAGGGTTGGCACCACAGGTTTCTGAGGTACCATTGTAGTTTTCTCATGTGGAGCCTAGCCAAAGGCACCAACAGGATGCCATGTACCAAAGTGCTTGCAGGAATTTCCTTGCTGTGAGGGGGAGTCCTGCGAGCTAGCTGAGAAAAGTAGAGGGGGAGAAAGTTCGGCTTCTCTGGAGAGAGGAAGGTTCTTTGGGTAATTGTGTCCAGGAGAGATCCTAAGAAGGTTAGGTGTCTTGTGGGTTGGAAATGAGGTTTTTCCCTATTGATGGTAAATCCCAGAGAGGGTAGGAGGGTTTGGACAAAGGTAAGATCCTGCAGGAGTTTCTCCTTGGTGTCCACCGGGATGAGGCGGTCTTCCAGACAGGGGTAAATCTGTACGTCTTTCTGTCTGCAAAATGCAATGACAAAAGCCAAGCACTTGGTCAAGACTCGGACTAGTAGATAAGCCAAAGAGCAAAGCAGACAACTGAAAGTGCTCTGACCCTGCTCTGAAGCAAAGGAAACTCCTGCAGGACTCCCTTATGGGGATATGGAAGTAGAAATCCTTCAGATCTAAGGTCACTAGCCAAGCATTTGGTGCCAACAGACAAACGTTTGTGAAGGGTCAGCATTTTGAATTTTGGGACAGACCTAATGTGGATAGGTCTAGAATAGGGTGCCAGGTATCCTCTTTTCTGGGTACTAGGAACAACCTTGAATAAAATCCTTTTCTGGCTTGTTCCTTTGGTACTGGCTCCACTGCTCCTTGAGCACAATGTTTTTGAATTTGGCAGATGGCCTCTGCCCTCTGGTTTGTTGGTACATTTGTAAAACCTGAATATCTGGGGTTCTCTACGAAAGTGAATCTGTATCCTATGGAAATTATTTTTAAGACCCAATGATCTTGCAGTGATAGTTTGCCACTTTCTATGAACAGGGAAGTCTTCCTCCTAGTCTGTCTGGGGGAGGGGGCCAGAGGGGAGAGGTGTCATTGTGAGTCATTAGGGTAGAGAGTGGACTTAGAACTCCCTTGTCTAGGCATAGCAGAGGTCCACTGTCTAGGCTTCTGCTGGCTTTGCTGCTGGTGCCTGGAGGGCCTACCTCTGTGCCCCTTCCCAGTGCTTGGTAGGGAAGTTCCTGCTGAATCTGGGGGGTTGTACCGGAGGGAAGTCCTTGACCATCTGCATTGACTTGGCTTCGTCTTCCATTTTCTTAATCGCCTATTTTGCCTTAGGGCCTAACAATTGTTCCTTATCCTAAGGGGCATCCAGAAGTTTTGATTTAACCTGAAAAGGCAATGGTTGCTCCCTCAGCCATGCATGCCTTCTAATGACTGAGCCAGAAATTGCAGCCCTGATAGAGGATTCCAAAGCATCAAAGCCGCAATGCAGGGAAAGCTTGGCCACTTGAGAGCTGGAGTGTATTAGATCTCCTAGTTCTTTGTTAGTAGCACTTCCTGGTAAGGTGGATATTTTCCGCTTTAATAGGTCTGTTGATATTTAAGCACACAGAACTGGCAATTGAGAGCTCTAATGGCTAGAGTAGCTGAAGTGTTGACCTTCTTGCCCCATCAGTCCAAGGTTCTGCTCTCCTTGTCAGACGGCATGGGATTTTTGGAGGAACTTGCCCTAGCCCCCTTAGGTTCCTGAGTAATGACCTCTGGGTCAGCTGCAGTGTTCTTGAACAAATACTTATGGGTGTCTGGCACCCTATATCTGTCAGGCTTTCTGGGTGCAGGAAGCAGGGCCATCAGGGGAGAGGCCAGACTCCAGGAAAACATCCTCCACCACATCCAGAATGGGAGGAATGGCCAAGTGTTTATGTAGTGGCAAGTCCAGGACCTCACTCAGTCTCTTCTTTGACTGGGGGTAGTCCTGAGCCTCCCAATAGAAATGCTCTCTGAGGGAATTTAAGGTTTCCTCGAATGAAAGGTCCTCAGGAGAGGATGCAGAAGGATTGGATTCCTCAGCATCTGAATCTTCAAAGGCTGCCAAGGGCTGTTCTTCAGTGTTTGAGCCCAGAAATTCAGAGCCCTCTAACTTTGGCTCCGAAAGCACCACTGGAGAAAGGTCCCTTTTTCTTTTGGCTGTGGTAGCTTGAGCAGACTGGTTACCCCTGATGAGAGAGATTAAATCCTCAGCCATCGGTTGGGTGGGAGGTAGTCAGTGACTGGGTTCCGAGGAAGGTGTTTTCCTAGGGGTGGCCTTGGTCTTAGGTCTAAGTGATTCAATGGGCTTATGTGTGGTTTTAACTGGTGGCGTGGCCGGCCTATGCTTGGCATCGGTTATCTGAAAGGCCTCCGTGGAAGCCAGTGCCTGCAAAGGCGGCTCTGGACCCAACCACGGGGCTGGCGACTGACATTTCGGTAGGAGAAGCTTGACCCTGCGGTGTACCAGACTCCAAAAGGGTTTTGGTAGAGGCCTGCGATGGCTATTCAGCTGTCGGGGGCTGCAAATGCACCTCACTGAGTTCCGCTGTACTAGTGGACAGTTGGCTGTCTGACTTCAGGTTTGAGTCATCTGAAGGCCTAACCTTCTGTGGTCTCTTTCCTTTCTCTTTTTTGGAATTTCCACAGTAGACTGACAGACGGATGCCATTTCTCGCTTGTAACTACTCTCCCTGAAATGCCTAGCTACAAATTCAGCTCTTTTATGGATGGTCCTAGTGTTAAATAAGGCACAGAACCGACATCAGGGGACATCGTGGTCTGGGCCTAAACAAGTTACACACTGATTATGAAAGTCTCTGTGTCGTATTTGTTTTCCATAACAGACGCAGTTAACTTTCTTGGACATTGGTTTAAGTGCAAGAAAAGGTTCCCAAATGGTGCACTTAGCTTTAGTAGATTTCTCCCTCACTCTGGCAATGGCCAACTGACGCACTCGCAAAAGTACAGTTGTGTACACTTACCATAAATGTAGACATTCGAGTGTATTTACTGTTGCAGTCATTACATTTGGGTAATCTGCTGGCAGGTTGCCCTCAGTCGGCCTGATTAACAAAGTCTTGGGTCCTGCGTCGGTTGCTCTCCCTTCTTCCATGATGTCAGGTCGTCAGGGGTATAAAACATGCAGCCGATGCCATTACATCAGTTTTTCTTGCCCCAGATGTCAGGTGCCCCCCCTAATGGGGAACAAATAAAATTAAACACACAAAAATATACCTCCAACCAAAAGCAAATGCACCAAAAAGGCTTTTAAGAATAGTAAAAAAAAAAGTAGAGGTATAGCCAGAGAAAAGTAGGGGGCTGGAGGGAGGGTAACCAGGACAGCAACAGTGAATACACTCGAACATCTACATTTATGGTAAGTGTACACTACTGTACTATGTTCTTCGTGTTTCACTGCTGCAGTCATTACATTTGGGCGGATTCTCAAAGCTATGGTTGGGAGGAGGAGTATATACAGCATTAGGGCCAGCTATAAGGCCCTGCAAGACAGCAGTGGTAAAGCCAGCTCTGGATTTAGATAAAATTGGTAAATGATAATGCTTGATCAAAGTATGTACAGAACTCCAGGTAGCAGCTTCTAGAATATCCCTGGTAGGAACACCTTTGAGAAAGGCTGCAAAAGTAGATGCAGCCCTGGTGGGGTGAGATCTGATCCCCTGGGGGATAGGTTTCCCATGGTGCTTATAGAAGAAATTAATGAAATGCCTTATCCATTTAGAAATGGTTTATTTTGAAATAGCCTTCCCCTCTGCCCCTGCAGCAAATGCTACCAGCAATTGTTCAGATTTTCTTCGAGATTTAGTCCTATCCAAGTAGAATCTAAGTTGTCTGTGCACATCCAAGGAATGCAGAATCCATTCCCCTTTGTTCTGTGGATTGGGAAAGAAGGTTGGCAAATGAATGGACTGATTAAGAGCCACACTGAAAATCACCTTGGGCATGAAGGATGGATGGTCCTCAGAAATACCCTGTCCGCATGAAAGATGATGAAAGGCTCCACTGCCATAAGGGCCTGTAATTCAGATATGATTGCTAAAAGGAAGGCTGTTTTCCAAGAAAGCAATTTTAAGTCTGCAGTAGCAGCTGGCTCGAAAGGAGGTAGAGTGAGCTTCTCCAAAACAAAGTTAAGGTCCCAGGCAGGGGTAAGGAGCTCTTCTGGGTGGTCTCAAGTTCTTTGCCCCTCTGAGATACTGCTTGAGCAAGAGATGAGAGAAGAGGGGTGGTACTGTGTTATAGTGAGCTGAAATAGCTGAAGAGTGGATTTTAATAGATGAAAAAGACAGCCCCTTGTGAAGCATCTCAGTTAAGTATTGCAAAATCTAAGGTACATTGGGTGCTGCTGTGCTCATCCCTAAAGATTGGTTACAGGCACATAATCTTTTCCATTTGTCAGTTATAAGATTTTCTAGTACTAGGTCTTTTCGCTCCAAGCTGACATCCATTCACAGGTTTGCTGAGAGATAAGGGTGAATTTAAGGGATTAGCCAGGCTGCAAGGTTCAATGTTGGAAGCGGAGGGTGCAGAATTTGGTTCTCCTGCTGAGACAGCAAGGAAGGGGTCTGAGGCAGGTGCCATGGAGATATTTGCGAGACACTGCGCAGGAGTGGGTACCAGTGTTGGCATGGCCAGCAGAACTTTGGAGAGCAGAGGGGGAAGAGTGATAAGTTTTTCCAGCTGAAGGACAGAGCATCCACTTTCCTGACTTCTTTGTGGGGAGTCCTTGTGCAAAAACTTGTCCAACTGGTAGTTCTTGGGGGAGGGAAATAGATCTATGTCTGGGCTCAACCATTTGCTTATGAACATGTTGAAAATCCATGGTTTCAGTTTCCACTCGTGGGTCCATGAGATTTCTGCTTAGTCCTTCTGCCAGTGTATTCAATTTTCCTGGCAGGGATTGAGCTTGTAGGTGCACTTGGTAGCTCAAAGCTGTATTCAAAAATGCAAAGGCTAGTCTGCAGAGGGGGTAAGAATGTGTAACCCCCCCCCTTGTTTATGTACCACATAACCATTGTGTTGTCCGTCTTTACCATTAGTTGTCCTGGAAGAATGTAGTCCTTGAAGGCTGTCAGAGCATTCTGTACAGCTAACATTTGTTGATTGATATGCAAGTGCATTTGATTTGGGTTCCATCTGCCCTGAATGCACTTCCCTGTCAGGTGAGCCCTCCATGCATAGTCTGATGCGCCTGTAGTTAGGGTTTGGGTGGCAGGGGGTAGTGGGAATGGCAGTCCCTTGTTTTGGTGGCAGGCCTCTGCCCACCATAGGAATTCCAGGTGTAGGCAAGGTATGATAGGAATCATTGTTTCCAGGCTGTGACAATGTTGACTCCATAGACTTTTTAAGTACCACTGTAGTTTCCTCATATGCACTCTTGCATATGGAATTAGACGAATGCAGAAGGTCATGAACCCCAAGGCTTGCAGTATTTGTCTTGCAGATAGCAGGGTTTTTGTGGCCACTTGTTTGAAGTAAGTTACTAAATGAATTTGCTTCTCTGGCGTGAGGAAAGCCATCTGGGCAGTTGTATTCAAGCTTGCACTCAGGAATGTAATCTGTTGAGAGGGTACCAGTTGTGATTTATTTTCGTTTATGGTGTACCACAGACAAGTTAGAACCCTTTTTACAAACGCCAGATGATTTAGAAGTATGCTCTGGTTTTCTGCCTGAATTAGACAATCGTCCAGGTATGGATATATCTGAATATTTCTTTGCCTGCAAAATGCAATAACTTGAGCCAGGCACTTTGTGAATACCCTGGGCACAGGAGACAAGCCAAAGGGCAGTGCAGACAAAGTACAGTTTTGTACCTACCATAAATGTAGATGTTAGAGTGCTAATACAGCTGCCATCATAACAGATGGGTTTTCCTGCCGTCAGGCGGGACCTCGGTCGGCCGAATTCCAAAGTCTAGGTCCGGCGTCGGATGTCGTCGCTTCTACCCTGACGTCAGTGTGACAGAGGTATAAAAGAACCAGCCGACGCCATTTTCTTCAGTTTTTCTTGCCCCAGATGTCAGGTGCCCCCAGAAGGAAGGCAATACATAAATTTATGTAATAATGCAATGCAATATAATCAAAAAACAGTAGTTGCAAGCAAATACACCATAAAAGAATACCCCAATCAGGTCGTATGAGGAGGTGTTAGCCATTAGGCCCTGTCCCAAGAGGGGACGGAGGGAGGGAAACCTGGACTGCAGCTGTATTAGCACTCGAACATCTACATTTATGGTAGGTACAAAACTGTACTATGTTCATCGTGCATACAGCTGCAGTCATAACAGATGGGTAGAATCCCAAAGCTAAGAAAGGGGTGGTAGGCACTAGGTGGAACTAGGAGGAGCCAGGATGCCCTGCAAGACTGCAGTGGCAAAGCCTGCTCTAGATTTGGAGTATAATGGTAGGTGATGGTGCTTGGAGAAAGTATGTACAGAACTCCAAGTGGCTGCTTCCAAAATATCTTTGGTAGGAACCCCCTGAGGAAAGCTGCAGAGGTAGCTGTGGCCCTTGTGGAGTGAGATCTGATGCCTGCAGGTACAGTTTTACCATGAAAAGAGTAACAAAAGCATATGCAGTGGGCTATCCATTTTGAGATTGTCTGTTTGGAAATAGGCTTCCATTGAGCTCCTGTAGCATAGGACACAAAGAGCTGCTCTGATTTTCTGAAAGGCTTTGTTCTGTCCAAATAATAACGTAGCTGTCTGTGAATGTCCAAGGAATGTAGTAGTCTCTCCCCTTTGTTTTGAGGATTAGGGTAAAAGGTAGGTAAGTGGATAGCCTGATTCAAGGCTACCCTGGATACTACCTTTGGCATAAAGGAAGGATTGGTTCGTAAGGAAACTCTGTCCTGATGGAAAATGATGAAAGGCTGCACAGCCATGAAGGCTTGTAGCTCCGAAACCCTGCGAGCTGAGGTGATAGCCAGAAGGAAGGCTGTTTTAAAGGACAAATATTGCAGTTCTGTTGAAGTAGCTGGCTCAAAAGGAGGCAAGGTCAGTTTTTCTAGAATGAAATTGAGGTCCCAAGCAGGTACTGGTTGCTTCCTCGGGGGTTTTATATTCTTATCCCCTCTGAGGAACAGTCTTAAGAGGGGGTGAGAGAATAAAGGAGAATCAATGTTGTATTCTACAGAAATGGCTGAGGCATGGATTTTGATGGAGGAGAATGAAAGTCCACTGCTTAGCATCTCAGCTAGGTACTGTAATATTTGAGGTAAATTCAGTATTCCAGGATTCTGACCCTTTTTCTCATTCCAGGCACAAAACAATTTCCATTTTGCGGAGTAGGCTTTTCTAGTAGAAGGTCTTCTGGCCTCCAAAATGACATCCTGCACCTCCTTGGAGAGTAGGGTCTGTTGTGAATTTAAGGAATCTTCCATGCGGCTAGATTGAGTGTTTTCAGCTGACTGTGAAGAGTTTTGAAGTTGTGCTGAGTCAGTAGAAGCGGCATTAGAGGTAGGGTCCATGGTGGGGAATGCGTCAGGCTCCTCAGGACTGGGTACCAGCGTTGTCGTGGCCAGTCAGGAGCAATGAGAATCATCTTTGGTCTGTCTGCTCTGGTTTTTAATAGAACTTTGGGCAGCAGAGGAAGAGGTGGAAAGGCATAAACTGCCATTGTTGTCCAACAGAAAGAGAGTGCGTCCACTTTCCAGGCCTGTGGATGAAAGGTCCTTGAGCAGAATTTTTCCAATTGGTGATTTCTGTGGGAGGCAAAGAGATCTATGTCTGGCCTTCCCCATGCTTGAATTATCTTTGTAAAAACTTGAGGATGCAACTTCCATTCGTGTGGATCTGTCATATTTCTACTTAGGTTGTCTGCCAGCGTGTTTTCCTTGCCTGGCAGGTACTGTGCTTGAAGTTCAATTTGTAATTCCAGAGCCATGTTCCAAAGAGACATGGCTAGCCTGCATAGGGGGTATGCATGGGTTCCTCCCTGTTTGTTTATGTACCACATTACTGTGGTGTTTTCTGTCCTTATCAATAGCTGGCCTGGATGCAGTAGGTCTTTGAAAGCTATAAGAGCATTTATTACTGCTAGCATTTCCTTTTGATTGATGTGTAGGTGGTTTTCTTTTTGGGACCATTTGCCCTGAATGCACCGATCTGTCATGTGTGCCCCCCAGGCGTAGTCCGAGGCATCTGTTGTGATGACTTGATTTGCTTGAGGCTTGCAGAATGGGAGACCTGTGTTTCTTTGGCATGCTTGAGCCCACCACAGAAATTCCCTTTGAAGACATGGAATCAGTGGTATTATTGTTTCCAAACTGTGGCTGTGTTTAGACCATAGGTTTTTTAGGCACCATTGAAGTTTCCGCATATGCAGCTTTGCACATGGGATTAGCAGGATGCAAGATGCCATGAATCCCAGAGCCTGCAGGATTTTCCTTGCAGTCAGCCTGGTGAAGTATTGAGTTAGTTTCCCTTGTTTCTCTGGCGTGAGGTAGGCCATCTGGGTATTTGTATTCAAGCTGGCACCCAGGAAAATTATTGTTTGAGAGGGTATTAGCCTTGATTTCTTTTTGTGACTGTGTATCCCAGAGAATTCAACAACATTATTACAAACGCCAGATGTTTCAGAAGTATGTGCTTGCTGTCCGCTTGGATCAGGCAGTCGTCCAAATATGGGTATATTTGTATCCCTTGAAGTCTGCAGTAGGCAATTACTGATGCCAGGCATTTCGTGAACAATCTGGGCGCAGTAGATAAGCCAAAGGGCAATGCAGAGAATTGATAATGGGTTGAACCTACAAGAAATCTGAGGTATCTTCTGCAATCTTGTCTGATTGGGACATGCAGGTATGCCTCCTTGAGGTCCAATATTACCAGCCAAGACTCCTTGCCCAGCATGGGAAGAAGCTGCTGTAATGTGAGCATCTTGAATTTTGGCACGAGTAAACATGTGTTTAGGATGGATAGGTCCAAAATAGGTCTCCAATCTTTGCCCTTCCTTGGTACCAGGAATAGTCTGGAATAAAAACCTTGACCCTGTTCTTGTGCAGGTACCTCTTGAATAGCTTTCATGTCCATGAGATCTGAAATTTGTTTTTGTGCCTCTGCCCTTTGATTCTGTGGCAGGTTTGGCATGCCTCTCATTTTTGGAAGGGTGTGAAAGTGGAATCTGTAGCCAGTGTCTATAATGTCGAGGATCCATTTATCTTTTGTGACAATATGCCAATTTTTCGAAAATAATGCCAGTTTTCCGCCTAAAGGTGCTGCCATTTGAGCCTTGCTTGGCATGCAAAGGGGAAAGTCATTGGTTCTGCTTTCTGAATGGCTGTGAACTATCCTCGCCATCTCTTTGTGTAGGTGCTTGCCATTGTCTGCCTCTAAACGATCCTTGAGATTGCCCTCTACCCCTCGGGCGCCTGTATCTACCTCATTGGGGTCTGTCCGTGGCTGGAAAGGACCAATTTTTTGAAGGCCAATTTCTACTGAAACATGGAGGTTGTACCTGTAGGAAATCTTTCACTGTTTGCATTGATTTTTGCCTTTTCCTCCATTTCTTTAATACCTCCTCAGCTTTAACACCAAACAATACATCTTTTTGAAGAGGTGTATCTAGTAATTTAGCTTTGACATGATCTGGCAAGGTTTGCTCTTTGAGCCAAGCATGTCTACGTATGACTGATCCTGTAACAGCAGCTCTACATGAGGCCTCTAAAGCATCAAAACCACATTGCAAGGTATGTTTACCCACTTGCTCTGCACTATGCAACAAATCCTGCAACTCCTTCAAGTCTGGTTGTTCAGGTTGTGACATTTTGCTTTTCAACTGTGATAACAGAAACTGTTGGTACTTTAACATATGGAATTGACAGTTTAATGCCCTCATGGTTAAGGTGGCCGAGGTGTATACCTTTTTCCCCCACCTTTCTAAAGCTCTGGAATCTCTCTCTGAAGGTAATGGATTTTAGCAGTGGAGGCCTTAATTCCCTTGGGACCCTGTGAAATAGTTTCTGGGTCAGCCGCATGGCTTTTGTATAGGAATTGGTGTGAATCAGGAACCCGGTAATACCGGTCAGGCTTGACTGGAGCTGGAGGTAAAGAATCTGGGTTAAGGCAGGCCTCCGAATACACATCATCTAGTATGTCTAAGACAGGCGGTATAGCCAGAGGCCTGTGCTGAGGGAGCAAGAGGAAATCCCTAAGCCTTTTCTTGGAGTCTGAGTACCCTTGGCCTTCCCAGTGGAAGTGTTCCCTCAAGGTATGTAAGGTTTCCCCAAAAGAGTAATCCTCAGGGGGGACAGAGGGAATGGACTCCTCTGCATCAGAATCTTCAAAAGGGGAGTATGAATGTTCCTGGTCTTCAGAATGTTCTGAAATAATGGAGGCCTGGGTCCGAGGAAGGGGATTCTTCCTCCACTCTGGGCCTTTTATCCGGGGGGGGGGGGGTTGAGAACCCCTGATGAGTAATCAAATCCTCAGCCATTTTGAGCATCTGCTTTTTAGGCATGGGGCCTTGAGAGGGGCCCTGTGGAGCTTGTCTTTTAGTATGCATGGCTGCTTTAGACTTAGTGAAAGCCTTGATGGAAAAAGAGGAGGCCTGAAGACACCTTGAGAGGTGGCAGGCCTGTCTAAACTGAGTTTCACCGCCAAGACTGGCTTCGGTATCTGTAGTCGGGGTGTGGGCCGAAGAGCCTGCGACCTCGGGCACAGAAGACACTGCCAATGAAGTGTCATCGGTAGTCAGGGGCTGCGTAGGCACCTCGCTGAGAACCGGACCACCTGTAGTTGGCTTTAGCGTGGTGTCGCTAGAAGTCGCGGACCTCGTATGTCGGTCCTTATCTTTGCGTCTTTTACTCAAAACTGGAGTCGGAGTATCCGACGACATAATGTAATAAATCTTTTTGCCAAAATAGTGTTGGGCGAACTCCGCCCGACGCTTAATAGTGCGTCTGTTGAATGTAGCACAAAAACGACAGGCCGAGACGTCGTGGTCTGGGCCTAAGCAAGGAATGCAGAGGGAATGAAAATCCTTATGCGGTATTTGCTTCCCACATGAAATGCAATTAACTGTCTGATATCGGTCTGAGGCAAGATAAGTTTCCCCAATGGGGTACTTAGCTTTCAAGAAGACTTCGGTTGAAAAATATTCGTAATCTCAGGAGCTGGCCGACCGGCACTTGCGAACTGCTTCTGCTTCGGGCACCGCGCGGCAAGAAAGACTGAAGAAAATGGCGTTGGCTGGTTCTTTTATACCCCTGTCGCACTGATGTCAGGGAAGAAGCGACGACATCCGACGCCGGATCCAGACTTTGGAATTCGGCTGACCGAGGACCCGACTGATGGCAGGAAAACCCATCTGTTGTGACTGCAGCTGTATGCACGGTGAACATCTGAGAATGCAAGTAGCCTGCTTTGAAGCGTAGGTATCTTCTACAAGATTCCCTGATTGGGATGTGCAGGTATGCTTCTTTGAAATCTAGAGTTGTCAACCAGGCATCTTTGCCTAGCATAGGAAGTAACTGGTGAAGAGTCAGCATCTTGAATTTTGGAATGACCAGAAAAGTTTTAGAGTAGACAGTTCCAGAATTGGATGCCATGATTTGTCTTTTCTGGGTACCAGAAAAAGCCTAGAATAGAAACCTTGTCCCTTTTCCTCTTCTGGTACTGGTTGAATAGCCCCCATGTTTAGGAGGGAAAGTACTTGTTTCTGAGCCCCTGCCCACTGATTTGGGGGCAGGTTTGTACACCGTTTGGTGTTGGCAATGTGTGGAAATGAAATCTGTATCCCTGGGACACAATATTTAAAACCCATTTGTCCTGGGTTATAAGATCCCACTTCTTTGCATGAAGAGCAATCTTTCCCCCCAAAGGGGCAGTTAAAGGTAAGTGCTTGATAATTTTAAAAGCAAGTCACTGAAACTTCCTATCATATAGGGGTGTCTTATTTCCAAATATGGAAGTGGAGGCCCCCCCATTGCTTAGCTCCGAGAGTCCCCTGGAACTGAAACCTGGTGCTTTTGGTGTGTCTGGGTTTGGCCTGAGAGGCTCTGGAAGGAGCTGGAAAAGACCAACTCTTAGTAGGCCAATGCAAAAAAACTTAGAGGTTGCATTTGTAAGAAATCTTTAACAGTTTGCATAGATTTAGCTTTATCTTCCATCTTTTTTAGAACTTCTTCAGCCTTATTGCCAAACAGGCGGTCCTGATTTAAAGGAGCATCCAACAATTTCGCTTTAACATGATCAAGCAAAGATTGCTCATTAAGCAAAGCATGCCTTCTAAGCACAGACACAGTAACAGCAGCCCTGCAGGAGGCCTCTAAAGAATCAAAACCACATTGCAAAGTACGTTTTCCAACTTGTTCAGCAGAATGCAATACATCCTGTAAATCTTTATTTTCCACACAGTCAGGAATCAACATAATTTTCTGTTTAAGCAGTCCAATAATATGTTGTTGATATTTTAACATGTGAAATTGGCAGTTTAAAGCCTTGATTGCCAAGGTTGTAGAAGTATAAACCTTCTTACACCATCTATCCAGCGCCCTGGAGTCTCTATCAGAAAGGGTAGGCTTTTTAGCAGTGGAAGCCTTAATGTCCTTGGGCCCCTGAGAAATGGTTTCTGGATCTGCAACAGGATTTTTGAAAAGGAACTTGTGGGACTCAGGAACCCTGTAGTATATGCTTTGGCGAAGCACATCAAGGACAACCCCGGACATGAGTTCTCCTTTTTGATGATAGATCAAGTTTGTTCAGAGAATAAGGGGGGCCCGGAATCTCTGAGATTGGAATTTAGAGAATTAATGTGGCAGCTAAAACTGGAGGCTTACCATTACCCTGGCCTCAACAGCATGCTATCAGTAGTTTTCTTAAACTGAGAAGCTTAGAGAGGTAGGGCATATCCTATTTGTTGAGTATGGGGTATTATTTTCCATAGTTGTTTAGGTTTTTTAGGCCCTGGCAGCAAAATAATTATAAATATAATTTTGCTGCATTTCCCATAACTTTGTTCCATTTCCATTTTATAGAAGGAGTGGATAATGTGGTTTCAAATGTTCTAATTTTCTAATGCTTATCCTTGATGTTTTCAAATAAATAGATATATAGGGTTTATAAATCTATGTTTTTTTATATTTATTGTTGATTTAAGGGGTTCAATTAACAATTTACATAAATATATATATATATATATATATATATATATATATTTATAATTTTAGTTTCAATGAAGCCATTGTTGACATTTTAAAGTTATGCTTTTGGAGCTTGGTGTTTTTAAAATTGGTGGAAGGTGGGGGGGGGGGGGGTGTTGATCAAGTTTCAATTTTAACTTATTTAAGTAAGCCATTGTAATGGCGCAAGTTTTCTGCTTTTTAAATTCTGATGAAGTTGGTGCAGAGCGCCGATGAAAAGCTACATAGAGTTGTTTGGCTTAAATAAATATTTTCCGTCTATTGGCGTTCAGCATTACTTTTTGCCATATCGGTTTTGGATTATTCAATTTGAATTCACCACTGAGTTCGAGGTGAGTGGTGGCAAGCCTTGTTGTAGTTTGTCTTTCGGTTTTGGTGGTGCAGCAGTTTTTTCAGCGATGTCAAACGCTACACCGGAAGCTGGGGTGAATAATGAGCCGGGAGAACGGACGATGCTGATTAACCTTTTAACTCAAAAGGTTGACTTGTTGTCCCAATGAGTGGATGACTTGTCCCAACCACTACAAGCAGGAATTGGAACATTGTCGGATTCATCACAACCTCCCAGATTCGAACAGGCGGGATCACAGGATCTGTTACCTGTCAGTGGAGTAGCCGGTGAATCGGCTATTGAGACCAATATGTTTTTATTTCAACAGAATCAAGAGTGGGATGGAGCTGCCGGAGGACCCATAGAAGGAAGTCCGAGTTCTAGTAGGGATGTTGGTGCCTCAGCTGCTACTAATGTAGTAGATGAGACGAGGAGGGGGGAGTTCAGAACCCAATTTGAACCAATGGCTTAGACGGCCATTTCGGCTAAATATTTGTAACTATACTGTTGGTTCTCATCTTAATCAGAATGAGTGTAACAACTTCCCATCTAAGCTCAATTTGTTTGACCAGAAATTGATCAAACTAAGGAAATTACAACTAGATGTATCATGCTTCGGTGAATGCCAGCAGTCGAAGATAGTCCCGAAGGGGCTTCGTTCCTGGCAGTATCCAACAGGGTTAGAGGAAGGTTCCAAGTTCCACCAGGACCTCCTTTCCTTATTTGATAGACATGGGTCTGAACTCCTTAATTTAATTAGTACTCACTATCAGGAATCTATAAACAACTTGACAAGAGAAATATCGACCTTGGATGACTAGATCAAATTGGATACCTATTTCCCAAGGTATAGAGATGACTATGAGCGGATATATACTAGTATCGATGAATATTTGTCCAAAATCACTTTGACTAAGAAAAAGAAACTCCAAAGGGATATCAAGGCATACAAGAATGGGGTGGCTTACCCTAGACCCCCCCAAATCGCAGGGGAATTTTAATGGGGAATCTAGTCGAGTATTGGGCCCTCTGAATGAGCTCTCACCAGGTCACAACTACAACATCAGGACAAAGAGGCAGGGGCTCCAACTAGGAGTATAGACCATGAGAATCCCAATGGGAGGAGAGACTTTCCTGGTCCTCAAACCAACCAGGTCAACCAAGCTCCTGAAGTGGAAGGGGCAAATTTTCAGGACCAAGCCTCGTCTCCACAACAATCTTCGTATCGGAAGACGAGAAACAGGTACAAGACCAGGAGAAATTAAATGGGAGTGCTTATGAAAGTCCATCCCTTCATCTCCCCTCATATGAAGTTATTTTTAATACGGGGAAGGATTTAAAAATTTACAATTATTCCCAATTTGTTTTTTGACAGCCCTTGGTCGACATCCTGGTTAAGGGACTTTCCTTCGTACCATCTACGAGGGCTAGTGTGGCAAGATCTATTTTGGACTTGAAGCTTTTTGTGAGGAAGCTAAATTTATCCCTATTGTTGGGAGATCAATCCAAGTCAATGAAACATTTCCATATTCCTAGCACGTATAAACCCCCATTGCACCCCTCGTTGAGAGTTTTCGAACAAATGTGTGATTTGGATATTCGTTTTTTTATTAAATTTGAAGCATCCGGCCCAATTCAATAATAGAAAGGATGAAAGGGACCTGTTAAATGTTTTACGTTCTTCATCAGTCAGACCTATGCAACCTGATAAGGGGGGGGTGGTGGCTTGGTTGCCATGGATACAGATGATTATAATGATAGGATATTAGCCATTTTATCCTCTGAAACATATCAAGAAGTATCTAAAAATGAATTGAATGTCAGCATGACCCGGGTCTGTTCCTACTATGAGGATATGTTCATCAGCGGTGTGATTGACTTGGATGTGTTCAATTTTATTTCATCTTTAACACCAAGAATTCCAGTGTTGTTTGGCAAATATTAAGATCCATAAGAATATTCAGGACCCACCCATGCGCCAATTAGTCAGTGCCAAAGACAGTATTACTTACGCAGCAGCCAAAGTGGTGGATTCAATCCTCAAAAAATATGTGGTTAGTGAACCACATATCTCTAGAGATTCTTGGTCATTTTTGGCGAAGGTCGGTTCAACTCCATATAGTACAGACAGCCACTTTTTAACCATTGATGTTACTGATTTATATTCATCTATTCCACATGATGTGGCAGTTGAATGGATCCAATTGGAAATGACCTCTAAACAAGCTCCTGCACAAGAGATTTTGATGGTCAGTGAGCTTCTGGATATCATTCTAACGTGTAACTTCTTTTCATTTTACAATCTATGGTTTCATCAGTTGATAAGGAGTACCAATGGGGTCGCCTTGTGGGGCCAGTGTGGCCAACCTGGCGATGGCCCACTGGGAAAAGGAATGTGTTTTAACTAATACCATCATCCAAGAAAAAGTGACACTATATACACGTTTTTTGGACGATATTTTTATCATCCTTAAGGGCGACCAAGAGGTGGCACATTCCCTTGTTGAAAGTTTCAACAGGTCAACTGAATTTTTAAAATTCACTTCTAACTTTGAAACAGAAAGGATAGCCTACTTGGATGTGGAACTTTTCAAGGATAGATGTAAGTGTTGTTTTTTAGGCAGAATTCACCGAAAGCCTACATTTTCCAACTCCTATTTACATTTTGACAGTGAACATCCTCCTCACCAGAAGAGATCTATAGTCAAGGGCCAACTGGTCAGGGCGGCCAGAATGGTATCTAGGGAAAGTGACTTTCAGGATGAGTGTAGGTTCATTTCGAACTTCTTTCTGTGTAGAGGGTATCCAGAGGAGCTCACTGTAGACTTGTGCTTGGAAGTCAAAACAAAGAGGACCAATGGTTATTTCCAACCCATTTTGGGTTATTCCAAGTCCGAGTTTGCCAAACACCCACGGCCTGACCATAGCAGTGGTATGTACCATTGTAATTTCATCATCTCCTATAACCTGGATGCCAAGGACATAGTGTCAATTAAGAAGAATTGGTGCTTGTTATCGGCAGACATTACAGGGATTCCTGGGTTGAATTCTTATCCTAAAGTTACTTTCAGGAGAGGTCCTAACATCAAGAACATCTTGGAAATGAAAGTTAAGAATATATCTTCTAGATCTGGGATGTTCAAATGTAATATGTGTAAATACTGTAGATTTGTCAAAGCAGGTACATTTTTCTTGATAAGGGATAAGTAGTATTTGATCAAAGCGAGATACAATTGTGCTAGTAACAAAGTAGTCTATTTAACTCACTGTTCATCTTGTCCTGTATTTTATATAGGCAAGATGGATAGGAAGCTACATGAACGTTTGTATGAACATTTGTACGCCATGAAGAAAGAGAAGATGGAAAATGCTTTGGCGAAGCACAAGGGCAACCCCGGACATGAGTTCTCCTTTTTGGTGATAGATCAAGTTTGGTCAGAGAATAGGGGGGGCCCGGAATCTCTGAGATTGGAATTTAGAGAATTAATGTGGCAGCTAAAACTGGAGGCTTACCATGACCCTGGCCTCAACAGCATGCTATCAGTAGTTTTCTTAAATTGAGAAGCTTAGAGAGGTAGGGCATATCCTATTTGTTGAGTATGGGATATTATTTTCCATAGTTGTTTAGGTTTTTTGGGCCCTGGCAGCAAAATAATTACAATTTTGTTGTATTTCCCGTAACTTTGTTCCATTTCCATTTTATAAAAGGAGTGGATAATGTGGCTTCAAATGTTCTAATTTTGTAATGTTTATCCTTGATGTTTTCAAAAAAATAGATATATAGGGTTTATAAATATATATTTTTTATATTTATTGTTGATTTACGGGGTTTAATTAACAATATACATATATATTTATAATTTTAGTTTCAATGTAGCCATTGTTGCCATTTTAAAGTTATGTTTTTGGAGCTCGGTGTTTTTAAAATTGGTGGAAGGTGGGGGGGGGGGCGTGTTGATCACGTTTCAATTTTAACTTATTTAAGTAAGCCATTGTAATGGCGCGAGTTTTCTGTTTTTTAAATTCTGATGAAGTTGGTGCAGAGGGCTGACGAAAAGCTACATAGAGTTGTTTGGCTTAAATAAATATTTTCCGTCTATTGGCGTTCAGCATTACTTTTTGCCATATCGGTTTTGGAGTAATGAATTTGAATTAACCACTGATTTCGTGGTGAGCGGTGGCAAGCCTGGTTTTAGTTAACCCTGTAGTATATGTCAGGTTTACTAGGAGCCGGAGGCAGGGAATCAGGGGTCATACTGGACTCTGAAAACACATCAACAATGTCTAGTACAGGAGGTATAGCCAAAGGCCTATGCTGAGGCAGAAGGAGGAAATCCCTAAGCCTCTTTTTTGAATCAGAAAATTCCTGACTTTCCCAGTGGAAATGCTCCCTTAAGGTATGTAAAGTTTCCCCAAAAGAAAAATCTTCAAGAGGGGAAGCAGAAGGAATGGAATCCTCTGCATCAGAATCCTCATAAGTAAGAATGGACAAATCCAGGTCATTATAAGAGTCAGAAGAAACAGAATCCTGATCAGAATATTCATAATCAAGCTCAGCCCTAGGCCTCTTGGGGGGGGGTTGACTACCCATGATTAGAGTAATATGATTTTCAGCCATTTTGGTCATTTGTTTTTTAGACATAGGGGCCTGAACATGTGGCCCGGACGTCTTTTTTTAGACATAGATAGAGATTTAGGCCTTAGTAATGAAGGTGGAGTCGATTTAATATGCAAGTCTGTAAGCCTGTATACACCCTCAGAAGCCAGTGCCTGCACAGTGGCTCCGGAGCCATTCAAGGTAGAGACATTCACAGGTTCCATAGGTGAAGCATCTCACGGCATACCGGACTCCGAATGGGTCTCGGTAGAGGCCTGCGAATCAGAAGTAGCGAGTATCAGGGGCTGCGAAAGCACCTCACTGAGAACTGGCGACTGGCTTAGGAGAAGCGTTGTCTGCAGTTTTGAACCTCGGTGGCCTGTCTCTGTCTTTCTTTGCATTTTTTCGGAATCCCAGTAGTTGGATGACTAACCAACGACATTTATGGATAATTAAACCAAGACCCGAAATATTTAGAGGCAAAAATGTAACTACAACGGATAGTGTGCTGATTAAATAAAGCACAAAACCAACAGCGAGGTACGTCGTGGTCAGGGCCTAAGCAAGGAATACAGTACGAATGAAAATCTTTGTGAGGTATTTGCTTTCCACAAGTAATGCAATTATTAACTTTTACTGACACCGGTGAGGAGCAAGAAAATGTTTCCCCAGCGGGGTACTTCGCTTTAAGTTGAAAACTTCGGTTCTGAAACTTGAAAACAAAAATTTCAGGAGTCGGCCGACCAGCACTTGCGAACTGCTTCTGCTTCGGGCACCGCACGGCAAGAAAGACTGATGTAATGGCGTCAGATGCATGTTTTATACCCCTGACGACCTGACGTCATGGAAGAAGGGACAGCAACTGACGCAGGACCCAATACTTTGTTAATCAGGCCGACTGAGGGCAACCTGCCAGCAGATTACCCAAATGTAATGACTGCAACAGTGAAATACAAAGAACATCTGCTTCGGGCTCCAGGGCAAGAAAGACTGATGTACTGGTGTCTGCTGCCTCCTTTTATAGCCCTGATGACCAGACATCAGTCTCAGGCGAGTGAAAGCATACGCAGGAGGGAAATCCTTTACTCTGGTATTTGGGACGGCCGAGGGCTACCCAGCAAGGATAATCCACAAGTGATGACTGCAACAGTGAAAGACCAAGAACATAAGTAGTGCTTTCTGTTAACCACTTCAGGAGCCCTTGCTTCAGACTGTTTTGGAAGGCCCTTAGTGCAAAGATGAGGGGCCTCATCTCGCCGATGTTGATATTCTCCCTCTTAAAGGAGCTTGTCCATGTGCCTTCCACATTCAAGCTGCCCAGAGTAGTCAGGATAAGCTCATGGAAGATCTACACATTACATTATATTCACAGAAGATAAATACATCACTGAATTAGATAAAAAAATTAAAGCAAGGAGATGCTCAACAGTCAAAAGACCCATTCCACACACAACTCTAGCAATCATGCACAACTACTTCTGTTTAACAATACTGAGCTCTGCATAACTAAAGCAACTCAGAAACAGTTATACAACCATACCTCTTGTTCAGAAAGTCCATCGATGATTTCTGAAATTTCATGCTCACTTCTAGCAATCGTTGCAGGAAGACCAGTCCCCCTCTGACCAACCCTGGATGAAATATTTAAAAAAATCTGTTAATATATGTCAACCTATATTATAAACTACGTTTCTGAAAATGCATGCAGGAGTTCTCTGGAATATCAAGACAAGCAATTATGCAGTTGCGAAAGAATGACAGAAATCTGTGGGAAACTTCAATGAAGTGTCATAAAAAATCCTTGGGAACATTGTACTAAGCATCCCCTTGTACTACAGTAAAGGGGAAAGTACAATTGTGCCAGTAAAACTTACCATAACAGTAGCAGTCCTCTGATTGACGGTTGCTGGCACACTGCTCAATTTTGATTTTTTTTGGTGGTTAAATTGTTTAATTCAGTTTGCTCACTGCTGCAACATAAGCCCCACATTTGCATGGGTTTGCACTTGTTTTAACATACCTCCACAGAGTTAGGTGACCAGCCGCTGCTCTGCTGTATTCATCTGTTTCGCATAATGCACAACCGCGCAGTGGGGGTAACCACTAGCAGTTACAGACAAAAACTTCAGTAGATTAATTTTCCCTTAGTAGCTGCCCGTGATCAGGTCTAGTCCTTAAATTGCACTTAGCTGCTCAGAGAGCACCTCAGCAGCAATTTTGCCCCTTAAACAGTCCCAAAACCACCAAATATACAATAGTCTCATACCATTTAGAGAATCCCTGCTAGTATAAAACCTTTACAGAGCACCCAGTTATATCACACCCTCCATCTTCTCTCCCTACTCTGAAAACAAGATTTAGCCTAGCATTATGGATGGTCAGTTTTCCTCCATTTGTCCTACCAGCCTGATTGACATGGCTATCCTGAACCACTATATCAACTGCCTCATGTACACTGACAACCTTATAAGCCTAAATCACGCAAGTACAATTTGAGAGAGAGCCATCTACACTAAGAATTTGGAATCCTTGTTCTCACTCGCACAACAACACTGAACAGGTTTGTCAGCTCACATACTACTACACCTCTACACAAACCATGCACTCAACACAAACAATCACACATAAATGTACTCAACAGAAACATACCTAAACACCAGAGACCTTCCAAACACAAACATGCTATACTTAATACTATATTAATATTATTATACTTAATACAGCACCTACAGCACTCAATACACAAAAACACAGGCACCAGTGTCTCACCAAGTAAGCCCCGAAGCCAAAGCACATCTAACCAAATTATTTTAGTCTCAGGTGACTCCATTGTGAGACACACAGATGTCCCACTCACTAGGCAGGACAAGGAGAAGGTTATGGTCAGTTGTCTATCGGGTGCCAGGATCCATCAGATCGCACACATCTTTCAACAAGTACAATTATGTTTCAATCATAGTTCATGCTGATGTGAATGAGACTTACCTCAGTGGACTATATGAACAGAGACATGATTAAGCTATATGAATGTGTGTCCCACCCAGGTATGTCCCTAGCCTTGAGCAGTATTCTACCCTCACCCAGCATGACACCGCAATATAAACAAAAATGATTGATTAACAATCAGCTTAGTTTCTGGGGTCATTCAAAGGGGAACCGGTTCCTGTCAGACTGGGATGAACATGATTGACAGTCCATACTGCTTTGCCAGAGATGGTCTTCACATGTCACCTCTAGGCTTTCAGTTTCTGGCTAAGGCACTTTCCACCCTCATAGTACCTTTTTAGGTAAGAACTCAAGACCAGAATTTCAGACGTGAAACTATCACTCACAAATAAATTAAAGGCTAGGCTGCTAAACGCTAGGAGTTTAAATCAGAAACTGCACTCTCTGGAAGCACTCCTCTCCCTGGAAGATGTTGACATCCATGCAGTCACAGAAACTTGGTTCAGGGCTGCAAACAGTACCCCGGCCTTGCAAGACTACAATGTCATTCACATTTTCAAACCGAAAAATTAACGCGCAAGAACCTTAGGAGAAGGAGCATCTATTTTCATCAAGGATAAATACACCTCTAGACTCCTTAGACAGGAAACTCCATGGAGTTACTTCAAGTTCAACTAACTGTGGGTAAGACCTCCTCCCCCTTCAAGTCATCAATGGCTATAGGCCCTCTTCAATGAACCAAGTTACCCATGCTGTTTATTTGGATCTACTTGTGTCAATCAAGTCTAGTCATGGGCGATTTTAAGTATCCCACCATTGACTGGGAAACTTATACGAGTACCAACATGGTCGCACGTTCCCAAACATTAACACTAATGCCCTGGAAAAAATAGTATGCAACACAACAAAGGGCTCAAATATTCTCCAACTGGTCCTTACCAATCTGGGTGACCGCTGCACCACCACAAGTATAGGACCCTCACTTGATTAAAATCTGATCACAAATTAGTCACATTTGAAGCAGCTATAACTCCTGAACCCCTCTTGGGTGAAATCAGGGTAAAACATTTCAAACCTAATTATACCCTCCTAAGGGATGGCATAAATTATTTCCAATCTCCTGTTTCACAGATGGCACTGACAACAATACTGAGGTATACACAAATACCCTGTACAAACACTTCTACAAATGTACTGACAACTGTACCGGATAGGATCAAAACAAGATCCTCAAGAAACAACAAACCTCCCTGGTGGACATCTAGCATTAATAAGTTATACAACAAAAGGAAGACAATGCTGTCCAAGAATAAAAAATAAGAGATCCCAGCACTGGGACAACACACCCTCCCCTCTGCTGGAACAAACAGATAAGAATGTGTAAACTCTTCTAAGGGCAACTTTGAAAAAAAAATTATCAACCAAAGCCAAGGATAACCATAAGGCACTTCAGCTATCTCCATAACCTAAAATGCAGGACCCAGATGTGTGCTGAACTGGCTGTGGATAGCATCACATACACTGATCCTGTGAAAATAGCTAACCTATTAGCTGACAGGTTTGGCAAAAATGTCACCTCTTATCCTCTCCAAACATTCCATAAAGCACTCCCGCTACATCTCCCCCACCTTGGCTCTCCAAAGAGCAAGTCATTAATGGTCTCTCCAAGGCCAAAAATACAGCCTCTACAGTACTGGATGGCATCTTGGGTTGTGTTTTAAATGGTCTAAAACATGAATTAGCAACTCCATTAGATACTCTAACTTCAAACACAGCCAGAGTACTGGTTTTTGTCAATGCTGAATGGAAAACAGCAACCATTATCCCCCTTCATAAAGGGTATACAGCAACAGACCCTGGTAACTACAGACCCATAAGCTTATAAGGCCATGGAATGAATCATCATGGACCTGATAAAGGATACAAGTGATCTCCAAACCCTTGATCCGACACAGTTTGTTTTTGTCAAAGGCAGACCATGCCTGTTAAACCAGATGGACTTTGAAAACATCGCCAGAGCACAGACGAAGGTGAATCTGTGCATACAGCCTACTTTAACTTAGCCAAGACCTTCAACACCATCCCACATTCGGGCATCACTGACACACTCCCAGTTGAATATTAACCCTTATGTTGTCAGGTGGGTTGCTAACTGGCTCACCGACTATCACACACAATGAAAGTTGGGGACTTCACCACAACCAGCAGACCCGTCGCCAGTGAGGGTACCACAAGGGTCAATGCTGGGCTCCCTATTGTTTAGAATATACTTCTCAGAAGTTCAGGCAAAAACAAAGGGGCTGTGGCTTTCCGGACAACTGCAAATTAGGTGCAATCACTGAATCCCCAAACAATGTCAATATACTTCAAGAGGGACACAAACCAATGACTGGTGCCAAAGCCATGGACTTGAACTCACTGCAAAAAAAAGTATTATCCCCATTCAGTAAAAACTATATCCTACAGACTATCATACAAATAATAATACCCTAACAACTCAGTAGTGAGCGACTTGGGAATGCAAGTTTTCTGTAGCCTAAACTTTGACCATGTGTCTACTGTGGCAAGGAAGGCATTCTGCATCGCACACCTCTTAGCAAAGGCAATTCCTCGAGTGAAAGAGGTCATAACACCCCTGTACTTGACCCTCATCAGGTCAGTAGAGTACAATGTTCCCTTTGGTATGTACCTTATCAGGCACCTGTAGGAACCTGACACACCTCAGAGGTTTCTAACCAAGAAAATTCAGGGTCTCCAGCATGCCATACATTGACAGACTGAAGTCAATATCACTGTACTCAGCAATGTACAGACTACTTAGAAGAAACTTGTGCCTGGCTTACACAGCAAGCTCAGATCCAAACCTAATGGAAATGCTGCATATTTGAAAGTCAAATTGGACAAGGGTCACTCGCTCCAGGGACCTTCCCCTGGCCTATGACACATAGGACCTGCTAGAGAGAGAGAAAAGTTTCTCAGATGGTGCCATTCCTCTGGAATAAGTTATCAGCTCACATCAAACAAAGCTCCTCTATGACCTTGTTCATGCATAGCCTAGATGACCGGATGTGAAAAGGTAAATTCCTGCCAGTGATTTCACCTATGACTCTCCTAGATATAGGCAGTCATTGCCAACTAAGATCTAGAGTTTAGGCAAGATCCTTTATATTGGGTTTCTCTAGTATTCTACTGGGTGCACACAATAGCCCTGCAACCACCTACAAACCTATGTTTGAATAACCCACTGCTGCAGTAGCCTTAGCTATATAGGCAACATCCTGCCAAGGATATAACACATGGCCAGCTTCCAAAGCTTCAGGGCACACCGGATGCATCCAAACTGTCAGGCAGCTTGAGTTGGGTTGAATAAAAGGCAAGCTTGGGCTCGAATCCATTTGGAGCTTTCCTGCAAATAGGGAGGAATGCTATGCCTCGAAAGGACAATGCTAGGAAAAAAAAAAGTATCCACGCATTATGGTACAAAAAATACATGGGATGGAAGGAGCAGCTATTACAGCAGTGATTATCCACATAGCTACTATTATGGTAAGTTTTACTTGCATAACTGTACTACATATATCACACTGACACTGCTGCAGTAACCTTAGCTATATGGGTAGACTAACTTGGCAAACAACATTTGGGACATGAGGAGAAGAGTCAAGGAGCCCCTGGAGAATGGTCCTAGAAAAGCCTGATGTGGACCTAGCCAAAGATCAAGCTTATAGTGCTTTGTAAATTTAAGTACAGAGGACCAAGTAGCAGCTTCTAGAGTTCTAGAATCTAGACCCCTTTCCAAAAAGTCATAGATGTAGCCAAGGCCCTTGGTACAGTGGGCCTGGACCCTGCCTGGAATAGTTTTGTTATGGCAATATAATAAAAGGCAACAGCTTAAACAACCACTTGGGAATAGCCTGACACAGGTTGTTCCTTCTTACCTTCACAAGAAGTGAACAATTGTAAAGACGGTACCAGAGTTGCCTGTGGACATCAGAGGTATGGAGCGTCTTCTCTCCTTCATTTTAGGTTGAGGAAAGAAAACTGGAGATTGACAGCTTTGGTTTAAAATCAAGTACCACTTTAGTGCTCAAAGAAACCCTGTCCCTGTGGAAAATGAGACAGGGTTGACTCGCCATAACAGCTTGCAACTCAGACATTCCTCAACAGGGCAGAGTAATCATTAAAATGGTTTTCCATGTTAAGATCCTCAAGTCAGCCTAGTAAGCTGGTTCAAACAGAGCAAGTGTTAGCTTCTCTAACACAAAACCAAGATCCCAAGGAGTGGCCACTGATTTACTTGGAAGCCTCTTCAGCAAAACCCTTTTTACAAACATTGTGACCCAATACTGCATTTAAAGAGGATGATCCATGAGCAATCATACTTAAATGTCCGATAAATGATCCTCAAGAGAGGAATAAGAAAGGCCATAGGATAGCAGCTCACAGAAATATTGTACAACCAGTGAACAACTAGCCATGAATGGGTGCTGGTTATGCTGCTGGCATATATGATCTTCCAAGTAGCAGTCTTCCTTGCCTCAATTTGTACCTGCTGTAGTCATTAGCAAACAGGTGGATAAAAGAAATTAAGACCCTATCATCCAGGTAGTCAACTGAAGTTGACTGATACCAGGCTATATCAAACACCATTGTTTTATTGTGAGTAGATCCTATATGTGATGTGGCAAAGCTTGTGATAACTGCCCTTGGCCATTTCCAAAATAAGGGAGAGCCACAGCTGCCTAGACCAGAAGGGAATCACCACAATGATCATGGGTGATTCATTCTGAATATTCAGGAGTATTAGTGGAAAAGGGGTGGAAAAGCAAACAGGAAAATTACTGTCAAAGATAAAGAAAAGGATTCAGTCTTCCAGGCATTTTTGCATGGGCTCCTAGAACAGAATATTGCCAGTTGAGTCTTCAGAGAGGAGAAAAAGATGTCTACTTGAGGAACTTCCCACAGAAGTGTCAAATTTTGGAGGACCTTCTGATCTAGTTTCTAATTTGAGAGGGTCTGTTCAGGTCCTACTTAGCCATACAATTTTACTCTGATGGAATGCAGGATGTTTGTACAGTGAGACTGCTGTGAAGTTGTATCCTAAGCTAAAATGGCCTGTCTCCTAAGGGGGTATGACCTGGTTCTCTCTTGCTTTCCTGCACACATGGCACTTCATCCCTCTTGAAACTGTTCTCCAAAGTCAAACGTCTGTAGTGACTGAATGCTTTGCAGCAGGGAGGAAGAAGGGGAGACCTGAATTAAAAGATATCTAGTCTCCACCAAAATATTTTCTTCTAACTAACACCAGCACTGGGATTTGAAAAGATAAAGGGTGCTGGTGCAAGAGGGATTTGAGATGTCACTATCTTTCTCATGTGGAGTCTTGCCAGAGTTCTCATGAGAATCACAGATGCCATGACAAACATCCTGCAGTATTCCCTAAAAGGGACCGAAGTCTGAGTGGAAAACCTTAGAAATAAATCTACATAAAAATCTTTTTTTTTTCCTGTAGAAAAAAAGCTGTTTGAACTGAGGTGCCTCATTGACAGCCCAAGATCACAATCCTGTGTTAAGAATTCATGAAAGACTTTTGAATGTTTGCTTGGAATCCCACCTTGTGTAAAAGATCTCTCACCAAGACAGACAGATTCCACACACTTTGAAAAAGACTCTGCAAAGAAGAGTTAGCTGTCTAAATATGGAAAAACAAGTTATGTACTCACCATAATGTTAGATCAAAGTTGTCCTTCTCTGTCTGGCTCAACCTGTGGGTTATCAGATCGAACTTGGATCAGAGACCAGCCAAATCTCCAAGACTCCAGCTGGCCAAGCTCTGCCTTCTATATTCATAATTGCTCTCTCTCCTAGAGATCCTCAGATAGACTTTGTCCCTCACTGCCTCAACTGACAACACACCAACCTAAATGAAATAAGGTACACACAAACAAGGTAAAGCAACCTCACAGACTGTCATAAGAAAAGGACCTGGCCAAACAGACAGATAGGGGCAGGAGGAAGGGAAGGTTTAACAGGACAGAGAAAGACAACACAGATCTAGCATTACAGTGAATACATAACTTATGTATTCCAATGATGTTTTTTTCTGTCCGGATTTAACCTGTGAGACAAGAGTCCCCAACTACATAATACTTAAGGAGGTTCTAAGAAGAGTATTCCACAATACAGTGGAACCAAAGGAACTCCTGGATCTCAACTGAACATCCAGCTTCTAGTGCGACATAAAAGTATGGAGACCCATCCAAGCAGCAGCAACACATACATCATACAATAAGGCTCTACAGAAAAGGGCAGTGGAAGTAGCCATGGATCAGTGAAAACTGCTTTTTTGGTTTGTGATTCAAAGACTTTTCCTTCAAAGTATATGCAAAAATAATGCAATCTGACAACCAGTTGGATGGTGTAACCTTAGAAACAGGATGACCCAACTGAGACTTCGAAAAGGAAACAATTGTTTAGACTTCCTGAATGATTTTGTCCTATCCGGATACAATCTCAGTCTATGCACGTCAAGACAAGGCAAAAAATATTCACCTTTCTTGGAGACATCGGGGAAAACCACAGGAAGGTAAATGGCTTCATTCAAGTTACTCTCAGTAGCTATCTTGGGGAGAAAGTGTCTGTACGAACAGACACCCTATCTTTATGGAAAACCAAACATGGCAGGAAAGAAGATAGGTCCCTGTAACTCATCTGGCAGAAATGTTTTCCAAGACAAAAGCTTCGAACCATGGTAGCAGCAGGTTCGAATGGGTGACTTGCCAGCACAATTAACAGGAAAGGCAAATCCTACAGTGGAACAGGGTCCTGAAGAGAAGATAACAGAAAAGTATCCCTAAGTGATAGCAGAAAAGTACCCCTAAGGAAGGCCTTTGAAATACTTAGAGCAGTCAAAGGCACATTATTCCTGCTGATGTAAAAGTCAGAAACAGCTGCCAATTGCACTTTACTCTCAGAGTGTGGAACCAGCATTCAACAAACTCACAAGAAAATCCAGGACTGCCTCCAAACATGCCAAAAAGGGATAAAAACCGTAAGAGTCTGCCTAAAAAGCAAAACATTTCCACTTACTAACATACACCTTTGCAAAGACATCTAGGACAAGATACGCACCACACTGCTGGAATGCTTGGGATTCCTAGCCATCAGGGGAACTAGAGAAAAGTACAGTTTTGTACCTACCATAAATGTAGATGTCCGATAGGAATGCATCTGCAGTCCTTACAAATGGGTTGTCCTGTCGTCAGGCAGCCCTTCGGTCGGCCGGATTCCAAAGTCTGGGTCTGGCCTCAGCTGGTGTCGCACTTCACCCGACGTCATAGCTGCAGTTATTCGGGTATAAAGGCATCAGCCGAAGCCATTTTCCTCAGTGTTTCTTGCCCCAGATGCCAGGTGCCCTCTTGGAAGGCTAAATTTGGATAAATGCCAATGATTCCAAATAGTAGAGAGCAAACACAAAAAATAAGCATGTATGTACATATATACAAACAAATACACCATAATAGATTCCCCCAGCTAGCTATAAGATGGGCAAATACCCTAGGAGCACCACAGAGGGGAAGGCGGGTGGGTAATCCTGACTGCAGATGCATTCCTATCGGACATCTACATTTATGGTAGGTACAAAACTGTACTATGTCCTTCAAGGATGCATCTGCAGTCCTTACAAATGGATAGAATACCATAGCCAAACTGGGGGAGGTGGACAAATTAAGTTATGGTGTAGTTAGAATCCCTTGCAAAACAGCAGTGGCAAAGCCTGCTCGGGATCTAGAGTATAAAGGTAAATTATAATGCTTGGCAAATGTATGCACGGAGCTAAAAGTAGCAGCTTCTAAAATGTCCTTGGTAGCCACTCCTCGTAAGAAGGCTGTGGTAGTGGCTGTTGCCCTTGTAGAGTGAGGCCTGATGTTCTCTGGAGTTTTCTTTCCATGGTAGGAGTAACAAAATCTAATGCAATTTCCTATCCACTTGGAGATTGTCTGTTTTGAAATTGCTTTTCCTTCCTTTCCTGTTGCATATGCTACCAGTAGCTGGTCAGTTTTTCTATTGCCCTTGGTCCTGTCCAGGTAGTAGCATAATTGTCTATGTACATCCAAGGTATGTAGCAGTCTTTCTCCCCTGTTCTGTGGGTTAGGGAAGAATGTAGGTAGGTGGATAGCCTGATTTAAAGAAACTCTGGAAACCACCTTAGGCATAAAGGAAGGATTTGTTCTCATGGACACTCTATCTTGATGGAAGATGAGGAAGGGTTGCACTGCCATTAATGCCTGAAGTTCAGATACCCTTCTTGCTGAAGTGATTGCCAGCAGGAAAGCAGTCTTCCATGATAAGTATTGCAATTCTGCTGTTGCTGCTGGTTCGAAAGGAGGAAGTGTCAATTTTTCTAGCACAAAGTTCAAGTCCCATGCTGGCAATGGTGGCTTCCTAGGAGGCTTTACATTTTTAATTCCTCTCAGAAACTGTCTGAGCAGAGGATGTGAGAAGACAGGAGGATCCAAGTCGTATTCTGCTGAAATAGCTGATGCATGAATCTTGATGGAGGAATAGGACAGGCCTGTGTGGAAGAGCTCTGCCAAGTATTCCAGAATGTTGGCTATGTTTACCAGTGACACATCTTCTCCTTTTTCAGTACTCCAAATTAGATATCTTTTCCATTTTGCTGAATAATTTTTTCTTGTTGAGGGTCTGCGAGCCTCAAGGATAATGTCTTTAACCCTTTGGGATAAATTTGGGTTAATTGGTCTTATGCAATGTTCCAGGCAGTCAGCTGTAGAGTTTTCAGGTTTGGATGCAGATTGTTGTAGTTGTTCTGTGTTAACAGCAAGGGAACCAGGGGTAGTGGCCATATTTGTTCCCGAGACATGCTCCTCAGTAATGGGTACCAATGTTGCCTTGGCCAGTCTGGAGCTATCAGAATGATCCTTGGACGGTCCTCTTTGATCTTCAATAGCACTTTGTGCATCAAAGGAAGTGGTGGGAATGCATATGCTGTCAGGTTTTTCCAACTGAAGGATAGGGAGTCCACCTTCCAAGCAAGTGGGTGGTACGTCCTTGTGCAGAATTTCATTAGTTGGTGATTGCGTGGGGATGCAAATAGGTCTATTTCTGGAAGTCCCCATTTTCTTGTAATGGTTTTGAAGATGTCCGGATGCAGCATCCATTCGTGGGCATCCGTGGTAGTCCTGCTTAAAATGTCTGCTAGGATGTTTTCTTTTCCTGGTACAAAAATTGCTTTTAACTGAATGTTGTAGCTCAGGGCCACATTCCAGAGATCCAGTGCCATCCGGCAAAGAGGATACGAGTGTGTGCCTCCCTGTTTGTTGATGTACCACATAACTGTGGTGTTGTCTATCCTCATCATCAATAGACCTTGTTGAAGGAATGGTCTGAATGCCTGAATTGCCAGTTTTACTGCCAGCATTTCCTTTAGATTTATGTGTAGGTGCAGCTGGTTTTGAGACCATAAGCCTTGTATGCACTTGCCCAGCATGTGAGCCCCCCAACCGAGGTCTGAGGCGTCTGTCGTGATGGTTTGGCTTGGTTGAGTACTGTGAAAAGGCAATCCTGTGTTTGATTGACAAGCCTGAGCCCACCATAGGAATTCTTTCTTCAGGCATGGAATAATGGGAATCTGGGTTTCCAAGCTGTGCTTGTGTTGAGACCATAAATTCCTTAGGTACCACTGTAGTTTTCTCATATGCAGTCTGGCATGAGGAACCAATATTATGCAGGATGCCATGAAGCCCAAGGCTTGCAGAACTTTTCTTGCTGTTAGATGGTTCTGTTTTGTTAAGGCCAAGAAGTAGAGAGGTAGCTGCTCCTGTTTTTTCTACTGTTAGGAATGCCATTTGCCTTGATGTGTCCAACTCTGCACCCAAAAAGGTTATTCTCTGGGATGGTATCAGTCTTGACTTTTTTATATTGACTGTGTATCCCAGGCCTTGTAGCAGATAAATGACCCTTTGTAAATCTTCTGCTAGTTTGCTTTTGTTGTCCGCTTGTATCAGGCAGTCATCCAGGTATGGGTAGATTTGGATTCCCTGAAGCCTGCAATGAGCAATTACTTATGCCAGGCATTTCGTGAACACTCTGGGCGCAGTAGATAAGCCAAAGGGCAATGCTGAGAATTGATAATGCTCTGATCCTGCAAGAAATCTGAGGTATCTTCTGCAGTTTGTTCGTATGGGGACGTGCAGGTATGCCTCCTTGAGATCTAGAGTCTCCAGCCAAGACTCCTTGCCCAGCATGGGAAGAAGCTGCTGTAGGGTCAGCATTTTGAATTTTGGAACAATGAGGAATGTGTTTAAAGCGGACAAGTCGAGAATAGGTCTCCATTTGCCTTCTTTTCTTGGTACCAGGAAGAGTCTGGAGTAAAATCCCTTCCCTTGCTCCATAGATGGTACCTTTTCTACAGCTCTCATCCTTAATAACTGGGATATTTGTTTTAGTGCTTCTGTCTTTTGATTTGGAGGTAGGTTTGGCATTCCTCTCTTCCCTGGTAGAGTATGGAAGTGAAACCTGTAACCTTGGTCTATTATCTGTAAAATCCACTTGTCTCTTGTGATGTAATGCCAGTTTGTCGTAAATAAGGCTAGCTTCCCGCCTAAGGGTGCTTGCAGTTGTTCCCTGGTAGGCGGTGCCAGAACCAAGTCACTGTGATTGACCTGTAGTTGTGGTGGTGGCTGTGTCTGTGGCTGTGCCTCGCTGGTTGTTGCCCTGCCACCGACGACCTCTGTAAGCACCCCTGGATTGGCTTCTGCCTCGAACGCCTATTCCTGCCTCTCTGAGTTCTGGAGGAGTCTGGAAAGGACCAATTCTTGGAGGGCCAATTCCTGCTAAACCTTGGAGGTTGGACCTGTAAGAAATCTTTTACTGTTTGGACAGATTTTGCCTTCTCTTCCATCTTCTTCAGTACTTGTTGTGCAGGAGAGCCAAACAAATTGATCTTATCCATAGGAGCATCTAATAGTTTTGATTTGACATGGTCTGGTAAGGCCTGTTCTTTTAGCCATGCATGCCTTCTGATGACTGTGCCAGTCATGGCTGATTTAAAGGAAGCCTCCAGTGCATCATAGCCGCATTTTAGGGAATGGTTACTGACTTGTTGAATGTTATGTACCATTTCCTGCACATATTTTTTGTCTACTGTTTCATCTGAGGACACTTTTTGGTTAACTGATCTAGCAAAAATTCTTGATACTGCATCATGTGAAATTGACAGTTCAAGGCCCTAGCTGAAAGAGTAGCAGAAGTGTAAACTTTTTTACCCCATCTCTCTACGGATCTGGATTCCCTTTCAGAGGGGAGGGGGTTTTGGCAGAGGTGGCTGCTACAGCCTTAGGTCCTTGGGAGATAGTCTCTGGATCTGCAAGGGGAGCCTTATACAAGTGGTAATGTGTGTCCGGGACCCTGTAGTATCTATCGGGCTTAACAGGGGCCGGAGGCAGAGAATCAGGAGCAGTACAAGCATCATTAAATTCATCATCTACAACAGAAAGAACTGGAGGTATGGCTAAAGGCCTATGTTGTGGTAAATGCAGAAAAGTTCTAAGCCTTTTTCTGGAATCTGAAAAATCCTGGCCCTGCCACTGAAATTGTTCCCTCATAGCATGCAGGGTTTCCCCAAAGGAAAATTCCTCAGGCGGAGAGGCAGAAGGAATGGACTCTTCACCATCAGAGTCTTCATAAGGGGAGTATGGGGCCTCTGGAGGGTCTGTATCATTTGAGTCATCAGAGGAATCATCTGTAGACACTGGCTCAGGGGGCTCTGCTCTAGGCCTCTTCTCTGGAGGTGGGTGAGAGGCCCTGTCTGGTTGAGGTTGGGATCCTCGGATTAAAGAAATGAGATCCTCTGCTAATAAACTAAGCATTTGAGAACTAGAGCTAGGCCTGTGAGAGGGGGGCTTAGCAGGCACAGATTTAGTAGTTTTAGCTGCTTTAGCCCTGGCAAAGGCCTTAATGGACATGGCTGCAGGTGGCCTAGCAGCTCCACGTGCAGGGGTTGAAATATCCAAGGGAATAGTGTCTGATAATTCCTGAGAAACTGTAACAGCAGGTGGGATATCAGAAGCCGATTGCACGAGGTTGGAAGAGGCCTCGGCAGAAGGAAAGTTTTCGGCTGAAGGAGGAACCGCTTGCTCGGTTTCAGCCGAAACCGAGACACTCGCGGTTTGCTTAACCGCGGTTTCGGCCGAAACCGCGGACCGCGAGTGTCGGTCCTTTTCCTTGCGTTTTTTTAGATATTTGCGAAGTCGGAGGAGCCGACGGCATAATATAAGCAAAATCGGAGCCGAAAAACTCCTCCGCAAACTCCGACCGACGTCTAAGCGTCCGCCGGTTAAAAGAAGCACAGGCTAGACAAGCTGCGACGTCGTGGTCTGGGCCTAGACAAGGTAAGCAGTAAGAGTGGAAATCTTTATGAGGTATTTGTTTCCCACAAGTTAAACAGTTATTCACTTTTTCTGACATCGGCTGAGGCAAGAAAGAGTCCCCAACGGGGTACTTAGCTTTTTAGAAGTCTTCGAAGTAGTATTCGGTAGTAGTAATCTCTGGTTCTGACCGACCAGCACTTGCGAACAGCTTCTGCTTCGGGCGCCACGCGGCAAGAAAGACTGGGGAAAATGGGGTCGGCTGATGCCTTTATACTCGAATAACTGCAGCTATCACGTCGGGTGAAGTGGGACACCAGCCGAGGCCAGACCCAGACTTTGGAATCCGGCCGACCGAAGGGCTGCCTGACGACAGGACAACCCATTTGTAAGGACTGCAGATGCATCCTTGAAGGACATTCACACTGTTAGATTTAGAGTCCGCAGACTGTTCAAATCCAGACCATCTGGATGGGAGATGAGATCCAGAAGGGTATCCAGCACCCAACGAGGGTAATTCAAAAGAGGCTAAAGAAAGCGTAACCAAACTTGACAAAGCCAAAAGGGTGCTATGAGGATTACAGTCACTTCTGCAGCAGACAGCCATCTGAAGCACCTTTATGAACAGGGGGTAAAGATACATGATGACCCAGAGGCCAAGCATACAGAAGAGTGGCCCTAGGTGACTGACCCTGAGGAAGGACTAAGGCTTAAGAGCTGTTGCACTTGGTATTTAACAAGGATGCAAAAAGGTCACAACATGCAGTTCCCCAGCGCCAAAAGAATGAGCAGCAACTCTCATTTAGAAACCACTTCTGAGGAAGGAGGATGTTCCTGCTTAGACTGTCTGCCAAAATGTTAGTTTTCCCCAGGATAAGCATAGCAATTAAATTGCCCACTGCCAGACCCTCATGCCTTCCTGGCAAAGAGAGTAAGACTGTGCTCCCAGTTTGTTCAGACATCAAACCACAGACAGGCTCGTCAACACTGAAATCACACCCTTGGAAAGAACATCCTGAAAAGTCTACAATGCCAGTAGACTGCCCTCATCTCCAAAACACTGATGTGAAGACTGGCCTTGGAAGATGACCAGGTCCCTTGAACTGAAACCCCTTAGACCTCCCCCTGAAGGGGAGAGAGGGCAAACAGTCTCCCATCGGATACAAAGACTCCAGCTCCCAACTGACCTGATCTCGATATATATTTGTCAGAATTATGCAACTCCATGGGATATATTATATAAGACCACTGCAATGCCCAAGTGCATTGCCAAACCCTTATGTGATTCCTGGCTAGAGGGATCAGAGAGATGGAAGCTACCATGTGCTCCAACAGGTTCAGAAGAGCAGCCAGAAGCTTTTTGTAAGAAACCAAATATTCCGCCTGAGACCAAAGGCTCAAAATTCTGGATGCCACAAGCTTTGCAATCTGAGGAACAGTGCCAGAGTGGCAACCTATAAATTCTACTGACTGAACTGGCTTGAAGACCGTCTAATAATTGACTGTGATCCCCAAGGAGCTGCACAGCTGCAGTAATGTGCCCCTGGCCCAAAGTAAGGATGCTCCTGTGGGAGTAGTGAAGAGTCATTTGTCCAGGTAAGGAAAAACCTGGAGCCCCTACAGCCAAAGCAAGGCTGCTAAGACTGCCATTATTTGGTCAACACCCAGGAGAAAGTGGTGAGACCAATTGCAGAGCTCTTAAAGTAATGATGGGCTCCCAGATGGAAGCACATAAACCTCCTGGAACACCTATCTTTACGTGATGGTAAACGTCCTTGAGTTCCGTCAAGCACATACAATCATTCTTCTTGAGCAGAAGTAAATAGGACTGCACCACATGACCATCCAGAACTTGGTCTGTTTTACAAAGGGATGGAGCCTGCTGAAATCCAAGATCGGCCAGAGGCCCTTGTTCTTCTTCGGAACCAAAACTAATCCCAATTGGTTCCAGGACCCTCACTGGTCTGCTGGGACTTCTTGAATGACCCAATTTGTCAGCAGCTTCTCAGTCTTGGCAGCTGCTACCTGTCTCTGATAGGTTGGAGCATCTGGAATATGAAAAGTATTCTAATTTTAAAGTTCTAAAAATGGACCTGAATAACGTGTGGATATGACAACACACCCATGTGTCTGTAGTGATGGCCTTCCAAGTTTTCTGGTATAGTGCTAAATGAACCCCAAATACCTCATCAGCATGAGTGTCAGGCAAACCCTTCAGGACTGCTAAAAAAGCTTCCCGGACAAAGTCCTGTGGAATCCCTGATATAAGCAAACTGATCCTGCCTTATGGGCGGCCATCCACTGTGGTTATCCCTCGAGTAACCTTCAGAAGGAGCATCTTAAAAGGACTACTGTGATTTCTTGAAGAAAAGACATTTCAAACCTTTTGGTTCTGGTAGTAGACGGGCAAATGTCTTTCCATCTTGCTCACTCCTGGTCAAACTGTCTCACTTTCGGCCCAAACACTGAGGAGCCATCAGAGAGGACTTTATTCAAAGATGACTTAAAGCAGTCCCTAAAGTTACACAATCTCATCCAAGCATGCTGATGCATGGCAATGCCAGTGCCAGCAATTTGGGAGACTCCATTGGCTGCAGTGCCAGCAACCTTGTAAAGAAATTAGCTACTGACTGCAAAGTAGACAAGTGAGCCTCCAGTGACTTCTGCAACTCTGGAGTCTAAGTTTTAATAATCCTGGACACTTCCGGCACTATGTACCTTTGAAGCCTAGTCAAGTGGGACAAATAATTAACTGTCCTCAGCATGAATGGTGCTGAGGCTCAAGAGCTTCTCTAAACAGTCCAATGCCTGGCATTCTGCATATGGGAGGTGAAACCAGGAACTCCCCTCCGACACGTCCTTCCTGGTGGCTGCTGCAACCATGGCATCATCCACAGCAGGACAAATTCTCTAGTGTGCCCAGTCTTTAGGAAAGGCAATTATCTTATTGGACTTCTTGGGAATTGGTTCCACTGGGAGCCAACCATGGTAGGCTGTTTGGGAGCAGACTGAGGAACAGTCACAGGCGTCAATGTAAGAGAAGAGAGGTGCACCAGTAGTATTTGGCCATTCCCTCTCGACAGGAGAGCATCCTTTTTATGACATCAAAAGCGGAAGCAGGTCAACAGGAGCTGAAGGGCCTTGGGTCCAGACACCAGTGGAGCCACGGCCTGCCCTACTGCCTAGACAGCAGCAGAGATATCGAAGGTGGCTGCCTCAAGGGGAAGGGATAACCACACACGGGAATATCCAACTCAACAGGGAGACACCTGCCTCAACACATCGGCCCACAAGTCCACTGGGTTCAGATGTGGTCAGTCTAGGAGACCAAGGCAGGAGCCAGAGTCGCAATCAGCCAAGCCGTCAGCTCCAATATGCCAAAACAGAACATAACTGGTCCAGAAGACCTCTGATCTACAGAGCTCGATGGAGGAAACCAATATGACAGAGCCAAAGCACTGGGGAAGGATCCTGGTGCTGAGGGAAAGGAGCCTAATTTATTTGCACCTGAATAAATAACCATCAGCTGCTCAAACTCCAAAGCCTTTAGGCTGTCAATTGATCTGGATGACACAGTCAAAGCCATCAAAGGGGCTTTAGAGGGCAGTTTGGGGGAGGGGGGGACTGATCAGACCCAACCTGGGAAATCCACATCTGAGGTGGAGAAGGGAAGGACTGAGGCAAAAACTCTGGTGGTGTAGATAGCCCTCACAGACAGAAGGACTAGGAATGCTCAATACCAGAGAAAAGGCCTTCTACAAAATTCGCACCAAAGGCAACCAGGTGAGAGAAGTTGAAGCTGATAGAGCAGCCAAAACCACCAGGGCACTCCAAGGGCCTTGAGACCTTCAGCTTTGGTGGACCAGAAGGCACAGCAGTGGAAGACTTGGAATCCTTGGATCTGGACAATGACTGTGATCCAACTTCTCTACCTTGCTGACAGATGCAGAACTGTCAGACTGGAAGAGACCCTTCAACACCAACTTGGCTCTCCTCTCATTTAAGGCCAGACAGAAGAAGCCTTTGCAAAAGGTTCAAGGGGACTTGAGATGGACTGCTCCGAGGCAGTAAACGTATTTATTGTGAGTGCCCTGAAATGGCCACTTATGGCCACACACAACACATTACTTGAACCTCTTCAGATCCATATACAAACCCTATACATACCTAAACAAGCCTACACAAAAACAAGGAACTAAACTATAGAGCACAAAGTAGAAGGTATGTATTTACCTTACCTTGGTATCTGTGTTGTCTATTTTCATTCTTCCTCACGAATGAGTTACGCTAGGATCCAATTCAGCCACATTTACAAGATCTATGATGTGAATCTCAAGCTCCTCCCTCTACCTATAATGCTCTATTCTATCCACAACTCTTCAGATAGAGTTTGCTGCCTTACTGCCCACTGCACTAAAGACTCAGAAAAGACACAAGAAAAGGCTGAGGCTTAAACCTGGAAAAAGTTCCATCATCATCCAAAGAACTGTCTAGGAGTGACAAGGCCGGAGGATGGATGGGAGCGGTGGTGAGGAAGAATGAAAATGGACAACACATATGCCAAATTATAGTAAGTACATAACTTCTAAATCTGGGGTTGTCCTTTTAAGTCTTCCTCACGAATGGGCCAAAGTCCCCAGTTATGAAACTCTTGGGAGACCCTCGAGGAAGGACAAGCAGTAGCACTGCCAAACCAAAGGAAGCTCTGCTTCTGGAGACAATATCCAATTTGTAATGTGCAATGAAGGTAAGAATCTTTGACCAAGTGGCTGCAAAACAGACGTCGCCAGTGGAGATCATTAATGAGAAGGCAGAGGAAGTAGCTATAGATCTAGTGGAATGAGCTCTAGGAGGGTAAGGCAATTCCAAATCTTTTTGAGAATAAATCAGCAAAATACAATTAGTAATCCACTTAGTCAGAGTAATTTAGGGAGTCGAGCTGACGAAGATGGAGTTTAAATACTTGGGATCAACAGTTCAGAGTCATGGGAAGTGTGGAAGAGAGGTGAAGAAGAGACAGCAGTCAGGGTGCAGTGGGTGGAGAAGACAGTAAGAAGTGATTTGTGACAGACTGGTACCAGTAAGAGTGAAAGGGAAGGTCTACAAAATGGTAGCGAGACCGGTTATGTTAAATGAGTTGGAGAAGATGGCACTGACGAAAAGACAGGAGTCAGAGCTGGAGGTGGCAGAGTTAAAGATGTTAGGTTTGCATTGGGTCCGACAAAGATGGACACCATTAGAAATGAGTACATTAGAGGGGTCAAGGTCAGATTGGACAGTTTGTAGACAAAGTCAGAGAGGTGAGAGTGCACTGGTGTGGACATCTGCTGAGGAGAGATGTTGGGTGTATTGGGAAAAGGATGCTAAGGATGGAACTGCGAAGTAAATGGAAGAGAGGAAGGACTAAGACAAGGTTTATGGATGTGGTGAGAGAGGATATGCATGTGGTTGGTGTGACAGAGCAAGATGCAGAGTACAGGAAGAAATGGGAATAGGTGAAACACTGTGGCGATCCCCAACTGGAGCAGCCGAAATAAAAAATTATGGAAACTGCTTTACCTAAGCGGTTAGGGGGAAAAATACAAACAGCGGATCAGACTTCCTATACTATTTTGTTCTGTGAAGATAAAGTAGTGGTCTATGAACAACAAGATGCAGCATATATTTTGCCCTTATTAGTAAAGTTTGGAAAGAAAACTAGCAGTTGTATGGACTGATTAATATTCGTCTCAATGGCCACTGTAGACAGAAAGGAAGGGTTGGGTTCATACAGACACCCTATCGTATATGAAAAACAATGTAAGGAGGCCTAGCTGATAAGACTGGAGCTCAAATTATTTTAGCTGAGGTGATAAGCTACTAGAAAAGTTATTTCATGAAAGAAACTTCGTATAGTATTTCTTTGCCAGTTCAAAGGGATTTCAAATCAACCCCTGGAAGACCACCATAAGATCGCAAAGAGGAGCGGGATCCTTCATTGGAGGATTGAGTAAAAAATTCCCTTCATGAAAGCTTTACATAATCTGGAAGTTACCAGAGAAAAGGATTCATTTCAGCATGAAAGTTGGACATGGCTAACTGAAGTTTAACAGTAGAAAAATTAGCCCCTTCCTTAAAAACAGCAGTAAGGAAAAGAAGGATGGCCGAAGTAGGAGCTGAGAAAGGATCAATATTCTCTTTGAAAGCCCATATAGAGAATCTTTTCCATTTGCTTCTGTAGAGTTTCTTGGTGGAAGCCTTCTGGGAGGCCAAGATAATGTCATGAACTGGAGAAGTGAGCCTAGACCATCTTACTTTTACTTGAAGTGGAGAAACCATGCGGTCAACTTCAGGGCATAGAGATTGGGATGTTAAATTTTTCATGGGTGAAATAAGAGATCCTGAGTTGGCTCTAGTACCCATGGAAGATATTTCAAGTGAGACCAGAGGAAGGGGAACCATACCAGTCAAGGCTAGAAGGGAGCAACGAGGATGACAATTCTTCAGCCTGCTTGCTTTCAGTAGGAAATTTGGGATCAGTGAAAGAGGGAGGTAGGCACAGAGGAGACCCCGGAGGCTAATCATGAATCAGAGCATCCCTTGGTGACTTCGCTGGAGGGAGGATCACAGCAAAGTACTTGCTGCACTTTTTCTTGAGGGGAAAGGCAAATAGGTTGTAGCAAGGTTGGCCACAGCATCTGAAAATCATGTTTGCTACTATCTGATTGAGGGACCACTCATGAGGAATCAGAATGGACCTGCTGAGGTTGTCTGTGCCAGCACATTTGTTTTCCCTGGTATGTACATTGTAAATAGAAAGTAGTCTGAAGAGATCACCCATTCCCAGACCCTCATGGCCTCCCTACACAATGGGTAGGAACGGGCTTCCTCCTTGCTTGTTGATCAGACTACTGATATGCTAGGTCTACTGTAACTGCCCCAAGGGGAGGACGTCCTGAAAGGCTTGCAACATTAGGAGGACTGCTTTCATATCTAGGACATTGATATGCAACTTGGTCCTCCCTTGAAATGCTCCCCACCACCACCACAATTAGGAAGCAACCGTTGTCACTGTGAAAATTGTGGGAAAGAGAAAAGGGCCTGCCCAAAAAAAACAGGTCGTCTGACTGGATCCACCAGAGAATATGACATTTGCAAATTGGAGTGAGTTTGATGGGAACAGACAGAAGCCGGTAATGAATAGACCACTGTACCACCAAAGTCTTTGGAGGATTCACGTGAAAAGCCTTGCTAGAAGAAGCAAAATAAGGGCAGCTGACAATGACCCAAGAGCTTGCATTATTATAAAATAAAAAGACATTCACCAGGTTGGAGTGGATACCAAACAACTTCAATACCAAAAACAAAAACAAAATGTTGAATAAAAACAGCGGAGTGCTTTTGCGGCACTTCCACTTCATCAGACCATAAAGAAACAAATGCAACAAGCTTAAAATACAATACTACCACCAATCAAATGAAGGTGTACAGGCACATGACATTATACTTTCACAATACTCAATGATGCAGGCCCCTCTTCTTAAGGGCTGGTTTTAAAGAGAGAGTTCCATTTAAACCAGGAGGGGAACTTACCCTAAAATCTAGAAACCATCTAAGTTCTATATATTTTGTCTCATTAATATAACACTCCCTTATCTTTATTAACCTTCTGTAATACCAAAAGTTTTTTTTAAACTGGTGAGTATCTCCAACTTCTAGAATATGCTTGGCCATTGCATTAAGTTCATGGGCTCATAGATTAGTACTAGGCTAAGTGCCCTTGTGGGCCATTTTAAGCCTAGCCAATTATCCCATGTGAGAATCAAACCCTGCACCTTGTGTCTGTAAGGTAAACACCTTAACCATTACGCTAACCTCCCACCCCGGCTGGCTGGTATCAATCATTTCCTACTCATTTGTGCAAACTAAACTGTAAATTAGCAGGGAAGATTTTTATCAACCTGAAAAAGAACTTTGTAATACATTTCAAGGACAATTATAAGGTGCAAGTCATTGTTACCAAGCAATGTGGGCCTTTTTATGTAGGCAAAACTGAGCGTCACCTGAGAAGGGTCTATGAACACCTTATTGACATATCTAAGGGTAAAGAAAGTAATGCCTTTTACAAGCATTCCCAGGTTTGTAGCAATATGCTTATAAAATTTATGATTTTGGAATAAGTAATACCGGATATCAGGGGTGGCAGTTGGGAAACTAGATTGGAGTACAGGGAATTATTCTGGCAACTGAAATTAGATTCAGCAAGGTTGCCTGGTTTGAATGAAACTATAAACATTAATAGTGTCCTTAAGTTGAGAAAGGCTAGTTTATAAAACATTTTTTAATACAAGGGACATTTTTTAATATAAGACGTACCATCTAATTAGTATTGACTGGGTGCACAGGAAATAAAATTAATCACAAACCTAAACATTATTTTAAATTGGGGTTTTTAGTGTATAAGCTGGTTAGGATTAGTTACATAAGATTAGGAACATTACTAAAAAGCTCCTTAAACTGTACTTGTAAAAAATTTGAGATACATATTTTTTATATACATGTTGATTACCACACACATTTGTCAGTCCTGGACGCTTATAGGTTTAATGAACGTACATTTTTTTATACTGGATTTTGTTTTTATTTTTTATGCATATAACCATCGTAGTTTAAATTGTAATTTGGAGGGTAAGGCTGCATTCTAAATATACTGGTATTTTGCTAATTAATTAGATCATGTGACATTTGAAATTAGTATTTAAACATTGGAATTGAAGCAGCATGTGTTTGTCATTCACCATGAAAAAGCTCGGTATTAACCGAGGGAAAGCGCTTGGTTTTATCTTGGTTGTATTCTACAATAAAGTGAGTTTACTTGCAACTCTGCTGGTTTCCCGGGTCCTGTTGTGCCATGGTTCGCTTGGTTCTTGCTTTGGATTTGTCGTTTGGATTTATAAGATTTTATCAACTTGAAAAAGAACTTGGTAATACATTTCAAGGACAACTATAAGGTGCAAGTCATTGTTACTAAGCAAGATGTTGCAGCATTAAGAATCAAAAAGTTGTCCAATGACAGGAATAGTACACAGTGTTCCTCTACATTTTTAATTTACTCCCCCATACACTTGGTTGCTTCCTACCCTGACCTCATGGACCCCTGGTTATCTTCAATCTTTTTTTCCTTGCTGCCAGCACTGTTCCTTGAGCTGTCTACCTCTCCCTTCCAGCTATGCCACAATGCAAACTTTCCAAGGGATGAATACCCAGTTTCCAGGTGGACGGAGTACTGCTGCTGCTAAACTACGTGAGGAAAACTATGAGAATGAGGGTAAAAAGATGGAAGACAATGTAGGTGGGGGGACTATCAGCCTTGTGGAGCTGAGTTAGGTACCCTTATCTAGGGTAGCAAAATTCAATGAGAGGACTTAAAAGCATGCTTCTGATCAGTTTGCATTTTTAAGCCTCTTTGCAACTTTTCTTCTTGATTAGCTACTCGTATACCACAACGGCCATGGCGGTAGAAGTGAAAGACTCCAGAAAGCCCTGAAGGATTTTTCTAGCAAAACCTGCCCTGGCTGTAGAGACGTGGCCCAATTTGTAGTGCTTAGTTAAGGTGTGAATTGTGGACCAGGTGGCTGCGTCCAGAATGAATGCTGTGTCCAGCCCTTTAAGGAAGGCTTTAGAAGTAGCCATGGTTCTGGTAGAGTGAGCTCTCACCCCTGGTTAAGTGCTTGGCATGGTGTGAGTAGCATAAGGAAATGGATTTTTTAATCCAACAAATTGTTTGGAGACTACCTTACCCAGAGCCATAGGGTGGAAGGAAACAAATAGTTGGTTAGATTTTCTGAAGGATTTTTTGTCTAGGTATAATCTAAGTTGCCTGTGTACATCTAGGGAATGGAGAATTATCGCTCTATTGTTAGTCAGAGAGGGGAAGAAGGTAGGTAGGTGAATGGATTAGCTTAAGGACAGTTCTTTGACCATTTTATGCATGAAGGAAGGGTTAGTGCGTAGGGTCACCCTATCCTTGTTGAATGTGGTATAGGGGGGCAGGCCGAAAATGCTTGTAACTCTGACAATCTCCTAGCGGAAGTTATGGCCACCAGCAGGACAGTCTTCCATGTACACATTTGCAGCATAGCCATGCTCAAATGGGGCTAGTGTTAGTTTTTCCAGAATTAAGTTTAGGTCCCAGTGTAGTGGGATTGGTTTTCTAGGTGTTCTGATGTACAAGACCCCTCTCGGGAAAAGTTTTACATCCAGCCTGGATAGCAAAGGGGGATCTAGAGGTAGGCAAGCTGAAATGGCTGAAAGTTACACTTTCACTGAAGAGTAGGAAAGGCCATCCTTAAGGAGTTCACACACACAGGCAAGGACTAGGGATGGGTCTTACCTGGCTGGGTTCCCTGTCCTTATTTTGACAACACTTGGAGAATCTCTCCCATTTTGATAAATATGATTTCCTAGTAGCAAGTTTCCTGGCCTCCCTCAGGACTGTAAGCACATTCTCTGAGTAGTGGTGTCTGAAAGGGGTTAGAAGTTTATCACCTAGAGTGTTAGGCCTAACATCTGTTGGTGAGGGTGAATTAGAGTTCCCTTTTGTTGTGTGAGTAGGTCCACCTTGTGTGGTAACTTGTGATGATTGCCCTTGGCTAATGAGAGAGGAAGGGGGGACCAGTGTTTCCTTGGTCAGTAGGGAGTCACCAGCAACATTTTTGGTTTGTCCTTCCTAATTTTCAGTAGGACCTTTTGGATTAGTGGGAAGGGTGTAAAACCATATAGAAACAGTCCCTTCCATGTAATGCTAAAAGCATCCACCCTCCAGACAAGTGGAGAGAAACCCTTGACGCAGAATTTATTCAACTGTCTGTTCTGGGGGAGGCAAACAGATCCACTTGAGATGTGTCCCACCAGTGGACAATGTCTATAAAGGTCTCCCTGTTCAACATCCACTCGTGCTGTAGAGAGGATGTTCTGTTGAGAATACCCGCTTGCTTGTTGTCCTGAGAGGGGATGTATGAGGCCTGCAAGGTCAAGGTATGCCTGGATGAGAGGTCCCAAATTTGTATGGTTATCCTGCATAGGAGGTAAGCTCTCATCCCTCCTTGTTTGTTGAAATACCACATTACTATAGTGTTGTCTGTGAATATTTTAAAGGGACCCGGTTGGAGAAGAGGAAGAAAAGCCTCCAGGGCCAGAAGAACTGCTGTCATTTCCCTTACACTGATGTTCTTTTTTTGAAGGATAGGATTCCATGCCTCCCATACCCTGAAGCCTTTGAAGGTGGCTCCCCAACCTAGGTCTGATGCATCTCCATGCATAAGCTGGGTTGGGGAGCAGATTTGAAGTGGTAGTCCTGGGTTGTAAAGGACTTGTTGAATCCACCACCTTAGTTCTGATTTGAGGCAGGGCAGAAAGGGAATTTGTTGCTCAACAGAGTGTTGGTACCGCAAGTTTTTCAGGTACCATTGGAACTTTCGCATGTGTATTCTTGCTAGGGGAACCATAGGGATGGAGGCTGCCATCAGACACAAGAGTTGCAGGAATCGTGTTGCAGATATCTGAGGAGATAGTAAAAGGCTTTGAAAGTGATAGGACTTTCTCCTGGGGAAGGAAAGCCTGCATCAGGTCTGTCCTGATCCTGCAGCTCAAAACGATTTTGTCTTGTTGCGGGAGTAAGGAGAATTTGTTTAAGTTGAGGGTGAAACCCAGGTTTTGTAGAAGGGAAGTGGTAAAGCTGAGATGATTTTGAAGGAGGTCTTCTGTTTCTGCTAGATTTCAACACCTTTGGTCCTGCAGTAAAGCAACTGCTGGGGCTAGGCATTTTTTGAATACCCTGGGTGCACAGACAAACCAAACAGCAAGGCTGTAAACTGAAAATGAGAGCAGTGTCCAGTAAAATGTAAGAATTTTCTGCTGGAGGGTTTTATGGGAATATGGAGATAAGCCTCCTTTACATCTAGACGGGCCATGTAGGCCTGGGCTGGGATTAAAGGGAGAAGAGATTGAAGGGATAGCTCCTAAATGATGGTACTTTTAGGAATCAGTTTAGGAAGGATAAATCTAGTACTGGTCTCAAAGGCCCCTCTTTTTTGGGCGACCAGAAAGTCTTGAGCAAAATCCTTTTCCTTCCAGACCTGGAGGGACAGGTTCTATTAGTTCCTAATCTTAGGAGGTCTAGTAGAATGTGAGGAAAGAGGTGGATTTGATTTTTTTGGGGGAAGGAGATGGGCCTTGGAATGGGTTTTTCCTTCCAAGAAAGGAAGCATCCATTTTGAATGATAGTCCGTACCAGACCTCCCAACCGTCCCGAATTACTCGGTTTTTACCGAGTTTTGGGGTCAAAATGAAGGGGTGCCACGATTCCCGAGTGGCACCCCTTCATTTCTAATTTTGCTTTTTTTATGTTTTGAATTTTTGCACTTGCGCGATGACGTCAGCGCTACCAGCCAGTCAGAATTGAGCTCAAGGAGCTCGTGTCATTATTTCTGAATGGCTGTGAGCGGGCGGGAAATGGGAATTAAACAGCAGCAGCACTAATGCTGCCGAGAATGGGCTGCTGGCTACGGGTTTTTTTTTTTTTTTAATTGCTATACTGACAATGGGCTGGTGACTGGCGTAGTGGCGTTACTTTATTTATTTGCACATTTCTGCCGAGTCGGTGCCGACGTAAACGGACTTTGGGGCTGCAGGCTGAGAGAACGGGATGAAGCAAGGCAAGGCATTAGCCAGGTAAGGAAACAAAGTGTGTGTGTGTGGGGGGGGGGGGGAGGTGTGGTCAATAATGCAGCTCAATCAACTGATCTGTTTAAACCATCACAATGAATGGATTATAGTGATTATTTCTTTTAACTATACTTATATTTTATCTGCAATGGTTTAAATTATTAGACCTGTTCACCTTTGCTTTAGTTCTGGGATCATGTGGATGCTGTCATTTTTCCACTGTTAGTTTGACTTCTTGATGTATATGTAGGGGGAAAGAATGTGCTCCAGCACTTCAGGCAGTGTTCCATACTGAATCAGGGTTGTAAGGGTCAGGGGACCAGCCCACTTACCTTGTGTTAATACAAGGAGCAAAAAAAAAAAAAAGATATAGGTAAAAATAACTAATACAAATTTCTAGTTGGATTTCCTCTGTTCTCACTGGTTTATCGTGCATCATGTGCATGAGGAAGAGATGATGTTTCAAACTACAGAGACCCTACCTGCTGCTTCAATAATTTATCTGTATATCAGCTAAATGGGTGCTCTGGGGAGTATACATCTGAAACATAGTAGAGACATGCACTTCTTTATTCTATGCTCCTAGACTTTGACCAATAACTTTGCCTCCTAAAGCTCCAAACAAAATACCAGTTATTATTTTTTCTAAAGCTTATCGATATAATAGTCCATATATGCCCAAATGCAGGGAGAATGTTGTTGCACTCTTTTCTTTCCTTCTTTGCCTCATTGCTTTCTATTTATAATGTGGAGGTATCAGCTGATTTTATGGAATAATGGAATTTATTAGTAGTAGTTTGTGCATTGCTGTGTTGTGCCATTGCAGGTCTATTAGTTTTACATTTAACAAATAAATGCACCTATAATTTTTGTAATCAGCTTGATTGAGATGATTATCTTGAGACAATGTAAGACATGCCTCATACTGTCTGGTGATCACCAATTAAACAGCACAGGACATGTCTAAGATATGTGCACATATTATGCCACTGAAGCCAGACAATACTGATATCAGGATTTATCAGCAGGCCACCATACAACATGCCTACCCACAGTCGACATAAAACACATAATCCACCCTATGCAGAGTTTCTAAAGCTTTACCTGCCCAAACCACAAACACCTTTGAAACGAAATATGGGCAATAAGCACCCCCAGCAGCACTCCAGACCAGAAACATGGATACATTTTATTACCTCCCATAGCACTAGGGGTCACCTTCTCAGTGATGTTAAACACAAAAGGCAGGTATCTTTCCAAACAAACATTCTAGTCATAGGTGTCACCAGTGTATGACATACGGCTGTACCACTCACAAACTGAGCAAGAAAAGAGTGATGGTCACTTGCTGGTCTAGTGCCAGGATTTGTCAGATGACACACACATGCACCGTGTCTCCTTAAATGGCAAGTGCCAGCATGTCATACTACATGTGGGTGTAAATTACTTGAAATGTATCTCCTTGGACTATATGAAGAGACGCATGATGCAGTTCTTGCACTATGTGTCACTGAGCAGCACTCTGCTTTCTCCAAAGATGATGCATCAGAATGAACAAAAAATGACTAACTTCAGTAACTGGTTTAGTTATTGGTGTCATTTCAAAGGGTATGGTATTGTCTCCCAACCCAAGATGAGAATCGAACGGGCGAACCTCTTGCTGTGAGGTAACAACACTACTGCTGCTGTGTAATCGGTATAACATATGAAAAAGATATTATGTGGACCCTCTTTGGCCTTTTTGAGTTATGTGTACTAGAACCATTTGGGGCTGTGCTCTCTCTAGTGTTGTGGTTTTCCTACAGTTAGCAAGGAGAGAGAGTTACTTTGAGGCATTCCTTCATTGCTCAAAAAGCCACCAGGGCAGGGGTTCATGTAAATGACACAAACCTGGGCCTGCCCTGGACACAACTACACTTGAAGCTATATGGAACTGTAATATAGGCCTTTTGCTGGAGGATTTGCCTTTGGTTCTTGATGAGTGTAGAAATGTCCTCCTGGTGAGTCATTTTAGAGGTATACACACCAGTTTATGCCATTTCTAAATTTTAAGTGTTAACAGCAAATGTTAAGGCATATACTAATTTAGGCTTTTATACACCCCCTATATCTCTCTTTGCCTAGAAATCTTGCTGCAAGAAGCTAGTAATGTAACTGCTGTCTAGTAAATCCTCCCAACATATTGTTTACAGTTTGTTTTTTGCAAAGTTTATTCCTGTCTGCCACAACGCTATCAAAATAAAGAAAAAAAAACAGATGGAGAGATATCCCCAACCACTTCAGCTTCATAGTCGAGATGGGTGCTCCCCTAAGCAACTAGCAGTGCAACCCAATTTAAGCTTGTATAACTTCTACAGTACCACTAGTTCCTTTTTTGTCTGAGATAGGTTATTCTTCGTTTTAACATGCAGCACTCTTGGTAGTTGAGGGTGGTTCATTGTCACTGTTTGGAATATTTAGAGCTTTCTGATTATGAGACCCTTATTGGAGTTCACTAATCTTCTCTCTCTCTCTCTCACTCCCTCCCTCCCTCTCTCTCTCTCTCTCTCTTACAACAGTAGATAAGTTGTGTGTGTGTGGGGCTGGGTATTCACTTATTGTCAGGTTACAAGTATGTTACTGAGACCTGGCCCTGCCTTTTTGTTTGCTTGCTCGTTCAGTTTGATACACATGACATAAAATCCATCAATTGTCAAGTTATAGAGCTTCAATATGTTTATAGATTACTAGGGGCAATTTTCGTCCTAGACGTTTAAGTGGCTTTGGTCTGTGGAATAAAAAAGCTTCAGTGAGAATAAAGGACATTGAGAGCCACACAGAACAGTATTACCAGGTTAAACTTATATTCTAGTTGTTATGCCACAATAAGTGCATATTAGTTATTGTACTGTTATAAAGGATCTGATTTCTTGAGTCCACATACTTACGTTTGGGGAGGATTCCGGAGGACCCGGACATTATATAAATTATCTGAGTAATGTAGCATCCTAGTGGGATTACTGGACTCAATCCAGCTTCAGCTGGATGCACGTAACATGCAGCTAGCTTACTGAAACATTTGATCTGTTCTGTTAGTTCCTTTTAGGACTCGTACACAACTAGGGTTGCCATCTTTTCAAATGCCCAAAGTGGGACATTTTTGGTACAAACGTCCGATTTTGCAGGCCGAAACATGCCCACAGCCAGTACAAAGGACAGAACTTCACTTTTTTGCCTAAATAAAAGCTTGTTCTTGTAGCATTTTAGTTTTTTATTCTGTTTATTATAACATGTAGGTGTTTCAGATACATAATAACTGTTTTATGCAACTATTACTTAAAATATAGGAAATAATTCTGTTCTAAAATCTCAGGACATTTGCCATTTTTACAATTGTTTTGCAGGACACAACTGCACAAAGAGGGACTGTCCCTCACAAAGTGGGACAGGTGGTAATGCTAACATACATGCTTTGAAGATAAATGCTGCTAATTAACTGTCACAGAAGCTGGTAGGGCTTGCATAAATATACACAAAGTCATTTAAAGAACAGAGGCAGGCAAGAAAGGAGCTATGAAAGCAATCATAGCCTGGCTGCTTCATGCATTCAGTAATTGAGAAAGCACTGCTAGAAATACCTTGGTCTAGAGATTACATTTGGGGTTTCATTTCAATATGCTTTTCCTGTTTTTAATAGTTGAATGTTTTTATTATCTGTTTTCCAGAAAGAGCAAAAAAACTGTTTATAAATTACAAATGTCTTTTATGATGGAAATGTTATGAATTGAGCAGTTTTATAATTACTGGTTCATGCATTTTCTTTCATTACCTACAGTACAGCCTACTGTAAAAATGTTCATTCAAACAAATTTAAAATGTGCTCTGTCTAGCAAGTGTGCTGTATTATACAAGAACTATAACTTAATAAAGTCAGGAAGGTGCATCAAAGAAAAGAACGCATCATGTATGTTGTTTTGTGTGCAAGGAGCCAATGATTTGAAAACAGCCCAAAGGTAATCTTTATCCACCACTGGCCAGATGCATTTTCTTTGGATGTGGTACGGGATTTAATGCTGTTTCGATGAATGAGAGTTTCAAGGGCAGAGAAGTATTAATGCCAAGTCTGTTTTCATCGTGAGACAGTATTGCTTTATCAGATGTCTGTTAGTGTTTGTGCATTGATGTGCTACAAAATGTAAAAATAAAATCCAAGTAATCATTGTAGAAATAAAGCAGTATGCATGCACACATTAGTGCTTATGGTAAAATGGGGTGAAATAGCCAGGTAATGGGATATTGGAATGGCTACAAGGGGACTCTAGTGCCATATTTTGGTTCTGTTCAGTTTGTGTTCGAAAGTTGGTATCCCACAACTCCATTGGAGTGGGTGGGGTTATGTAATTATATATGCAAATTAGATGTTAATCAGGGTACAGATTTGTACCTATTTTTCATGGGCCTTGTCCAGATTTTTGATATTTCCTGGTTGAGAGGTATGGTCCATACCCATTGGTGTGATGTGATGGTTTTCAAAAGGGGAGGCAGTGGGGGAGGCTAGCTGACAAAGGTAGATGGGCAAGGCAGTCACACATTGTTGACTGCACTTCTATCCTGAATAGGCGGTCTTGGAGCTTATTCTGGAGTAGGTTTGCCTCTTGGTTTCTCTCTTGTGCCTGGTAGAGGATGGGGTGCCAGAGGAAGGAGTTCTCCAGACAAAATAAGTTTTTGCAGGATAATTTCAGCTTGGCCAGCTAAAAACTTGGTTATATTCAACTGGACGTAATAGAGAATTTAAGTACCTTTTTCTGCACTTTTTTTTTAAAAAATACAGTATTTAAATTGATTTAAACTGTGTATGAAGGAGTGTTGAAGGAATTTTTATCTGAAATTATTCTGCTCTTCAGTAACTTGAACTAAAGCTAGTGTTGGCTGAATTTTGTTATTTGCTAGTAATTACAGGTATGGGGGTAGCCACATTCTTTGATTTCCTGTCCTTGCATATTTAAACTGGTGCATGTGAAATAATTCCTGCTTTAAAACTTCAGCTTGGCCAGCTAAAAACTTGGTTATATTCAACTGGACGTATAAGAGAATTTAAGTACCTTTTTCTGCACTTTTTCTTTTTAAAAATACAGTATTTAAATTGATTTAAACTGTGTATGAAGGAGTGTTGAAGGAATTTTTATCTGAAGTTATTCTGCTCTTCAGTAACTTGAACTAAAGCTAGTGTTGGCTGAATTTTGTTATTTGCTAGTAATTACAGGTGTGGGGGTAGCCACATTCTTTGATTTCCTGTCCTTGCATATTTAAACTGGTGCATGTGAAATAATTCCTGCTTTAAAACTTCAGCTTGGCCAGCTAAAAACTTGGTTATATTCAACTGGACGTATAAGAGAATTTAAGTACCTTTTTCTGCACTTTTTTTTAAAAAATACAGTATTTAAATTGATTTAAACTGTGTATGAAGGAGTGTTGAAGGAATTTTTATCTGAAGTTATTCTGCTCTTCAGTAACTTGAACTAAAGCTAGTGTTGGCTGAATTTTGTTATTTGCTAGTAATTACAGGTGTGGGGTAGCCACATTCTTTGATTTCCTGTCCTTGCATATTTAAACTGGTGCATGTGAAATAATTCCTGCTTTAAAACTTCAGCTTGGCCAGCTAAAAACTTGGTTATATTCAACTGGACGTATAAGAGAATTTAAGTACCTTTTTCTGCACTTTTTTTTAAAAATACAGTATTTAATTGATTTAAACTGTGTATGAAGGAGTGTTGAAGGAATTTTTATCTGAAGTTATTCTGCTCTTCAGTAACTTGAACTAAAGCTAGTGTTGGCTGAATTTTGTTATTTGCTAGTAATTACAGGTGTGGGGGTAGCCACATTCTTTGATTTCCTGTCCTTGCATATTTAAACTGGTGCATGTGAAATAATTCCTGCTTTAAAACTTCAGCTTGGCCAGCTAAAAACTTGGTTATATTCAACTGGACCTATAAGAGAATTTAAGTACCTTTTTCTGCACTTTTTTTTTAAAAAATACAGTATTTAATTGATTTAAACTGTGTATGAAGGAGTGTTGAAGGAATTTTTAACAGAAGTTATTCTGCTCTTCAGTTATTCCCACCCACCCGCCCTGTTTTTGTTTTGGTGTTAATCTTAGTGGCATTGAAACTGCCCGCCCCTCAGCCTGCCTCTGGGCCCATCTCATTTGCTCACTCAACTGAGTGCAGTGAGATCATATTCTGATTTCAGGCACTCCTACTGTGTACAAAGAGAGCATCTGGGAAATAGAAAAAAAAAAAAAAAAAATTAAGCTTATTTCCTGCCTTTCTTGTTAAGTGGTACAGACTATTTGTAGGCTTCTGAGCCCCCAAGCCCTTCTGTGTTTGAGGGAAGCCTTCTAGCTTGTTTATTTCTTATAACTAGCCAGTTTTCTAGTTTCAGCACTCAAATCTGTTTCTTTGATCTCAGCACTTGTTCAGAAAAAAAAAAAAAAAAACATTTCATCTGCTTTTACTGTACTTGTGTTTTACCTACTTCTTTTTACTTTTGCATCATCTTAAAATACTCAATTGTATTTATTACTGCTTGGTGTAACTCATTCTAAGCCTTTTGGTTTAAACACTTGGGCTTCGGACCAGTTAGTTGTTTTGCACTGAGAGGGTTTGTGGTCTGCACTGTTGTGGCAGAACAGGTAGCTTACATCCTTCTAGGTTGAGAACTGCTGATTGAGGGCTCAGTGTCTGTTATTCTAAAAGTGTATTAATTCTGGTTTAAGCACTTGGGCTCTCAAGCCAGTTATTTTACATTAAGAGGGTTCGTGGTCTGCACTCTTGTGGGAGGAGAGGCTGGACTCTGCCCTTCTGAGCTGGGAATTTCTGGTTAAAGGCTTATAGTGCATGCATATCTGAACTGTTCCTTACTGAAGTTGGTGCGCCTTGTTTGCTGTGGCATAGACTGGATTCGGGCCTGCTGGATCTAGCTTTGTTTGTGTAACTTGAGCACTAATCCAGACATTCTCTAAAGTATTCAATGGTATTTATTACTGCTTGGTTGTAACTTGATTAAAGTGTAGCTATCATTCAAGTCTTTTGGATTAAGCACTTGGGCTTCAGAACAGTTGTTTTACATTAGGAAGGTTTGTGGCAAGCACTGTGGTGGCAGGACAGGTAGCTTTCATCCTTCTAAGTTGGGAACTGCTGATTGAGAGCCCAGTGTCCAAGTGTATTAGTTCTGGTTTAGGCACTTGGGCTTCAGGCCAGTTATTTTACATTAAGAAGGTTCGTGGTCTGCACTCTTGTGGGAGAAGAGGCTGGACTTTGCCCTTCTGAGCTGGGAATTTTCTGGTTAAAGGTTTACAGTGCCTGAATATTTGAACTGTATCTTACTGAAATTGGTTCACCTTGTTTGCTCTAGCATAGACTAGATCCAGGCCTACTGAATCTAGCTTTGTTTATATGCTTGTTGTTTGTTTGCTTGTTATTTCCCTGGAAGCTAATTCCACCTAATACGCAACTTCTCAGCGCTTCTGTGGATCACTAGTGATATCTGCATTGCTTACTGTACTTATTTCCTTGTTTCACTTGAAAGAAAGTTACTGTTTGTCGTTTTTGCATTTAGTTACTTGTAACACATTGCACTCAAGTTACCTGGCACTTGCTCACTAAAGCAATTATATAAGTCAGCACTAAAAATTAAAAGCACTACACCCTCACTCCCCACTGGCCCTTGTTTTCAATTAAGGATTTCCCAATATTATTCTAGCATGTCCAAAGGTCAGTTGTCAATCTCCTCTCCGGTCCAGCTGGTGAATCTGGGAATCTTGAGGCAATGTTATAACTGCCTCATGTACACAGACAACCCTCTCCTCCTCCCACATAACACAAATACTTGAGAGATGCAGCTATTTAGCCAAACTGGAGGCTGAGCTCTCTCAACTCAGGACTGGCAAGACCAGACAGGAGGAGAAGGCAACTACACACACCACAAAACCAGCCTCACATAATGCTACCACTCCACTGAATCAAACACATAAACACACAAAGACATACTCGGAGGCTCTGAGTAAAATTTACCTAAACAGCAGAGGCCTCCAAAGCAGACACCCAAACAACTGCTACCTCAAGACACCCCACAAGCAACACATAAACCACAAAAGCAGTGTGCAAAGCAGTCACAGCCCTTAAGGCCAAATACAACACCAAACATACTTGTCATAGGTGACTCCATAGTCAGACACACTGACGTCCCACTCACCAGGCTGAACAAGGAGAGGGTCACAGTAAGCTGCCTATCGGGCGCTAGAATCCGCCACATAACACAAGCACTTCGGGTCACTCCATGGCAAGTACAAATATGACACGGTCATTGTCCATGCTGGTGTGAACGACCTGAGACGCACCTCCCTGGACTACATGAAAAGAGACATAGAGGAGCTCTCTGATTATGTAGCCCAGGCAGGTATGACCCTAACCCTGAGCAGTATCCTTCCTTCACCAAGAATGATGCCACAATATAGAGACAAGATGATCAGCTTTAACAATTGGCTTAATGTCTGGTGTCATTCAAAGGGGATCCAGTGTCTGTCTGCCTGGGATGACATGCTTGACAAGCCACGCTGCTCGCAAGGGACGGCTTGCACCTGTCACCCTGGGATTCCAGATATTGGCTAAGGCTCTTGCCACCCCATAGTGCCTTTTTAGGCAAGGCTCAAATTCTAAACCTACCACCCTAGAAAACAAAAATGGGAAGAAACTGAGGGTAATGCTGCTCAATGCCAGAAGTCTAAATCTCAAAATGCACGCACTCGAGGCCCTTCTCAGTATGGAGAACATCGATGTCTGTGCTGTAACTGAAACCTGGTTCAAGGCTCCTGAGAGCACCCGGCACTATTAGGTTTTACCTCATATCATGCGTTCCGCCCCAAAACCCGGACCACACCACAAAAGGAGGGGTGTATCCATATTCATAAAGGATACTCACACCTCCAGGTTGGTGGCAACGCATAAGCTCGGAAACCATCCAGGTGCAACTAACCATAGGCAAAACTGCTCTACAAATTGTAGCATGCTACAGGCCACCCTCTCAAACTCAGGGACCCCACACAGCCTTCCTGAAGACACTGGAGGGTATAAATGTATCTCCAAACACCATCATATTAGGTGACTTCAACTACCCGAATATAGACTGGGAACATTACTCAAGCCCTAACTTTCTAGCCCAACGGTTCCTGGAGTTCATAAATTCAAATGCCATGGAACAGCTAGTCACTGTTCCCACGAGAGGAGAAAATATACTAGATCTCATTGTCACAAACATGGGGACAAAATGCTCCACACCGAAGTATATCCCTCATTGGTGAGATCTGATCATAAACTAATCTCACTGGAAATCCACATCCCGCCCCACCCCAAGCAAACAAGACCATAGTCAAGAACTTCTCTAAAGCAAACTTCACACTACTCAAGACTGGTGTGGTATCCTTCAAGGCCCCTGAGCCAGAGGAAACCACAACCCAAGCTGGAAGCCCTTACAAATGCCTTCTATGAACACCTCCAGGACTGCATGGATCAGGCAATCCCAAATAAAACCAAGACTCTTTCCACAAAGGGCAAACGTCCAGTCTGGTGGACCCCAGCCATTAACAAACTTTACAATAAGAGGAGAAAGCTATTACATGATAGAACAAAATCCATAAAAGGGAAGTCACCCTGATCATTATTAGTAAAAAATACGAGCACTCATAAAATCAACTAAGGCCAATTTTGAGAGAAAAATTGCCATGGATTCAAAGGACAATCATAAGGCCTTTTTCAGCTATGTTAGGAACCTGGGTGGAAACTCCCAGATATGCTCAGAATTAGTCCAAAATGATACAAAAATCAGTGAACCCACAGACATTGCCAACATACTGGCAGACAGGTTCAGTGCAAACTTCACCCCCCTCTCCTAAAGGAGAGATAACTATCCCAGCCGAGTGTAGCCTCCCGGACATCTCAAATGCGCAGGTGAAAGCTGCTCTCTCTAAAGCTAAAAACACAGCATCAATGGGACCGGATGGTGTCCCCGGCTGTGTGCTACACGAGCTAAATGAGGAATTAAACCCGCACATAAGGCAGCTGTTTAATCTCAGCCTTACCACAGGATACGTGCCCAAGGAGTGGCGGACGGCAACTGTGGTCCCACTCCACAAAGGCGGTGCCTCTACGGACCCTGGTAATTACCGCCCCATAAGCTTAACAAGTCTAGTCTGCAAAGCTATGGAGAGGATCATAATGGAGCTCATAAACAAAGATATAGGGACTTGCAGACATTGGACCCGACCCAGTTTGGCTTTGTCAAGGGAAGATCATGCCTTTTGAACTTGGTTGACTTCTTCAAACAGTCACCAAGGCCATTGATGAGGGAAAGGCAGTCCATACAGCCTACCTTGACCTTGCAAAGGCTTTCGACACAATACCCCACTCGGGTATTGTAGAAAAACTTACCAGCTTAAATGTAAACCCATATGTCACAAGATGGGTTGCAAACTGGCTTAAGGAC